>NC_022026.1:49362877-49372628 GCF_000317375.1 Microtus ochrogaster
AGAGAGAGAGAGAGAGAGAGAGAGAGAGAGAGAGAGAGAGAGAGAGAGAAAGTCCCTTGCTAACTATGGGCAAGCAGGTTTTCCAGAAAAGAGGAACTGCATATGTAAAATCATTGACACCTGATAAACATGTCCAGGAAATTATAAACCATCCAATATTCCTGAAGTACAAAGGGAAACAGGAGAAAGAGAGGAATAAGGGCAGCAAGGATCTATCATAGAGCCATACTATGTAAGAACTATGGAAAAATACTAAACAGAAAGTATGCTACAAATTCTTATATCCTAAATATCTCCTTGTTGACAGAAGGGAAGAGGGCAGTGGGAATGGAGGCAGAGGACCAAGAAAGGAAGGGAATACCGCCTCTGCCAGTGATGACAAAGTGCTTTAAATTAAAAGAGAGGTGAAGATGGGAAAAGGATGAATAATAATTTAAGAGAACTAGGGGGCTGGAGAGATGGCTGAGTTAGTAAAGCGCTTGTTGCACAACTATGAGGACCTGAGTTCAGATTCCTAGCACCCATGTATATTCGTAACCCCAGTTCTAGGGCAAGACAGGCAAATTCCTGGAGCCTGCTGGCTAGCAAATCTATACAATCGCTGACTTCTGGGCTCAATGAGAGACCATGTTTCAAAAGCTAAAGTAGAAAACAATAGATAAAGGTATGGCGACGTGGCATCATTTCCATGTTCAAGTTCACAAGTAGGCATATGCAAGAGAAAAACATTCAATCTACAAATATTTAGTGAGCCATTAGTATACAGTAAAGAAATTGAGATTACTCACTGTAAATGGTATGTTGTATTTCCAAAGGTGATTGGCACAAACAAATTTCCAAATCCTTCTTTCTGTGCTATATACATAGGGCTTAGGAACCAGGAGCGTTATGTTCCTTGGTTGAGAAACTTTCATTTGAGTAGTGCTTTAAACGTGGTAGTCTCTCAATAAATACCTGCTGAAATAACGATGGAATAAATGTAGAAGTCTAATACCCCTATGTATTATTCATTCTTTATAGTAAGTTACCCCCAAAATTGGCATCATAAAGCAGTGCAGAGTCCTTAGTGAGTGGAGAACCAGGAACAGTTTAGTTGGGTGGTTCTGGCCCAGGGTACCTTGCAAGGCTGACATCAAAGTGTTAGCTGAAATTCCAGGTGTCTGATAGCACGGGCAGTTTGAGAAACCCCTTTCCAAGCTTCTTCAGACAGTGTTGGCTGGACCCCTCAATGGGAGCCTCTTTCTAGGGCTGCTTACAGCTGGCAGCTGGCTGGCCCAATAGTGAGGATGCTCTTTTTGTTTTGGGTAGAGTCCCTGTATCTCAGGGGGTTCTTGAACTACTACATTGCCAAGGCTGGCCTTGAAAGAATTCTACTTCCTCCACCTTCTAAGAGTTGGGATTAAAAGTCTGGGAGAAGCTGAGGGAGGGAAAACTGTGATCAGAATATATTCTATGGGAAAAAAAAATTCTCAATTAAAAGAAAGTGTGTTTTCTACACCTGACTCTGTGTATTTTGAAGCAAAAGACTGTTCCTTGACTAGAATGAACTTAGGTTTGTTTTTCCCAACTATATTTCCACCACCCAAGTAAATAACAAGATCTGGTTTGGTTTGGGAAAAAAAAAAGAAGCAATAGGTTCATATAGCCCGTTTTATTTAAACCTTTGTTCTGAGCAAAGTCTAACTATAATCCAGAGATTTTCCCTTGAAAGTGGTCAGTGTTTTCCAAAATTTGCCTCAGAGAGGGAAGGAAAGGAAGCATTTTCTTGGTTTTAAACAGTTTCTCTTTCATTTAAAAAAGTTAAGTAACAAAATTCAAATGTTATGCTTGCCATTAAATTTGCTAGTGATTTGTTCTAACTGCTGAGCTTCAACGACCATTTGATGAGTCAGATATGTGTCTATTTTCAAACTTTTATTTGTAAAGCCTCGGAATAAGCGATTAGACAATCATAGATGTCCACAAGGAAAAATAGAGATAACAAGGTCAGCTTTTACAAGGCATTTGAAATCAAACTATCCCAGTAGGGAAATTAAAATTGTCCACTTCTGTATCAAATATGATGCAAAAGAAATTTCCAAAACTTACACTGTGGGTGTGAGCATTTTTACATAGCCTTTCTCCCCAAATGCTCTCTTAGGGCGGCTGCCAAGCCTGGCCCAGATGTTTTCTATCAGTCTTCCCTCATGGCATCTTTGCTTCAGCTGCCTAGCCTTCTGGGTCTGCTCTAGCTGAGGTTTTTCTAAACACCATACGTCCAAGACCAAAGGCATATCTTAGTCCTTAGAATTTTATCCCACCTTGGCAAGCTCTGGCTGGCTGGTAACCGTAGCTGTAAAAATCGCTTTTAAAGAATTGTGCGTAATGATCAGATTACCATTTGCCCTTTGAAGTCTGTCTCACATTGGCGCTTTGGATCTCACTCAACAAACCTCAGATTCATTTTGTGTTCAACTGCTGGACTGTGTGACCAAGTGGGCTATTAAATTTTTGCTTTGAGGCTAGGTTAGTGGAAAGGAGAGGGCTTATTCCCATTTGTACGTCTTTGGAGAAAGATACTTCTATCAGGCAGCCCTTTCTTCCTTACCCAGCAATTATCTCTCTACTGAGTACTTAAATAGTGAGGCATGATGGCACAAAGCAGGGTGTCTAAAATACTAATGTGCACAGGAATTCCCAGAGCATTTCCTTTGATGAGACAGATTCTGCACTTTTAATGAGTTTCCACATGATGTTGGCCTGTGAGGTCCTTAAAGTTGATTTACTATGACAGAAACACAGTTATTCTTTTCAAGTGAGCTTTTCTAGGTTTCAGACACAATAGCTTCTCAACTCACAGTCTTCTTCTTTTTGTCTGAAGGCCGGTCTCAGGAAAATTCTCAAATTTCTCTTTGACTAAATCAGTTTGGATCAAGTAAATAGCATCTGAGGCACTTCGGATCGATGAGCCCATTGCTCACTTTTAATGACTTATAGTAGGTAGTAGAAATTGGATGGGCATTTTTAGCAGCTGCCTTTTCTCTTTAAAATGTCAGCACATTAGCTGTGGTTTATTTACTTGATTTGAAATGACCAGCACTGCTCAGGAAACACTCTATGAGCTACTTGGAGATAATTAATCTCATTGAATTAGTGATTGGTTTGTAAAAGGTTTCATAATGCCCGGACATTCTCAAGGTCGTTCATCATTGATTTTATCAACTTTCTCATTGTTATTTGTCTGTGTTTCGTTGAGTTCATGTCTTTCTGGTTCCAAAAATTCCCTGACACACATCAAAATTGCAAGTAGCAACATGGAAGCACCATGGTTTTGAAAGATTGTTTCACCATCTTTGAGAAGCAAACTGGTGAAGAGAGACTGGGAGCAGGGCATCAGCAGGCAGAAAGCTAGCTAATATCAGGCTAGAATCATCTCCTTTTTATTGGAGAGCTGCTCACCAATCTAGAGGACTGGTCATAGCAGAACACCCTCTATGTAACACAACAGGGGGCCTTTGTCGGATCTTGCTACTTGATAATGTGGGGTTTTAGAGAGAGGAGATCAAGAGACCCGTCCTGAACTCTCTCTCTCTCCTTCTCTCTCTCTTGCACATGCATGCATGCGTGTGTGTGTGTGTGTGTGTGTGTGTGTGCAGATGCATGCACACGAGCGCATGCATGTGTGCTCACACCATGTGCTGAGAACATATGTACGTTTGTGTATGGAGATCAGAGGACAACTTCACATGCCATCTACTTTGAATTTTGGGATGGAGTCTCTTGTTGTCTTGCAACTTGCTGATTAGACTAGGCTGGCTGGTCCCTGAAACCCTGGGATCCCCCGTCTTTGCTTCCCCAGCCCTGGGTTTACATGCATTCCACCATGCCCAGCTTTTGAACATGGGTTCTGGGGGTTAAATTCTCATGCATTTACATGGCAAGCACTTTACCAACCCAGCCACTGCCCCAGCCCTTGAATGTCTCTTGGGTTGAATGCACTTGCCAGGATTTTTTCAGAGTCAGTCCCCACAATAGAACTAATGCAATTTCTCAATGTCTGCCTATGCTGCTCCAGTGTCAGTCAGTGTGCCTTGACAGTGCTAAGGTCTTAGCTCTTTCTCTGTTACTCTAGTAAGTTACGAAAATGTATAGATGACTGTGGGTTGTAATTTCATGGCTGACAATTTCTATTATTTTTATGAGAAAGAAGTTACTACCTTATGGAGTTTGAGTGTTCAACCTTTTCAGTGACCACATTGAACCTCAGTCTTTACTATGGTGGCATTACAGGCTAAGCCTCTGAAGAAATGACAAAGTCAAGAGCATGTTAACTTCCTTAATGGATTCATTCCCTAGAACAGAGGTTTTGAAGAATTTGAGTGTTTTGATTTTGTGTCCTTTTCCTGTGTAAGAGCATATTTGTCCTCTTTGGAGGATGCAGCAACAAGCGGCCATCTTGGAAGCACAGAAAGACCAGGCCCATATTAGACCCTGAACTTTCTGCCATGCATCTTGATCTTGGATTCTTAGTCTCAAGAACGGTGAAAAAACATATCCACTATTTATAAATAACTCAGTATGGATTCTTGTTAGAGTAGCATAAATGGATCAAGACCACACATTTTAGCCATGTTGCCCTGGACTGAGAAGTCCCAGGCACTATTCTATGCCTGGAATAGCTTCATTACTAGCTATTTGATCTTAAGGCAACTTCCATCACTTTCCCTCAGTATCCTCATCTGAAAAAAAGTGTGTGTGAATTTTGTGTGTGTGCGCATGAATGCACGTGTGTGTGTTTGGTTTGTTTGGGGGTTTGTGTGTGTGTGTGCGTGCGTGCACGTGTGTGTGTCTGTGTGTATGTGTGTGTGGGTTTGGTTTGGTTTGTTTGGGTGTGTGTGTGTGTGTGTGTGTTTGTTTCTAAAGAGAAAGAGAGAATGGGTATGCATGCAGTTAGGAGGTGGGAAGTATCTGGAAGGAGTTAGGGAAAGGGCAAAGAATGATCAGAATATATTGCATGAATTTTTTTCAAAAAAATACTACTGACAGCACAAAAGCAAACAAGAAATGGGATAATAAATGCTATCTCCTCTATAGCGAATACCTTACATGGCATAGAGGAAGTGTCAAAGAAAATCTTTCATTATTTTAATACCACTCACAAGTAAGGGCTGAATGTTCAGTGTGGACCACTTCAATGCAATCTCTTGCTGGGGTAGCTAATTTCAATTGTCAGCTGGATTTAGAATCACTTAGGAGATGCACTCCTGAGCTTGTCTGTGAGGGTGTCTCCAGAGAGCCTTCACTGAGGAGGAAAGACCCACCCCAACTGTGGGTGCTACCGTCCCATGGGCTAGGGTGATGAGTGGTAGTCACCTCCCTCTGCTTCCTAACTGTCACTACTGCTCCAGCTCCTGCACCACCATGGACCATGCCCTCCAGCTGTGAGCCGCACCCCTCATCCTGTCAAGTCACTTTTGTCACACGTTTGTCACAGCAGTGACAAAAGGAGCTATTATACCTACTACCAGGGTTTACCTACGCCATTCAAAACAGCTGGTCAATTACCTGCATTTAGTCAAAGACATGGTTTGGTGTCGTGACAAGGAGACCACATGTACCCGTGATACCAGAGGACTGCAGATGGAATTGCCCCGCCTACCCTCCTATTGACGTTCTGGTGAGAGCATCCACGAGGAAGACACTTCGAAAATTGTATCCCAATAACCTGAAATGGAACAAAAAAGAATATCTAAGAATATGAAAGAATCATAATTCCTGAAACATGAATACACTACAATCCTGGTTTTTATGCAGTTTGGGTTTTCTAAAAAACCATATATCATACAAGTCAATATTCAAGCATGTATCAGCCCCGCTGCTCTGAATTAGTGCACTAACACGCCAGAGATGATAGAGGATAAATTCTGCCCTAAAGACTTGCAAGTCCATATTGGTGGATCAAATAGCCACAATTCACTAGGAAGACAGAGGGATCCCAGTACCGACTTGGAGTCCTGGGGGTTCGACCAACATGACATGTCAACTGATCCATCTCTATTTGTAAATAAGCTTTTGGTCCTAAAGAACTCTGCTTTGATTCGACAATAGCCGAGGAAGTGTGCAAGCGTTCATGCATGTGAACAAGTGTACAGATTTGCTCTCTAGTCAAGTCTAAACCAAATATATTTCCTTTTCTTATTTATTCTTTCAGCAAGTAATGAGAACATATTATGCATACCAGGGATTAAGCCCTGTTTACGAGTCAAAATTGTCATTACTCAAGCCAGAGTCCTTCAGGCAGTAACTACCCTTCATGAAAGTGAATTATATCAAGGTTAAAAAAAAATCATTCTGCAATTAGAGAAAATATCCATGTCAGGCAATTTTAAATGGCTGCTTTAGTTTTACAAACACATTGAGAGACGGGTGGAGAAATGCAAAGCTTAAGTATGCACCAGTGATTTTTTGTATTGGTTTTCTACATTTCTCCCAGCTTTCAAAGCCACCCTTCCATTTAATACATTTTCTTGCAAGAGATAATGCTCTTTATTATTCTGTACACATAAATGTATGAGAATGAACTTCCAAGGTGCATGGCTCTTAGAAATGGTTTTCTGTATCTTTCCCGGGAGAAGTAGAATTTGACACCTGTCGTAGGCGTTACTTCAGTGGCACTCATGTTGTTATTACAGTATTAAGAGCTACCAAAAAAATAAAATAAAATCAAAATACAATTAGATTTTCACACACTCAAATGCTGCCATTAGAATCTGTTTGTGAACTAGGCAGTAGTGGCATGTGCCTTTAATTCCAGCACTCGGGAGGCAGAAGCAGGCAGATCTCTGAGTTTGAGGCCAGTCTGGTCTACAGAACAAGTTGTGCTACACAGAGAAACCTTGTCTCAAAAATATCTGTTTGTGAACCAAGAAATAAATGTTGGCTTCAACCCCAGGGCTTTCCCGTGAGCTCCCTGGAAACTGCTGGAAGATGAGGTAAGGGAAATAGTTCAGAAAACTTTGAAATTGAAACAAATGACATTTCGGCCCTGTTAGTCAGGGGAGAACTTGCTATTTTTTGCAAACAAACCTGCTTTTCCCTTGAAATCATTTTGGAGATAATCTTATTTTTTCTTGCTACTTAAAGAAATTTACTTGTCATAAAAAAAAAAGAACGAGAACATTCTAAGTCTCAGCCCCCAAATGCCCCAATGTATAGACGGGGTCATTACCTTTCCTGCCATCCCTCATAGTGCCTTCAACTGTCACAGTGTCGAAAATTCCCTTTGTGAACTTTTTTCTAGATTTTTCCCTCACTGAGCAACAGTTGCCACCATTTAAAAATAGCCCAAACGTGTTAATTGGATAAAGAGTGAGACAATGGCCAGGATTTTTTTTTTAAATTGTCCTGGTTATGTTCCTAATTCGAGAAACAGATGTCTCCACACCTTTCTACATCTGCGTGTTTAGTTATTTACGTCAGAAGTTTTCAACTTCTTCCATAATTGAACACAGGATAACATGGATCTTAACTGTAATTGACAGGAAATGAAACACGGTGGGCAAAGGAGGAGGCCATCTCCTTATTGGCTCCTGGTGGTTGGTTCCTATCTCTATTTCAAGGGTCAAAAACTATCCTTAAAAAAAATCCTCATACAGAGACCATTTATTGAAGACAGAGCACTTTTTATTATCCCCTGCACCCAAAAATATCAAAATGCCCTAAAGCACTGAATGAAAAATGAAAAATAATTCTAATTTAGATGGTTAATCTACCTTCATTCTGGACAGATCACGCACCTAAAAACACCATAAAAATGTCATTTATCAAGTCAGTAATGGTGGCACATGCTTGTGCTTCCAGCACTTGAGAGAGAGAAGCAGGAGGATCAAGAGCTAAAAAAAGTTCAATCTTGGCAATATAGTGAGTTTGAGATCAACCTAGGCCACATGAGACCCTGTCTCCAAAGGCTAGGCAGCCAACCAACCAACCAAACAAGTCCAGGCCATCATCAGGAAAAAGAAAACGTACCAAATTTACTAAAAGTTTCAATGTTGTAGTACCTGGGTTGCATATTTTAACTATTTTATTTTTTTAACAGTTCATCAGTAATACTAAGAAGTATAGGCTTCTGCTTGTATTTATCAGTGAGTGATATTTCATAATCTTCCATCATGGAAGCTTCACATTTTCCATAACTAAAATTTAAAAGCAAAGATGTATAGAATGTCTGTCTGTGTTTGATGTTGTACAAAAATCTCGATGTGAGTAAAAAGTGGAGCTTCTAAGGTATCTAACATATCAAAGTAGATACTGGCTGCACCCCTCAGTCCCTACCTGTTACTGGGTCCTCCTGGCTGGCACACCCCACCCTCTAACCTGATAATTCACTAGAAGGTGTCTCAAATCTCCAGCTCATGGACTGGACTGCCCTTCCGTATATACTACAACCATTCTTGGTTACTTACTTTTTCTGTGTCTTTGGATCTCCTAGCTGTTGCACTTGGTTCCTCTCTCTCCCCCATCTCCCATTCCTTCCTCCTCTTCCCACAAGGCCCAGCTCAGCCTAGTCAGAATCACGCAGGACTCTCTGCGATGTCTCTGCCTCTGGCTATACTCTCCCATATATCTACGATAAACTTTTTCCTCCACTATAAAAAAAAAATGAGTTTCTTAGATCCTAGAGATTCTGACTCAGCAAGTCTGAAATCTGCCTAGGAATCTGTATTTTCTTGTCCTAGGTCATTCTGGTGGCGCTAGAGACCATTTCTGGAGAAGTGGCTCTAGAGTTTGATGAGATATGTAACCATGTGATCGAACTACTGTCTAGTTCCTCTCCAGTCACACCGCTGTCACTAAGTCTTCAACTGAGATCAAAGGAATGACTTGATGGCTTGATAGCTTCAAATGCATTCAAAATTATCCTTGGTTGTGACAGTTGTCGTTCAAATCCTTTCATCTGTTCGTGAAAACCTGCCTTCAGTTAATGACTGTGCAAGGCCGTGTTTCCTTTGACAAGAAAATTCTTTTTAGATAGTGTGGGGCTACCTATTCATCCAGCTTTGAAATCCAAAGTAAACTGCAGGAACATGCCTGCCATCTTGGGACTTTGGAGGAAGACACACACAGGAGGATCCTTGGGACCCACTAGGCAGCCAGGCTAGCCAGCTGGTGAGTTCCAGGGATACCCTGTCTCAAAAAAACTCAAGTGGAGAAATGATTAAAGAAGACAAATGATGGTAACCTCTGCTCTCTCTGTATATGCTCACACACACACGTGCACCCCCTACACACTAACATGCACACAAATCGGTATGCACACA
This sequence comes from Microtus ochrogaster, assembly GCF_000317375.1. NCBI lineage: Eukaryota > Metazoa > Chordata > Mammalia > Rodentia > Cricetidae > Microtus > Microtus ochrogaster. The sequence goes on from NC_022026.1 coordinate 49,372,177, forward strand.
GAGAGAGAATTCAAAGGCTTCAAGCCTACCATCATTATAGATCAGAATAATGATGAAATCATTTGGGATGAATAGTCAGGCACATTATGTATACATTACTAAGAGTTGCTGGAGTGACAAAGGGAAGGGTTGGACGTAGATAAATATCGAGCTGTTTGGGCAATCATTGTATACTATAGTCTGTTTTGATGAACACCACTACCCGTTGCTGCTGCTTATCTTGCAAAATAAGTTTAGATGTGTGTGTACAGGCAAGATTTGAGACACCTTCTAGTGAATTATCACTGCCTTTGAGTAGTTTGTTTCTTTCATCACCAGCACTTTGAAGCTCGAAGAAGAAAGGAGCGTGCTGTGCCAGAGAATGCTTTTGCTTCCAGGGCATGAGCACTGGATCATCTCTACAAAGGAGGCTGGACCATCTCTACAAAGAAGGCTGGACCATCTCTACAAAG
>NC_022026.1:49372783-49385248 GCF_000317375.1 Microtus ochrogaster
GGACCATCTCTACAAAGGAGGCTGGACCATCTCTACAAAGAAGGCTGGACCATCTCTACAAAGAAGGCTGGACCAACTCTCATAAATGAGGTACAGGGAAGAACTACTATGGGATCTCTTTCCTTCCTTCTTTCTTCCTCTCTTCTTTGTTAGGGTCTCACAGAAAAGAAGGGAAGTGTGGCATAATGTATTACATGCTAATAATTGTTCCTTGAGTACTTACAGCCATGCCATTAGTGGATAAATTATGCTTCTCAGTCATACTGGCTTTAAGGTTAGCCACATAAATTCAGAGCCGAGATTCTACAATGAAAATGTCTGTCAAACCCTTCTATATTCTTGTCATCTAATATGAGAAAGAACATGCCTTGGTAGCTGCTGATTCTAACGTGAGACAGAAGTCCCACATGCCTCAATATGATGTGAACAAAATCTATGGCAGAGAAGTCATAGACAATTCGTCAACTTACAAGTAATAAAATTAATACTTGGGAAAGCCACTAAGATTTAGGGGATTTCTTGTTATGCAGCAGCTTCATAACATTAGCTAACTAATACATGAGGGTAGCTGCTCCTTACTCAGGGCTCACTTCTTGCCAATACCATTTATACTAGCTCCTTTATGCTACAATATTTCCTTCTGTAAAGGATCTTAATATTGTCATTTTTTCATGAAGCATCATCTCTGAGAGGGTAAAAACCAGAGCTAGTAAGTGGCTGGGCCAAAAATTCAAATTTATAGATGCTCGTGTTCACATATGGTAATAATTCCATGGCTTTTGCCTAACTTCCTGCCCTTTACATTCAAGATTACAGCAGCAGCAACCATATAAAAACAACCTCACTATTTTCTAGAGGCATTTACAGTCCATCTACTCATTGGGGCACTTAGTCCTATTTAGTTCTACTCTAGATTGAGTCATAGCCTGCCCATGAGATTTGTGATGGTAAAGTCCTCATTCTGGAAAGTATTGTACTTTAGAAACCACAGAAAACCTTAAAATAGTCTGTAATGGTTTGTGGTTATAGGTAGAAGAGAAAAGGTACCAGATAAACAGAAGTTGAGTCGGCGCTGTAAGACTCCTCGCTGAGAGACTGACTGACTGACAGAGGGGTTGCCCAGAGACTGAATAAGGGACTAAACTTCTCCGTCTGTGAAGAAGATTTTGAGAATGGAGGTCAAATGACAGCACAAGGCACTGTAGAGGTCCAGAGCCCAGCATCTGAGAGGGATGAGGATGAGGAGATGGAGGATCCCAAGTCTCCCCCCAGAGATGAACGTTATCCTTCTCAGAACAGAGACATAGAAAGTCCAGGTCCCATCCTTTGGATTCCAGTTTCAGCCCTTCCCATACGTCCAGAGACGCCAAGACCATTCAGGAAGAGCAAGCTGCCAGTCGCTGACAACCTCTCCCCACCCAAAACTTCCCTGAATCCGCCTGAGATGATTTCAAAAGAAAAACTCTCTGCCCATAGCTCTAAACATCTGAGACTCACACCTTCTCCCTTCGTAGATGAGAAGGCCTCTTTGTCTCTGGTTAATATCAACCCATTCACTCCAGATTCCTATAGAAAATTGGTCCTTCAATCAAATGACAAGAGGAAAACCAGAGGCTACTATGAAGAAACTGGAGAAGGGGAAAACAAATCAGAACAGGGGCTGCCTATTAAGAGAAGTATTCTACGAGAAACTAATATGGCTTCCCGCTATGAAACGGAATTTTTGGAGGTAGAAAAAATTGGGGTTGGGGAATTTGGTACAGTCTACAAGTGCATTAAGAGGCTGGATGGATGTCTTTATGCAATAAAGCGTTCTTCAAAACCATTCTCAGGATTATCAAATGGTTTGGATTTGCAGGAAGTTTATGCTCTTGCAGTGCTTGGCCATCACCCCCATGTGGTACGCTACTATTCTTCATGGACAGAAGACGGTCACTTGGTCATTCAGAATGAATACTGTAACGGTGGGAGCTTGCAAGCTGTGATAACCGAAAACGCCAAATCTGGTAGCCACTTCCACGAGGCCAAACTCAAAGACCTCCTTCTACAAGTTTCCTTGGGACTTAAGTACGTCCACAGTTTTGGCATGGTGCACCTGGACATCAAACCCAGTAACATCTTTATTTGTAATAAGATGCAGAGTGACTCTCCCGTAGGTCCAGAAGAGGCTGAAAGTGAGGCTGACTGGTTTCTCTCTGCCAGTGTGATATATAAAATTGGTGACCTGGGCCACGTGACAGCAATCAGCAAACCGAAAGTGGAAGAAGGAGATATTCGCTTTCTTGCTAAGGAGATCTTGCAAGAGAATTATCAACACCTTCCCCAAGGAGACATATTTGCCTTGGGGTTAACAATTGCAATGGCTGCAGGAGCAGAGTCACTACCCAGTAACGGTGACGTGTGGCACCATATCCGCAAGGGGAACTTTCCAGACGTTGTCCAGGAGCTCTCAGATGACTTTTATGGTCTACTCAAGAACATGATCCACCCTGATCCAGAGCAGAGACCTTCCGCAGCAGCTCTGGCCAGAAGTCAAATTCTCCGTCCCTTCCCAGAAAAGACAGATGAACTCCAGAAGCAACTGAACTTGGAGAAGTCCAAGGTAGCCATACTAGAAAGGGAACTGAAAAAAGCTCAGCAAACCCAGACAGCTCAGAGAGATCTGCGATGGTGGGTCTCAGAGAGACAGCCCTCATGGTGATCCTGTGATCTCTGGGGCCCACAAAGACTCAAGAAGCACAGGACACCTCATGAAAAGAGTGAGTGAGGAGTCCTCAAGATTCACTGGTGGAGAATCATAACCACCCACTTCTCACCAGCCAGCCTTTAGCCACAAGCCTTCAGAAAACATACTGGATGTAAGAATGAACCAGCTTGGATGCACAAAAGACTTCAAAGGCCATCTGGTGGAGCATCCATAGGCAAGGCCACAAACTTCTAGGGTTTCTTAGCAATGAGCTACATCTTCCCTACTGTTGTATTTCTAGTGCCATTTACTCAAGACTTCCGGTGAAGAATGAGAAACATACCCCATAATTGGAGGAGGAACAGAAACACACTATTTTACCCTATCAGTCAAGACGCTGCCATAACTTATTCTTTGCTGCGGATCCAGGGAACTTTTTGAGTACATAGAAAGGAATAAAATATGGCTTTAAGTACCGGCTCACAAGAGAAGGCTGCCTATGCTTCAGCAGTGCTTCCCAGGTTGTATCTACTCCAACTGCCAGACCCTTTGATCAAGGAGTTTGCCTAGTATATTTTCTGGATGGAAGCAGTCTCTTATCTGATTTTGTATCAGTCAATAAATGCTATCATTATATGAAACAATTAGAAGTAAGACTATAAAGTGGACATTTCTGAGCTGCTTACTAACTTCTGAAACAAAATCAGCAGAGGTCTAGGGAAGTTGGATGTACTTGCTCGCCATGTGTTCTAGCCCTCCTGTGGCTCTTCCCCACGTCCTGCTCTCCCATGGCTGACTCCTATTACTTTTAAGTTTTTGAATATCATCACCAGGTTCTCTTGATTTTGTTTAACCAGAGGTTCTTTGTTTTCTGTGCTTTTAACATATTTTAATCCAAATCTTTCCCCCTGTGTACATTTAGAGAAACAGAACATTTGTAAATAAAGACTTTTATCTTGAAAGGAAAATATAAGTTGAATATAAGTTGAGTCAGTGTTTGGAGATTTCCTTGATCCAAGTCAACCATTGCCATAGAGACTAGTCGGTGAGTATCTCACTGTTCTCCCCTCACTGAGAAGATATCACCAATACTCAAGCTGTCACACTTGGAAGGAATGGTAACTCTTAAGCCTGCACACTAGATCATGTGAGGAGTTCAAGAGAAAGAAACACCAAGGCCTAGTGATCAAACCACAGGGCAGGGAACCCTGACTGCCCATTGGACTGGAGAGGGAGGGGGAGAGGAGTGCGGGGAGGGGGAGAAGGGTGGGAGGAGGGGGGAAGGGTGGGAGGAGGGGGAGGGAAATGGGAGGCTGGGAGAAGGTGGAAACTTGTTTTTTTTCCTTTTCTCAATAAAAAAAAAGAATTAAAAAAATAAAAGAAATTTCAGGTTAGCGCTGGGCATCTGTAGTTTTGAATGTCCCCAGGTTAGCCAGTTATGGTGGTAGTTCATGCCTTCAATCCCAGGAGGCAGAGGCAGGTGGATCTCTGAGTTCAAAGTCAGCCTGGTCTATAGAGTGAGCTCCAGGACTACCAGGGCTATGTAGAGGAGCTCTGTCTTGAAAAAGAAAAAAGAAAAGTCCCCAGGTAGCTCTAACAAGTAACAAGGTTGGGTTGCACTAAACTAGAAGATGAGATACAAGCCTTGGATTTGCTGACATTTAATAGTAAAACCCAGTTTCACTCAACAATCCACATCTAGCAATGGAGCATGCTTCCTCTTTGTGTCTTCTTGCACTTCTTGTATGGTGACTCTGTTATCATCATTCCTTCTTTGCCAAATTCCTTTCTTCCATTGGCTTCTTTGCCGAATTTACATTTATGTTATGAAATCCAAATTTATGTCAGTTCCTCACAGAATGTTTGCCAAGGACTAAAACTGTAAAAGCCCAAGTCATTTATAAGCTACCTCTTAAATTAGCATATAAAAGAACCACTCGCTTCACTAAGAAAAACAGTAATTAAAAATTAAACTGTGCTTTTATACATAATCCTTACCTCCAAGTATTTTGGAGTACTGGCATTCTGGTTTAATTCACACATTCAAATTTGTAATAATTAGCTTTGATTTACATAACTAGACATCTGGCAGTGGAATTTGTCCCAGATAGAGAGCCTTGTGGCAGCAACCTGATTGTCTCCTTGGGTGGTGTGGGAAGCTCGATTTCTTTCATGGCATTGTGCTCCATTCTCACTTAATCAACAATATTGATAGGAAACAATCTGAAGACAACTGAATAAAAATAACATCTAACATTTACAAAATGCTTTCTATGTGCCTAACACCATTCTCAAGGCATCATTTCATTTAATTCTTAAGTCAATGATTGGTTTCTCACTTACAGTTTCAAAAGAGCCCTAAGGCACAGAGCATTTAAGTGATATGCACAAGGTTAAATGACTGTTACACAGTAAAGTTGGAAATGAGCCCAGGTAGGTTAGTTCCATGCTGTGAGAACTCCTTCAGCCAATAGCCTTTAAGATACCAGCCCACTTGGGCATGGTCTCCTTTACTATAAATGCAACCATAAAGCTTGCAAGTGCGCTCTTTTCTAGCTGCTGGATTCAGTTCCTGTTCCCTGATTGTGCAGAGGACTGTGATCTATGAGCCTACCCCTAAATAAGTAACCCTTTATTATACTCAATTTTGAGCAAGTGTGGAATTTCTTTTTAGCATCCATCTTCAGTTCCAGAATCTATACTTTCAGCCATAGAATATACCACATCCCTAAGTAGAGAGGGTACCTGTTCAGGTGAGATTTAGGAGATAATGTGCAACTATCAACACTCTCATTATTGTTGATGAGAATGTGAATTAGTACAGTCAATATTATTAGGCAATATCTAGTAAAGTTTTTTTATTTATTTATTTATTAAAGATTTCTGTCTCTTCCCCACCACCGCTGCCCATTTCCCCCCTCCCCCAATCAAGTCCCTCTCCCTTGTCAGCCCAAAGAGCAATCAGGGTTCCCTGCCCTGTGGGAAGTCCAAGGAACCCCCACCTCCATCCAGGTCTAGTAAGGTGAGCATCCAAACTGCCTAGGCTAATATCTAGTAAAGTTGAACACATCTATTAGTGACCTAGTAATTCCTGGGCAACTACCCACCAAGAGTGGATACACATGTTGATGAAAAAAAATGTGAACTTGAAAGTTTATGGTAGCATTACTCATAACAGCACCAAGCTGGAAATTATCCAAATGTTCATCCACAGGAAAAATGAATAAATCAATTCTATTATATTTATACCACTATGTAGCAGTGAGGATTATTTTAACTATGAAGAGCAAAAGGGGTAGTTCTCAAACATAACACTGACTAAAGGAGGTGGAAAGAGGAGTGTCTTCTGTAGAAGTTCTTGATACTCACTTATCAGTAGAAGCTTTCCCCTCTGCTTCAATTAATCATGTCTGCCTATCTGTCATATATCACTATGATCAGTATGAAGTCATGAATCCTTATGTGTACCCAGTAGTATATTATTTATTATTCTGCTTCCTTATGTTGGTGTTCAAATTGTCCCAGATTTGATCCACAGATACCCTTTCAACTGATAGACCTCCGTAGTTTTTCTTTTTGAGCACATCCTTGCTTTGCAATCTAATAAAATGCCTTTAGCTCATCTTGTGGAAATATTATTAGATACCAAAATTACAAACTTGTATACATTAATTTTATTGGGGTGTCTTTGCTTATTGACTCCATTCCTAGAAAGAGTTAATATATATATGTGTGTGTGTGTGTGTATACATATATATATATAATTTATTCATTTGGATATATATATCCAGGTAGATAAGCACAAAAACATGCATATGTAAGTAGTATTTAGGTAAACATCTTCAAATAAATAACACAAATTTTAGAAAAATAACCCATGTAGCAAAATTTTCAGTATTCCTGGTGTTTTCCCAATTTTCCAATTTTTTAAATTTATTTTTTATTTTTCTCTGCTCCCCTCCCTTCCTATCCCCTCCCCTTCTACCTTCCCCCATGGTCCCCATACTCCCAATTTACTCGGGAGATCTTGCCTTTTTCTACTTCCCATTTAGATTAGATCCATTTATATCTTTCTTAGGGTCTTCATTATTGTCTAGGTTCCCTGAGATTGTGAATTGTAGGCTAGTTTTCTTTGTTTTATGTCTAAAAGCCATTTATGAGTGAGTACATATGATATTTGTCTTTCTGGGTCTGAGTTACCTTACTCGGTATGATGTTTTCTAGTTCCATCCATTTGCCTGCAAATCTTAAGATGTCATTATTTTTCTGCTGTGTAGTACTCCATTGTGTAAATGTACCACATTTTCCTAATTCATTCTTTAGTCGAGGGACATTTAGGTTGTTTTCAGGTTCTATAATGACAAACAATGCTTCTATGAACATAGTTGAGCACATGTCCTTGTGGTGTAATTGAGCATCTTTTGGGTATATATCCAAAAGTGGTATTGCTGGGTCTTGAGGAAGATTGTTTCCTAATTTTCTGAAAAATCGCCATATTGATATCCAAAGGTGCTGTACCAGTTTGCATTCCCACCAGCAATGCAGAAGTGTTCCCTTTTCCCCACAACCTCTCCAGCATAAGTTGTCATCAGTGTTTTTGATCTTGGCCATTCTTACAGGTGTAAGATGGAATCTCAGAGTTGTTTTTATTTGCATTTCTCTGATGACTAAGGATGTTGAACATTTCCTTAAGTGTCTTTCAGTCATTTCCAATTCCTCTGTTGAGGGTTCTCTGTTTAGGTCTGTACCCCATTTTCTTTACTGGATTATTTGTTATTTTCATGACCAATTTCTTTAGTTCTTAATATATTTTGGAGATCAGCCCTCTGTCTGATGTTGGGTTGGTGAAGATCTTTTCTCATTTAGTTGGCTGTCATTTTGTCTTGTTGATCATGTCTTGCTTTACAGAAACTTCTCAGTTTCAAGAGGTTTCATTTATTAATTGTTTTGCTCAGTGTCTGTGCTGCTGGGGTTATATTTAGGGAAAGTGGTCTCCTGTGCCAATGCGTTCAAGTGTACTTCCCACTTTCTCTTCTATGAAGTTCAGTGTAGTTGACTTTATGTTAAGGTCTTTGATCCATTTGTATTTAAATTTTGTGCATGGTGATAGATATTGGTCTATTTTCATTCTTCTATATGTTGATATCCAGTCATGCCAGGATTCTTTGTTGAAGATGCTTTCTTTTTTTCCCATTTTATATTTTTTGCTTCTTTGTCAAAAATCAGGTGTTCATAGGAGTGTGGATTGATATTTGGGTCTTCAATTCAGTTCCAATGGTCCTCCTGCCTGTTTTCATGCCAATACCAGGCTATTTTCAGTACTGTAGCTCTGTAGTAGAGTTTGAAGTCAGAGATTATGATGCCTCCAGAAATTCCTTTACTGTACTGGATTGTTTTGGCTATCCTGTGTTTTTTGCTTCTCCATATGAAGTTGAGTATCACTCTTTCTAGGTCTGTGAAGAATTTTGTTGGGATTTTGATGGGCATTGCATTGATCTGTAGAATGCTTTTGAGAAGATTGCCATTTTTACTATGTTAATTTTACCTACCCAAGAGCCTGGGAGATCTTTCCACTTTCTGGTGTCCTCTTCAATTTTTTTTCTTCAAAGATTTAACAACTTTCCAATTTTCTATTCAAACAGCAACCTGACTTGATAAGTGAAAGTGATAGTCAACAGAAGGCAGATGACCTGGCTCAACGTGTTTATGGCTGCCCGACTCTAGGCAGAGGCAAGTCTGGGGTCAGTTGTGTGCCATTTGGATGAAAGTCTGCTTAGTAGGATGTGGCAAAACAAAGCATTTTGGCTCTCTGGTCTTTATGGCTCTCAAATAGCCATTCACAGGGGTATGAAGAGCACCCAGCAGCTGGAGATGGTGAAGTTTCAAAGAAGAAATTGAAGCAACCCAGCCAGCGATCTGCTGCAGGAAAGAGACAACTGAAGGAGGCAGTACCTACCTTCTGTAAGAAATCTCGCTCCTGGGCACCGCCAGAATCAACTATTAACCAAAGCAGAGATGACAGGGTAAGAGGGACAAGGGATGATGAGATGCCATCAACTGTCATAAAGGCAATGATTTGCCAGGGAAAACTACTCTCATGTGCGTTAAGAAGCATGTCCGCAACATATAGACATCCTCCTGAATATTAACCAGGCGATGAAAGGAGACAGAGACAGAGACCCACATTGGAGCACCGGACAGAAATCTCAAGGTCCAAATCAGGAGCAGAAGGAGAGAGAGCACAAGCAAGGAACTCAGGACCGCGAGGGGTACACCCACACACTGAGACAATGGGGATGTTCTTTCGGGAACTCACCAAGGCCAGCTGGCCTGGGTCTGAAAAAGCATGGGATAAAACTGGACTTTCTGAATATAGCGGACAATGAAGACTACTGAGAACTCAAGAACAATGGCAATAGGTTTTTGATCCTACTGCATGTACTGGCTTTGTGGGAGCCTAGGCAGTTTGGATGCTCACCTTACTAAACCTGGACGGAGGTGGGGGTTCCTTGAACTTCCCACAGGTTAGGGAATCCTGTTTGCTCTTCGAGCTGATGAGGGAGAGGGACTTGATTGGGGGAGGGGGAGGGAAACGGGAGGCGGTGGCGGGGAGGAGGCAGAAATCCTTAATAAATAAATAAATATATTTTTTAAATCATCACACTTATCTGGTACATGAGCGCTGAGGGCCTGATCTCCGGTTCTCCTGCTTGCACAGCAAGCCCTTTACCAACTGCGCCATCGCCCCAGCCCCTCTCATCTCTTAATTTTTCTCTCTCTCTCTTTTTTTTCTTCCTTTCTTCTGCTGGGAAGGAACCAAGGCTCCATTTCATGATGTTTTACCTGTTCTACCAGTGAGCTACATACAGTTCATACCATTTTTTTCTGAATTTGATTACAGGTCTTATTTCTAGTTGGATTTTACATTGAGAGCTATTTTCAGAATCAGATTTATTATTCCCTCATTCCTTCCATCACCTCTCTTTCTATTTATAAGCTTACTACTGAAGATTTTCTTTCCCAAAAGGACTCAGTGGGACTGAAGCTAAGGATGCTAACATGACTTCAGTGGTAGAAAATTTTTCAAAGAATTTCTTGTAGATGGGGCTGGATATTTAAATATTGTACCACAAATTTGAAAAAGAAAGAAAGAAAGGAAGGAAGGAAAGAAGGAAGGAAGGAAGGAAGGAAGGAAGGAAGGAAGGAAGGAAGAAAAAAAGGCCTTTAATTCTAAAACCACAAACAAGACAAAAATAAACGTGAGATAGGGACTTGGTGGGAGGAAGGGAGGAAGGAATGATATTGGTGTGGGTGGGAAGAAATGTATTACACATATGTATGCAAATGATTGTCAAAGAATAAAATTAAGAAAAAGAAAACCTTAATTCCATCTAGACTGCAGCATAAAGATATTGGCTACTTCTTCATCCCAGTGGCTCAGTGTCCTTGAATTAAATATGGGAACAATCATCAATTTTGGTACTCTTTTCAGTGCCCTATGACACCAGAACTGCTGTTCCCAGCTTCCCCCATCTCTGCACTTTGCCTCTTCTGAGTAGTTGTGGAGAAAGCATGAAGGACCACCATGAAGCAAAATGTCAAAGTTGGCATCTTTTAAACAAGGAGTTGGTTTGTTGGCAGAATCGTTGGGTTATGGATACTTGCAGGACTGCTTTTCTGGAGTTTATTTTTATAATTTTCATTTAGAGGCAAAAAGGAGGTACCTGGAGATAAGGGGATTAGAGACTGCTGTCTGCCCTGTGTCTGCTCTGATGAAGGTTCTGAAACACTAAGAAGATGGTCAATGCCTAAGGCTGAAGGAGCTCCATTCAAGCACTCTCTGACATACTGGTACCAACAGGGTATCTTATCATATAGCATGGGTCCATGAGGCCTTAAATGGCCAGTAATGGCAGGTGGTAGTTCATGTAGCAAGTACATGTAATGGTCTGTCACTTTTCTTCCTACTCTGATCAAATACCTGACAAAAAGCAATTTAAAAGGAGAGAGATTTATTTGGACTTCCAGTTGGAGGGATCCAGTCTATCATGGTGTAAAGAACAGGAGTAGAAAGTAGATAGTCCCATGGTCTCAGTAGTCAGAAAGAAGTAGGCTCCAATGCCAGTGAAGGGGTGGGATTGCTAGCCATGTGAAGGCAAGCAGGCAAAAAGCAAAAGCTTCCTTCTTCCATGTACTTACATAGACTTCTGGCAGAAGGTGTGTCTTCCTACCTCAAGATGCAGATCAAAAGTGTGTCTTCCTATCTCAAAGGTCCAGACAAGAGTGGATTCAAAGCAAATAGAAAATCTCTCACAAGTGTATCCTCCATTTCTGGATTGTAGTTCATTTCTGATATAGTCAAGTTGACAACCAAGAATAGCCATCATGGGAGACGACTATCATAGTAACCCATACTCAAAATAACTCAAATACTCATCAACAGGCAAATGTATGAACAAATTTCAGCATACGTTCATTGTGGAATATTTTATACAATGAAAATAAATAAATAATTTACATTACTTATAGCAAAATTCAAATATCTAATCTTGAGTTTGAAAAGTCAGGCCCTAACCTGTATACTGCATAATTTCATATATGAAGTTATAGTTGTAGAATAGGCGATTGATCTAACATGATAGACATCAGGCTAACAGATGCTTCAGACTAGGGGAGGGTGTGACTGGGCAGGATGATGCGGAGCTGTGTGTGATTATAACAATTTCCATGTAGTTGATTGTTTCTTATGCTGCTGTTTATTCACAGAGCTGTACATTTAAGAGTTATACATTTTATCATAATCAAAGACAAAAATTTCTACAGATGAAATATTCTATTCCTCCATTTTGGGTCCCAAAGTGTAGATGATGCGCTGGAAAACAAGTGCCGATTAAGCTTTGTTGATGGAAGCGAGAGAGACTGTGGAGCAATTTGTTATTGCAGCATGGTCCGGATTCACTGCCCATTGGACTCATTCCCCCATTAGCACATCCAGTGATCTGAGGAAATCTTTGGCAAAGAAACCTGCTTGATACTATCTAATCCAGTATTTTTTCAAACTCTTTTGAGTGTTGACTAGTCTTCCTACACATCAGAATAGTATGAAAGTTTTCCCTCAAAATACAACCTGCATAATCGTTTACATCCTTTTCTCTTTCAACCTCCCCTCTCTTTGTGATGCTGGGTATTGAATCTAGGTCTTACTAGGCAAGTGTTCTAATATTAAGCTATATCCAGCTGTCCTTTGTAGAATAATTTCCAAATCTTAGCAGTTTAAGGCAGAGATGTCACCACACTAGTAATTATGCCCAAATTACAAGAACTATTAGCCCATTGCCAGTAACCTAATCCATTCCATCATTTGCTTGGAGTCTTATAGACAAATATCTTCCAGGTATTCAAAAAAAAATACTTGCTGTCCTTTATGTTAACTTTCCTAGATTCCTGATGGTCTCCAAGTAGGTACCTGCTATGATGTGCACGTGTTATACCCACCATATGCTCATGTGTTTGAACATTTGACCCTCAACTGTTGGTGCTATTTTGAAAGGTTCTAGAACCTTTAAGACATGGAATCTCATTGGAGAAAGTGAGTCACCGGGAAAGAGCCTTGAGGCTTGATAGCTTAGCCCCATGTTCTGTCTTCAGTATTCTAGCATATACAGAAGACAAACTGAGACACCCAGCCTTGTGGTATTGAGCAACTACTAGATTCTTGGACTTTCCATTTACATCTAGCCATTGCTAGAGAGAGAGAGAGAGAGAGAGAGAGAGAGAGA
>NC_022026.1:49385348-49400697 GCF_000317375.1 Microtus ochrogaster
GAGAGAGAGAGAGAGAGAGAGAGAGAGAGAGAGAGAGAGAGAGAGAGAGAGAGAGAGATATTAGAGATTGATTCATTCCATAAACTCTGCAATTCTAGTGAACACTGACAATAGGACGTTTTTCAGATGCTTATTCTTTTTTTTTTCTTTTGTGACAGTCTTAGAATAGTCCCTATCTAAAACTCTCTTTGCCTTTGGGCAAAGAAGGGATGAACACATAGCTGGCAGTTGGTGTTTTTCTTCAGAAGTGGCAGGCATTATTTCTGTATACATTCTACTGGCTAAAGTCATTTGCATAGTAGCTTCCTAGTTAGATAGAGTAGGGAAATACAACACCCCAGGGAGAAGGGCCACTGTAATGTTTAACAAAGAGGAATACAATTGATTCCAGTCTTTAGAAGGATGTTCTAGTGGAAGAGATAGTGGAAAGAATATAAGAGTTACAGGATTGGGAGGTTTGTTCTGAAACACTGTCATCTGGATATGACACGGCTGCTGCAAGCAGGAACACACAGCTGTGGTTACATGCGCAAATCTTCATAACATGAGCCCCAACAACACCCTGTCATTAAGGAGGAGGAGCTTTTGAGGCCCCATCCATCTCGGAGGAGCTATAGGCAGTTAATGGTTACTAAAAGAGGAAAGGGAATCATTTTCTTGAGTGCTGTATCTCCAGGTAAGTGGCTCATGATCCAGTAAATAATTCTACACCCATGCTCAGGCAATCAACACCATGACCAGGGCAACTCTTATAAAGGAAAATATTTAGCTGAGGGAGCTCACTTATAGTTCAGAGGTTCAGTCCATTATCATCATGGCAACATGCAGACAGACATAGTGCTAAAGGAGCCGAGAGTCCTACATCCTGCAGGCAACAGGAAAATGGTCTGAAAGTCGCACTGAGGGAGGCTGGAGACCTCAAAGCCTGTGCCCACAGTGACACACTTCTTCCAATAAGGTCACACCTACTTGAAAATGACCACACCTCCTAATAGTGCCACTCCCTATGAGCTTATGGGGGCCAATTACATTCAAACTACTGCAAGCACTCAGAAATCTCCTTACATGGCTCTATTCTGGGATTGGGTTCTGGCAAGAAATGATGGGATAAACCTAAGAATTCATGGGTCTATACTGATCGGAAGACCGATACCTAGAAGATGGATGCACAGATAGATAAGTAGAGTGGAGGAGAAAACTTCTACTTATTGTGGACTATCAAGAGCTAGGAGGTCAGTGGGAATTTGGTATTAGGGAGAAAGCATCATCTTCTACCCCTTATAGTGAACATTAGCTCAAGCAAGAATGATCAGTAAATTCTAAATCTACAATGACATTTTGATGCAAAGTGTGATATTTGCATGAATTTGAAGTATGTCCATCAATACTGCATATATGCCAGATGGTGGAATCCAGTGGTACTATACTAGCAGAAGTTGGGTAATATAAATTAACCTCATTTCTGAGGGACAGATGGATACCAAAGACCTCAGATATGATACTGTAAAGATTTATTTGAAATTGTGTGTATATGTGTGTATCTGTACATTTGAGTGCAGTTGCCCCCAGAGGCCATAGTGTCAGATCCACTGGAGCTGAAGTTACAGACAGTTATGAACCACTTGATGTGGGGGGTGGGAACTAAACTCTAGTCCTCTAGAAGAGCAGCAAGCGCTCTTAACAACTAAGCCATATCTTCAGTCCCCTAGATGTGATTCTTTAAGAAAAAGCATTATACTGCCTGCGTTGCTTTTCTGGCAAAGAATATATGACCAGAATCTAATCAGGAGGATACAAGACAAATTCCAAATGAAACAGTTTTCGTTACAATGAACAAAGCATGTGGGGATATTTTTTTTTCAAAATTATTAGTGTTGCTGGCACTTGGCAGAGGCAGGTGGATCTCTGAGTTCGAGGCCAGCAGATTCCAGGATCGCCGGAACTGTTACACAAAGAAACTCTGTCTCAAAAAGCCCAAAGGAAACATTGATATTATGGAATACAAACAGGGTGGGGGGCTGGAAACAGTCCAGATTAATGAAAACTAAAGTAACACAAGAACTAGGGCAAATACTTGGCTTTAGGCTGAATGCTCTCCTAGAGGAAAAATGATCTTTTTGAGCATTAGTGAGGCCAACTGACAATACTGACATACCAATAGTAGTGAAAGCATTGATATGAAGTCCACTCGAGCTGGACATTGGCCTGTGGTTACATAAGAGAATAGCTCCAATAGGTAGAAATGCCCAAGTTATGTATGTATGCAACTTTTTCTTAAAAAGACTTGGCCCAGGAGATGGGTTGATTGGTAAAGTGCTTATTGCACATGGATGAAGACTGAAAATGAGATCCCTGGCCTCCACATAAAAATTCAGGCACAGCAATATATACCAGCTGTGGTGGTTTGAAGAAAATGGCCCCCACTCTAGTGGAACTATTAGGGAGTATGGCTTTGTTGGATTAGGTGTCAGTCTTGTTGGAGGAAGTGCGCCACTGTGGATGTGAGCTTTGAGGTCTCATATGCTCAAGGCCCACGCAGTGAGACAGTCCACTTCCTGTTGCCCGTGTATTAAGATGTAGTCAACACCATGTCTGCCTACACACCGCCATGATGATAATGGACTGAACCTCCAAAGTGTAAGCTGCCACCCCAATTATTTCCTTTATAAGAGTTGCTGTGTTCACAGTCTCTTCACAGCAACAGAAACTGTAACTAAAATACCTGTAATATGAGTACTGGGGAGTGGAGACAAGATCTCTGAGACTTGTGAGCCAGACAGCTTATTTCCAGGTTCAGCGAGATTCCATCTCAAAAAATAAAGTGAAGATATTGAGGAAGACACAGAACATTGACCTTTGGTGAGCTCGTGTGCATGTGTGTGCGTGTGTGTGTGTGTATGTGTGTGTGTGTGTGTGTGTGTGTGTGTGTGTGTGTTTACAGAGAGGAGGGAGGGAGAGATTCAGAAAAAATTATCTAGAAGATAAGTTGGAGATATAGATAAATTGTTAATAAAATCAAGGTGATATATTAACAATAGGTGAAACTGCACAAAGGAAGGACTAGTATTCTTGGTTTCGCAACTCTAAAAGTATTTCTAAATAAAACGATTTTTAAAGCTTATTAATGTCAACCTTTGATGTCAAGCTTTGTTCTAGCCATACTTAATTTTGCAGCTCAAGTTAAAATGAAAGGGTCTGATCCTTCTCAGAGAGATGGTGAGGTTGGCCTCAAAAAGGGGGTGGTAATTCTAGAAAGTAATGGGAGACCAGTATTTCCAGTCATTCAGCCTGCTATGTGAAGCAGTCCTTATGTGGAAAGGGTCATAGTGTTCAGAGGAATTTGGTGTGGAAGGGCCTGCTCCCGAAAGCATTGATCAGGGTGGATGATCAGAAGGGAGTTTCCCAGGAGAAGGGGTCCCAATGGAAAGGATCACCAGCTCTGAAACCAGCCCTTTCTATGGTGCAACAAGACTTGTACTAGTCAAGTCCCCTTCTGAAATGCAGCCTGATATTCTCAGTTAGCCCTGCTGACATGTTCACTTTGGGCTTGGCTATCTAGGGCCTTCAATTAAATCAGTTGAGAGAAGACAGCAAGTGAAGTAATCCCTGCTCATATGAGGGCTCAGATCGTCTAGTGTGTAACACTTGGGGCTGTCCTCATAATTATTGTTAGGCGCAAATAGCAAATTCCTGAAAATAGGCATCGCAGGCTCTGCAAATAACAATCATGACTTGAGGCAAGGAGAATTATTTACATTCATGTTGGGATTTCTCATTTGTGCCGTTCCGCCAGTCCTGTTTCCTCCTTAGGTGCTGGAAATATTTCTGTGTGATGAGTGAGTCTTAGCTCTGTTTTACGAATAAAGAAACTGAGGCTCGGAGTCCTTAAGTGGCTATGCCTGGATCACACATGAAAAGAAAGAAGTGCCATGCAAAGGGATAAGTGCCAGTGTTTTCTGACCTATAATTGGGTATGTAAGTGAAAGAAGACACATAGTACTCAGGGAGTGTTTAGAAAAAGAAAACAGCTTCCATGGTAATTGGGCAAAATATTACCAAGCATCTCATTACCATATCAGAAAAACAAGTATAATACTGCTTAGCTCTAATGATTTTTAGCAGGTCAGGAACTGAATTATGTCATTTCTTTTTTTAAAAAAAAAGATTTATTTTAATTATGTATATGTGTGTTAGGGTTAGGGGAGCATATGCACATGATCTACAGGTGGTTGCAAGCTGACAGATATGCATGCTGGGAACCAAACTCAAGTCCTCTGCACAAGTAGTATGTGCTCTTAACCACTGAGCCATAGTTATTTTGAATGTACTCTGTGTAATGTGATGGGCTGTATGTTTCATGAAAAGTATAGGATCTCTTTTGTCAACTTCTCTGTTTTCGCAAGATGGGACCACTGACTGCCAATTCCAGACAGAAGAGGCCACCGGTTAGAAAACAACTTTGTTCTTACTTTATTGAAGAATTTGCTTATCGTAGAAGTGAGGAATGTTGGCAAAATGCCTTGCATGGACTATAGAGATGGCTCAGTGGGTAAGAGCATTGGCTGCTCTTCTAGGGGATGTGAATTCAATTCCTAGCACTGGCATGGCAGCTCACACCTGTCTGTAACTCCAGTCCCAGAAATCTGACACCCTCACACCAATACACATAAAATGAAGTTAAATAAGCTATAAAATGGCAAAGAGGATGGTCAGGTTAAGAACCTTCAGGGAAGTGTTTCTCAACCTTCCCAATGCCGCAACCCTTTAATACAGTTCCTCCTGTTGTGCTGAGCCCAACTATTACTGTTATGAATTGGAATGTAAATATCTGCTTTCCAATGGTCTTAAGTGATGCCCGGGGGGGGGGGTGTGACCCACAGATGGAGAGCCCCTGTTCCAGGGCCTTCTTGCTGAGACTGAGTTGATTGCAGAGGTTTCTGGATGTACACAGATGTAGAGACAGAAGAAAAGGCAGTAGCTATCTGACTCCTAGCAACACCCCTGCCTCTGAATACTGGAAATCAATGGCTGTGCTGGAGGCTTTGTACTGTCAGTGCTTTCTATAAACCAGTGCAGTCAAAATCCGAAGATCCTCATTGCCAAGACGTGTGGAAAGGGGCGATTAGGATCTACGTGATCTACATCAGCTGTTCTCAATCAGGGTGAGGGGGTCACGGCAAGACCTGTGCCTCCCAGAGTCTTCGATGGAACATTGTCACAAGTGTTCCTATTTTAGGCTGACAGCACAATGGTGGGTTAATCATATACACGGGGACTGTGGATTGTGGGAAGGGGGTCGACTTCCACACCTGGCTTAGGATACTGCATGCCGGTGTCGTGGTTAGTGAAAGGAACCTGGGAAGTGAAGAACCATGTATGTCACATCCCAGAATGGATTCTCGAGTGCCTGTGGGAGGTCAGTGTGATATTAAATAAAAACTAAAAACACTGCTAGGAAGAGAAAAGGGGTGACATCGAATGAAACCGTTCATATTTTCCTACGTATTTATTTATTTTTAGTTTGTGTGTATTTGTGTGTACACACTCATGTCTTTGTGCACACATGTATGTCTGAATGTGGAAGCTGGAGGTCAAAGTCTGATATCTGATAGCTTCCTTAATTATTCTCCACCTTGTATATTTTGGTGAGGTCATCACCTGACTAGACTGGCCGCCCAGTGGACTCTTGGGATCTTTCTACCTCTGCCTCCTTGGCACTCAGATTACTGTGTAGCCTCCATGGCTGGCTTTTCCCATGGCTTCTGAAGATCTGCACTCAGGTCCTCATGCTTGTACAAGTACTTTGCCCACAGAGCCATGGCCCCAGTCCTTTTTCTGTTTTTTGAACATGGAGCTTTTAAACGTTTAGTCCTGCCAACTATGTAACCAATCTCAGCTACAGAAAACATCTACAATAGTTAGAAATAAGGCAAATATTGACTATCTTGCCAATGGCTGTCTCAGAGAGGGAGGCAACTTCCTCTTATCTGCATACATAACCAAAAAATTTGAAGCCACCCTCTCTCTACATATTTTGCTCGTGTGCTCTGCAGGCCCCTGTAACATCTGGGAGAAAGGATTTGGAGTTTTGCTTCCTACTGTTTCCGATCTTAAACTTTAAAAATCTAAATCTCATGGTTTGGCATGTAACTCATTTGGGCTTCTTTCCAGCTCCCAACAACATGCCTATCTTAAGTAGGCAGTGTGCTTTGCTTGTCTGCCTCTCTGAAGCAGTGAAAACACACTTTTCACTAGCATTCAGGCTAACTAGCCGTCTAATAATGAATGAGAACACACACTTTGATAGACAAATTGAAGCAAAACTCGATGAGGTCAGGCAGGAAGAGGAGGGGAAAGAGAGCCTTGTGCTTTGAGAGAGTTAGAAGTCCAATTTTTTTTTCCTCAGTCCAAATTTTTAAGAGTAAAATAAACTCCAAATGAACTCCAGCCTCAGGATTTGCGAGGAGCTCAGGAAAGAACTGTTGGGTTATCTCAGCTGTGCTGAACATTTTCTTCGGCTACTCCCATCAGCAGCTGAGCTCATCAATCCTGGAAGGCAGCCCTCGTATATCTCATTAGGCCGTTTGAAACTGTTGGTGTCAGAACACATCACTCTTACTTTTTCACAGAGGATTAATGGATTGGAAGTCCACGGTAAGAGCATTAGGATCTACAGTCCAAGGAGAAGTTGGTTCTGGACAGTTGCCTGGCTGTATCCAACACCCTCCAATGTCACCAATGCTGGCCCATCAGTGTGCATTATGTCGGAGACAACAAAAAAACCACCAGTGATGCATTGGAGAGCTTGCTAAGTTTAGAGGCATCCATTAGTGGATTCTTGTCTGTAGTGAAATGGAAGTTTGTTATTTAGAAACTCTCTTGAATTATTAATTGCTGTAGAAATGAGAAGTGCTTGAGTTTGAAGCCAGATCATCTTTGGTCTGCAAAACTCATTCTGCTGGTTGTAAGGTGAGGGAAGGCTCCATCCTCTATCTTTCTGGAAGAGAATTAGCCAGCTCTTAAGTACCTTGCAAGGTGGTAAATAAACTACACTTTAAGTGAGCTTGGTTTAGTTAGGGCTACAGCTCTGCATGTAGTGTAAAAAGATCATAAATCCTCTTGCCGGGAGGCATGCCTTTGGTTGGTACCTTTAACTCCAATAGCAACCGCTTCCATTTCCTCTGTGCTTGCTACAAGCAATGAATCACATAAACCAATCTCTGTGCATTCCTTTATCTTCATGAACATCTCATGAGCTAGAGATCATTATCTGCATTTCACAGATCAAGAAACTACCATCTAGATTCTCAGGGGTTAAGTGACTTCTCTCAAGTTTCAAAGCCATTTAAGGATGGAGAGGGTTTTTTTTAAATTATTAATCTTACTGGTATTTTTCTCGAATAGTGTTATCAATTTGTGATTTTATGGATTGTATGCCTGTCTTTCTTGTGCTTTTTATTTTTTTATTTATTTTTTTTGATTTTTGAGACAGGGTTTCTCTGTGGCTTTGGAGGCTTTTTATTTTTTTAAATTCTAGTTTACTTGCCTGTTTGTTTTCAAAAGAGAGAAGGACTTGGATAGATGGGGAAGTGGGGAGGGTCTGGAAGGAAATGGGGGAGAGGAAACTATGATGCAATATATTGCATGAAAAAAATTTCAATTAAAATGAAAGACTATACCCCATAGTCTTGCCTACAGGCCACTACAGGGAGTATTTTCTCAATCAAGGATACTTCTTTTCATATGGCTCTAAGCTTGTGTCAAGTTAAGAAAAAATTTGCCAGCCCAGTAGGCATTTGTTTTCAACTTATGAAGTTCACCTATGTTTCATTTCTTTAGGCTATTTTATTGTGCATATTTAAGCTATACAATATTTTAACAAAGTTAAATAATTTCTGAAACAAACCAATTAATGTCCTTTTAAAAAGCCAGAGATTTGGCTTTACAACATCTACAGACTTCTAAATCCAGGCTCTAGGACTTAAAAGATAAACGGGGAAAACAGATAAAAATTCAACAGATAAAAAATTTGACAATCTCAAAACCCCGAAGACCACACGTGTTCAGGAGACATGACTACACATATCGGGGGGTGAGATACTTTCATACCTAAGTACAGAAACAACAACTTTTGGTCATTCATGACAAGCAGTCAGCAGATCAGAATCCCTCCTGCAGAGATCCAGGTTTTAAAAAGTAGGCTAGGGTAGGTAGCAACTGGAAACACGCTCCATGTAACTGGTCTACAAAGGCAATAACATCTCCAGTGGAAATCACAAGTATGGAACCATTTAATTCAGAGTTCTACTTGTGACTATACAACTATGAATGTCTAAACTCTTCAAAGTAAGATTTTTAAAAACCTTATCTTGGTGACGATTCTCCCTCACTATAAAGAGCTATCTTCAGAAGCACCCCAATGATTAGCCTGTCTTGAGCTCTTACATGGCCAGACCTGCTTGGGCTATGGGCTCCTGCCTGGGTGGTAGACTCCAGTTGGGGTGTCAAAGCACCAGAGTGAAAAACACGGTGCCTAGCTTCCCTGTACAATTACACTGTCAACTTGCTCTCCCATATGGAGGTCAATGTTTGGACTTGTCTCTGCCACTAGACTTGCCCTCTGATCTCCTGTTGAATGGGGAAATCACATTTTGATTGTCCTGTAGGCCTGGTAACACCACTAAAGTTCAATTTATATACTAAATTTTTGCGTTGGGGACTTTTTTTTTCTTGCTATGTGGCCAGCAGATGGGTCACTGAGTCTATCTGGGCTGGAACTCACCTGGCCTAGACTTTGCTCATGTAGGACCATCAGCCTCCTCTTCTCTTCCTTCACTGCCTCTTGTTTGTTCAATATCCCTCTTCTTTTTTATATAAGCTCCTTGTTCACCACTTTCCTCAGCATCTTGCATAATGCCTGGTGGTAATTAAATACTTGTAGAGTGAATGATACTTATTACATGTCTGGAAAGATTTTGTGCATATAAAACTCATTCCACTGCTTTCCCCCCATAGTTATATTTCCCTCTCTTCAATGTATGACCCTTTAGGAAAGACATTGTGCTCATCTCCTGTACAATGTTTGGCACAAGGTGCATATTGACAACATGGAAGACATGTATGGCTTTTTATTATTATTATTATTATTATTATTATTATTATTATTATTATTATTATTTTGTTTGCTGGTTTGTTTTAAAGCAGTGTTATTGTTGTTGTTTTTTTAACCAAAGGAAGTAAAACTAGAACATTCAAAATGTTTAACCTTTTCTTTTCTTTTTTTTATTTATTTTCGAGACAGGGTTTCTCTGTAGCTTTTTGGTTCCTGTCCTGGAACTAGCTCTTGTAGATCAGGCTGGCCTCGAACTCACAGAGATCCACCTGCCTCTGCCTCCCGAGTGCTGGGATTAAAGGCGTGCGCCACCACCGCCCGGCTAACCTTTACTTTATGGGCTATACAGGCTGCTTCTGAATAAGGAAAACTCCAGAAACTGACCACTAAAAGTGAATGACAAGGAGTGGCACATGTCAAATTTCCAGAGTTCTGCTTTGAGGATGTCTGAATAGAGTTCTTGGGGTCTTCGCTCACACTTGCTGGAATCAGCAGCAGCAGATTTTTGACCACAGGTCACTTTCCCAATACGAATCTAATTCTTCAATGTCTGAAGTTTTTATAGCACTTAGTGCATCCTTCAGCTGGGTCAGCCCAGAACAGGTGCTCAGGCTGGGTGAGGGGTTTACCTCTGAGAGATGGCTTTCAGTTCTCAGCACTAATTGCTGGAAAGCAGAGCTGACCCTTTTCATCAATATATTCAGATGATAAATATTTATTGTAGATGTGATCTTAGGTGGTTTGAATGGATACATTGCTCGAAAGCTGATTTCCATTTTGAAGGCTCCCTTATTATTAAGGGACAAAAAGGTCTTGCCCAATCAGTATGTTAGTTCCATCCTCTTAGGTATTATGGCACTTACTCACTCTGCATTTGCAGATCTCTGCAGGCCCTTTCATTAGCCTGCTGGTTGCCATTTTGGATCTGATCCAGGACCATAGTTTTAATCGTTGAAGTCATATTTCTTAGTCTACACATTAGCATGAAGATTCATGTTTCTTAAGTAGGAAAGGATATAGGTTCCATATTTGAAAATTCTCGCCTTTAACTGAGCTGCTAGAAACAAGTTATTGAATTGGGATTTTTTTCACTAAAATGCTACCATTGATAAGTTTCATTTGTTTTCTTCCTTTTCTTGGGGTCTTTTTACAGTAATCTTTGGTTTGAGTCGGACTTACTTTGTAAGTAACATTTTCAGCAGCCAGCTGTCAGATGTAAAGCATGGGACTTCAAAAGATGCCGGGCTGCCCCCCATTTCACTTTCTATTTATATACAATTTATAGGCCCCGCTGATATAGAAATTTCTTACTAGAGCAACTTCTTTACTAGTAAAGTAACATACACTGTGCCTCAAAATAGGTCAGATATATTCAAAATATGTTAAAAATGTAGCATTTTAAGTGGGTTGCTCAATTAAACACCACTTTGCTTCTCTTTTTTGTAACATGGTTTTATAGAAAATTCAAATATTGTTTTATTCTGTTGAAGTCAGGCACTCCCTTTTTGTTCCCATAGAATGATATCTCAGAGAATATGATAGCAGTATTTTTAGTCAATATTTTGAGATAGTAATAGGTTAAAACGTGAAAGATTGAGAGCCATGTTTTGGAGGAGGTTGGGAACCTGCATTTTCTTTCTCTTGAGGAAGAAAGTTTTGAAAAGGTGTATTAGATCAGAAATAGTAGCTTTTCTTTTAAAAAAAAAAAAAGATCTGAGCATCTTTAAAATTTCACATTATTTAACTTTCTTCTCTCTCTCTCTCTCTCTCTCTCTCTCTCTCTCTCTCTCTCTCTCTCTGTGTGTGTGTATGTATGTGTGTGTAGTTATACATTGCTACATTAACAAATTATCCCTAAACACAGGGAGTTCTTAACACCATCACTTTGTTTTGCTTACCATTGAGTTGGTTGGAAACGCAGGCAAGGAGCAGTTAAATAGTCATCCCTTGGATGACAACCCTCAGGCATCTTCTGTGGCCACTCCAGCCATCAGAATCTTAACTGGGTTTGACATCCATGATGACTTGTTCACAGGTTTCGTAGTCCATCTTGGTCATCATCCAGGAGTTCAGCTGGGGCTATCCACTGGATAACCAACACTAGGTTTTTCCATGTGACCTAGGCTTCTCACAGCAATTGACTTGGCCCCAAGAGGGAGGCATTCAGAGAACAAATGTTCAAACAGACCTTGACCAAAGCTGCAAAGCTTCTTCTGATATAGTTCGTAAAAGTCATAGAGCATCATTTCAATCTCACACTATGACTTCTAAGTATGGCCGGACCACATTCAAGGTGGTAGAAGGGGATAATTACCAACTGACAAGAAGAACAACGAAGAGATTGTGTTTAACCTTTTAAAACAACACCAACACTGGGTGGTGGCTGTGCATATATTTAATCCCAGCACTTGGGAGGCAGAGACAAGGTGGATCTCTGAGTTTTAGCAAGTTCCAGGATGGCCAGGGCTACTCAAAGAAACACTATCTTGAAAAACCAAAACCAAAAACAAACGAACAAACAAAACCACTACAGTAACAAGGTTAACAATGAACGAGTGAGTGAATTAATTATATGTAACTAAGCATACCTGGAAGATAGGTTCTAAAACTCTCTGTGTCTTACTAAGAAATGCTGAGAGCAGGAGAGCTTGTCTTCCCCAGGGAAGAGCACACCAATTGATTATCCAATACTAAATGATCAGCCTTGAACAAGCATACAAGTAACATTATATAGACTGAGCAGGTTATAGTTAGGAATATATATGTATATACATATGTGCATATTATAACAATGGAAAAGAGGCTTTGAACTTGAAAGACAGCAAGAAGGGATACATAGGAAGACTTAGAGAGAGGAAAAGGAATCCGTGCTGTGATTATATTATAATCTCCATAAATAATTATGAATTTATGTTCAGGAAGATAATAGCCTACAGTTTTCTTTGTTTAGATGTTCTAGTCTGATTGTATTAATACTGACTACATAAAACAAATTAAAAATTGCTTATACCTCTTCTGGATTCTGAAGAAGATTGTGTATCAATAACTTTTCCAATGGGGGGAAAAACCTGTTTCTTTTTTTTAAAAAAAAAATGGTATTGCTTCTCAAGTTTTATTGAATCCAAAATTAAAGGTTGGGGATGTAGCTCAGTTGGTTAGAGTGCTTGCCGAGGGTGAGAGCTAAGCCCTGTAGAAACTGAGTGTGGACAGAATATGCCTGCAATCCCAGCACTTTTGAGGTAGAGGCATAAGATTAGAAAGAAATGCAACGGCCGCCTTGACATAACATCAGTTATGAATACATGAGATCCTATCACATCAGTTTGGAATACATGAGATCATATCTCAAAAATGAATCTGATTTTATCGAGAGAGAGAGAGAGAGAGAGAGAGAGAGAGAGAGAGAGAGAGAGAGAGAGAGAGACTCTACTAATTCCCTGGCATAAGGTAAAGGAAAAAAGAACAGAATTGGAGATAGAGCTGGCATGTGCCCACCTGGCAGGGATCTCCCTCTCCAAATTGCAGTCATGTTACCTATTTCCATGCATGAAATGCTTCCCAAAGAAGGATTTCCTTGTATTGGGCCTTATGGGATTTGATATAGGAGGTGTTTGTTGAAGAATATCTTATTCTTTTGATATAATGGAAAAAAAAGAGAGTCAAAATGAAGAGAAATTGAGAATTTTAGGTGGTAGGAAAGAGAGAAGGTACCAGAAACTTTCCAATTTCTATGACTGAAAACAAGGGCCTTCTTACCTCCAAGACTCTGACATAAAGCAGGCTAGAAGTGGAAGGGGAAAGTGATGGGGTAGTTGCACTGAGTAGCCCACAACAGCGCATGCCTCCAGCTCCAGGGCACCCAAGATTCTCTTCCAGCCTCCAAGGAAAACATCGCACATGTGGCATGTATACACACACACACACACACACACACACACATTTTTAAAAGATTCTAAAAGTGAATTGAATGTTTCAAAGTGCATTGACAGACTATAAAGTTTATCCTGACCTACCACTTAAATTGTATGTATCAGGGAATGTGCTGACTTCTTGACCCGCGTAAACTCCTCTCTCTCTCTCTCTCTCTCTCTCTCTCTCTCTCTCTCTCTCTCTCTCTCTCTCTCTCTCTCTCTCTCTATCTCTCTCTCTCTCTCTCATATGTGTGTGTGAATCATAGTTATGGCAGCCCTTCTTCAAAATACAGCTACTATACCAGTCTAGTGATGAGTGCAGAGCCACAGCCTGGAAGGACCTTGGGTCTCTACATAACCACATAGGAATACCAGCATTACACTATGATGTGACTGGAAAATCAGCCTGCTGAGGATTTCAGGCTTATTTCTTAGGAAATCAATACTAGTGCTAACAAATACAGGCTTGCTTAATTCTGCGTCTTCACCAGCCACACAGACATTTCCCTATGGACAATGAACCCATTACCTGCGCTATTCCCTATGCATGAAGAAAGCCAGGAAGATGAGAAATGTCAAACCATCTCTTAGGAAAGGTGCACATATGGCGTTGTAGTCTCCTATGGTTTAGCAGCACCTTCTTAACCTCTGCTCTCACCCCACATTAACACACAGCCTACCCTGCCCCCAGGGTCACAGGCCTTTTTCTTTAGGGTATCGATCTGGGACACCACACAATCAGAAATATGCAGTTAAGAAAGTGAATCTGGAATTGGTGGCCCAAAAGTAAGCTGACAGAGTGGATAGTGGACACGAGTAAAAGGAGGAGAAAGGATTTCAGCAGATCTGGAGAGCCAGGTCCTGGGGAGGGAAGGGCAGATGTAGTAAGACCATGCAGGGGACCGCACATACTGGAGTATGCTTGTGGATTGACAACAGGACATCTGAGGAGGACCTGTGAACCTCAGGGACTGGGAAAGGGTAGTATGAGAAAGAACAAGAGGAGTCATTGACTCATGCCACTAATTGTGTCACGTGCACAGGTGAAAAGGGAAAAGGGCTTTTTTTTTTTTTTTTACAAAGGATTGAATTAAAAAGAAGACAACAGTCTACCACAGGTGAAGGAAAGTAATGTTTTCCATTAAAATGCTGAGAAAGCTTCTCTCTTCCCTACTGGGGAGTGTCTTGGTACACAAGTTCCAAGATAAGCCACAAGCTTTCCATTTGATTCTCAAGCAGCTCTCCCATATCCCTGGACATGACCAAGTCTGGATTTGAAGACCTTTCAACAGAGGAGCACCTTCCATACCCAGCCACCAGAGCAAGTGGCCAGCATTTGTCAGGTTTTCTAAGTACTTACGGCCCAGCTCTTCATTTCACCTTTCTTTGATGCGAGTCAGGTATCTGTCTTAGTTAGGATTTTGTTTTTGTTGTTTTGTTTCATTTTTTGGTTTGTTTGGGTTTTTTTTTTAGAGACAGACTTTCTTTATGTAGTCCTGACTGTTCTGGAACTTGCTCTGTAGACCAGGCTGGCCTTGAACTCACAGAGAACCACTTGCCTCTGCCTCCTGAATGCTAGGATTAAAGGCATATGCCACCATCATCCAGCTTTAGTTAGGGTTTCTATTGCTATAAAGAGACACTGTGACCACAGCAACTCTTATTAAGGAAACATTGAATTGGGACTGGCTTACAGTTTGGAGGTTTAGTCTATCATCATCATAGCGGGGAGCATTGAGGCATGCAGGCAGACATGGTGCTGGAGAGGAGCTGAGAGGTCTACTTCTGGATTGCCAGGCAACGTGAAGAGAGAGCGAGACACTGGGCCTGGTTTGAGCATCTGAAACCTCAAATCTCACCCACAGCAACATACTCCCTCCAATAAAACCACACCTTACGGCAACAAGGCCATACCTCCTAATAGTGCCACTCGCTATGAGCTTATAGGGGCCATTTTCATTCAAACCGCCACAGTATCATTATCAGGATCTCTGCAGAAACACATTGTACAACTCCTCCAAAACCCTCCAGAACTTTCCTTCACAAGGATGAAAGTGAAGGAGGTTTGTGTCCTTCCATACTTGAAAGAGTTCTCTGGAGAAGCATCTTCACAAATGCCCTTCCCTCCACCTGCATTGACCTCTTCTGATGCTCTTGCTCCAGTTGAGATTCCCGGGTCATAGAAACAACATTTGAGCCCTGTTCTACAGCCTTTGCCTATGGCTCTTCATCACTGTTCTAAAGCCTTTGCCTATGGTCCTTCATCACTGTTCTATAGCCTTTGCCTATGGTCCTTCATCACTGTTCTATAGCCTTTGCCTATGGT
>NC_022026.1:49400797-49412728 GCF_000317375.1 Microtus ochrogaster
CTTCATCACTGTTCTATAGCCTTTGCCTATGGTCCTTCATCACTGTTCTATAGCCTTTGCCTATGGTTCTTCATCACTGTGGTTCTGCATCATTGAATGTCTGGCTATATACACACCTCAGCTGAAACTAAGATAGCAAAAGTTTAATTTTATCCAACTATTGTATAGATGACACTGTTGTATAAAATCTAGACAAAAAAAGACATTTTAAAAAATCGTGGGTTTTTTTTTTCCTTCAGAAAGCAATCCTAGCTATTTTTTTTACCAAGGTTCAATGTTCCTTACAATGCCTGTTTCAACAGCTCAATCTCATGAACATGCTGATTGTATGTATCATTTTCCTTTGATCATGGCAATTCTTTTTAGCCAGAGATCACTTTTCATCACATAACTGATGGTTGTTTTCAAGCTCTCCCTGAGATTTGCCGAGCTAAGTCCAGTGGCTTATGTCTTCTGCTCTTCTTGCTCCAGCAAAACTAATCCACATGGAAGAGAAATTCACTGGGAAGCAAGTTCTGAAGAGCAAAACCAATTTTCAGGAGGCCTGCCTGAACCAGTGCCAGTACCAAAAAATATTTGTACAGACTCATTTACTAGTGGAGCATTTAATATAAATGGGAGTGTATTCCCAAAAGTCATTCTTGTTGTTTCATTTGTTTTCATGAGACAAGGTCTTTCTGTGTAGAGGAGGCTGGCCTCAAACTCCTAATGTTCCTCTTCCCTCAGCCTACCAAATGCTGGGATAATATTACGAGCCACCATACCTAACTGGTGAAAGTCGTCTTTAAGGTGATACTTTCATTGTAGCGGTGTTTCTTTCTTGGCTTTCCATTTTTCACCCTTAAAAATGAACATATATAATTTTGATCACTGGAATATGTTACCTACATTTCTGTATTACAACACACATATTTAAAGAGTAAGATGACAGATGATTTAAATAGTCTTTACATTGCTAGTTAATAGCTAACATGCATTAGGTTTTCTGGTTGTCACATTTAAAAATATGGAAACCACATATCTTTGATAATACATTTAACCTAATATACCCAAAATATTTTTAACATGCAACCAATACAACATGTTTTTTTTTAAGATAGGGTTTCATGTAACCCAGGCTGGCTTTGAACTCCTGATCCTGCTGCCTCCCTTCCAAAGCGCTAGGATTACAAATGTGTGCCACCACTCCTGGATAATATAAAAATTGTTCATGGGAGAGCTCATATTTTGTATAAGAGATCCTTGAAAGGCATGAGTGTATTCTGATGTGCTTGATCAAATTCTAGAAAATTCAAAACTTTGTATAAAAAAGAGAGAGGTCAGCTATTCAACAGAGCATACTTGAATTTGCCACCCTATAAATGTTATATTTATGAGCAGAACCTCCTGTTCCCTTTTAACGATTTGTTAAGTCCCAGAGCAGTATCTAGGTAAGCAATAAACTGCTTCTCAGAAACATGAGTAAGCCCCAGTGGAGGATAGATTAGTTTACATCAGCACTGAAGGTATGGGGACCAGGGCTCTCCAGTATTTATTGGTACTTATCTCTCGAATCAATAGTTCTTTTCTATTTTTAATGTCTTTCTGCCATTAATCTCTCCTCATGCCCATTTTTCTTGCTCAACCAAAATTTGTGGAGGGATCTAAGTGTTTTTTCTAGGGCTTTTTGCCCTCTGTAGGAGCAGATTGTATTTCATTTGGAGGTGAAGCCATGTCAGGATTTAAAGGTTGGCAATGTGTAATGTTTTTAGACAAAGGGGGAGATTAATTCTCCAGTCCATTGCCTGGAAAAGAAAACCTGAATAGTAAGGCAGGGTGTGGTGGTGCACACCTGTAATTCAAACATTTTGGAGAGGAACCAGGAAGATCAGGAATTCAAGGCTATCCAAATAATTTTTTTAAAAAAATCAACAGCAAAAAACCACTGACCTATATGCCTTTCTTATTGTGGTTTAAAAAGAAAAACAGCAAGTTTGTCATCTTAACGTAGTTCAGTTATAGTAAAGATGTTCATCATGCGACCTTCTTGGTGTGCTAAAGTACACCCCGAGAGAGACAGGCCCGTATATGGTCAAGCCTCAGAGACCATTGGATCCAGACTCAGAACTAGTGGGTCCATAAAGAACCAGGAGGCGAACCCTGTCTGATATAATGGAGCATATATGCCCTTCTGTTATTATCCTGAGATTACAGGAAGCCTTGTTTTCTACATCACTGCCTGGGTATCAGAACACCCTGTTCAGGGGTCAGCATGGTTACCTTGGCCCCTGGTGTTTCTTGTGTGACACTGGCAGCTTGTACCTTCTTGCTTTTAGCCATCTGTAAGACCCATTTGATGGTAACAATGCCCAGATATACTCACCTAGTTTTAAAAACCCAGACCATTAAGCTGAACCAAATGTTAGTACCACATGTTCAGAGGGATCCATTAATATTTCTTAGCTATAATGCAGAAGCTCACAACTTATTAGGCACCTGTATTAGATAGTGACTCTCCTAAAAGCACTGGTTTTAACTGCTGGAAAATGTGCTGGCCAGCAAGCAAAGTTGCTCTAAACACTATATACTCAAAAATGAGTTTTATGCTACAACTATTAGCCTCAATCTAGCAATTTTGGAAAATTATTTCCAGAGATACTTTTAAAAGGAAATAAACTCATTTTTGTTGCTTTTAGTAGTTTGGGTTTTTGGGGGGGATTGGGGTACAGAATCTCATGTATCTCTATAAAGCTTAAAGATAATCTCAAACTCCTGATTCTTCTGTCTCTACTTCCCAACTACTGAACTGAACCCAGGACTTCATGCATGCTAGGTAAACACGCTACCAAGTGGACTACATCTTCTGCACATATAGTAATTTTAATCAACATTTTGTCTAGAAAAAATTCTAATCTTAAAAGTGAAATTGTTTGGCTGGTACAAAGAGTTCCTGAATAGCCTATACCTCTACCTTCCCAAATGTTAACACTATTTCCAAAATATTTTATTACCCCATAATAAAGCCCTTTATCAATTAAACAATCACTCTTCGCTTGCCCTCTAGCTCCCTAGCAACCGTCAACTTTCTTTTTGTAGCCATACTTTACCTACCTTGGGTATTTCATAGAAATCGAAATACACACATTATGACTTTAGGGATTTGGCTTTCTTAACACTACTTTCTCAAGCAAAGTTCATCTATAATATAATATGAACTGCGTTTTCAACAAGCTGACTTAGCTCTCTTTTCCTCTCCTTTCTCCTTCCTCCATTCCTCCCTTCCTCCCTCCATACTTCTACTCCTCCTTCCCTCCTCCCTTCTCTTTCTGACAGAGTCTAACTGTGTAGGTCAGACTAGCTTTAAACTTGTGATCCTCCTGCTTCAGCCTTCACAGCACTAGGATTATGTTGGGGAATATTATTTTCAGGTGTGTAACTTTTGTTTACACTGCATTTGTTTAACTCTGTGAAGCTGTGTTACTGTGCCTGTCTAAACCATCTGATGTTCCTAATAAAGAGATGAAGAGCCAATAGCGAGGCAGGAGCAAGGATAGGTGGGGCTAGCAGGCAGAGCGTATAAACAGAAGGAGAACTCTGGGAGGTGGGGGAATGAGGAACAACAAGAAAACAAGGAGAGGAGGACATCAGGGGCCAGCCATCCAGCTACACAGCAAGCCATGGAGAAAGAAGTAAAGGAAGGTATACAGAAATAGAGAAAGATAAAAGTCCAGAGGCAAAAGGTAACCAGGATAATATAAGATAACGAAAAGCTAGCTAGAAACAAGCCAAGCTAAACCCAGGCATTGATAACTAAGAAAAAGCCTCTATGTGTGATTTATTTGGGGAGCTGGGTGGTGGGCTCCTCAAAAGAGCCAAAAGAGTAAGATCCACACAACAGGATTCCAAACATGTATCCTCACTTTTAGTTGCAGACGCTATGTACTTTGAATTGCAGTTATAGCCTGGCCATGGGGAGCATTTCAATGCTTGCTTTCCTCTGCTCCCACTTAACGCTCAAAACAGTCTGGGGAAAAGTCTTCTAGTCTATTAAATTCAGTATTTCTTTTAAATCCAACACCTCTTGGGGAAAAGATTGCATGTTTATTCAAGTACCTGTTGTTCACATACCATAAGCTTATTTGATACTTTAAAATGAGCTTAAAGAAGAAAACATAATACAATACAAATAGAAGACAAACATAACAAATAGCTACATCACATTGAATGAAGCACTTAATCTCTCTGTTTCTTCATCTACAGCATAACCAGATTGGATCCAGGCCCTAAGAGCTATTGAAATGAAAATTGTATGATTCATTTCCCTAGATTGATAGAAGTCAATTATTCCAAAGAGCTACTTCCCCTTAGTGGTTTACTAGAGTACAACTGATATTGAACCATTGAGAGTGTGGCCGTGAGAGTTATAGACTATAGATTACCATTGAATGATGCTAAGAGAGATGAGTGTGTAGCGATGACCATATCCATAAGCAGAAGATAAATCTTCTGCTAGGCGAGAGAAAATGTTCACCATTCAGCACTGGACACACCTGCCTCAAATGGAAACTGGTAAAATGCCAACAAGAACTATCAGCCAGAGCCCACTCTTCATGAATCACTGCCTTCTTTGATTTGATCAGTCATCTGTGGGTCAAACGGCTGCAGGATGTTTCTGGAAAGCAAAAGCATTTCAAGATGAAAGGACGCCTAGCTGGCTGTGCCAGACAGAACATTCTCTCTTGAACCTATTTTTAGTGTTGTATTCATTTTTATTTGTGCCAACTTTTTGTTATAAAATTTTTCAAGAACCATAAAATTGGAAGAATTTTACAATGAGTACTCATATACCCGCCTTCTAGATCCCAGCAGTAACATTTTGCTGTACTTGTTTGATTGTATATTTACTTATCTTTAGGGTAGATCATTAATCTATCTTCTTTTCTCGCATTTTGTGACCATATATAATTGTGTTATTTCTCCCTGCCCTTTCCTCACTCTAAAATCTCCCATATACCCCTTCTTGCTCTTTCAAATTCATCTCCTATTTCCACTAATTGCTGTTTTATGCATACATGTATATGTATATACATACAGATTCATAAACTGCTCAATCTGTGTAATATTATTCAGATGTATGTTTTCAGGACTAAGCATTTGGAATTAGATAGCCAGTTGGTGTGCTCTTCCCTGGGGAAGAATATTTTCCCCATTCTCAGCATTCCTTAGTTGCCTGCAGTTCTTCGTATAGGGCTGAGGCCCCTGTCCACTTTGACATTTCAAAGCAAATTATAGGCATCAGCATGTATTTCATTAACTAGTTTGTTTTTTTTTTACTTACTTGCCAATTTTTATTTAATAAATTTTACATGCAATGGAACACACAGTTCTTCAAGTGTATATTTGTTGAGGTATGACCAATGCATACCAGTGACAATTCCTATCAAGGTAGTACATATTGCATTTAGCAATTTAATTTTATATAAACATAGTATGTTAAAAATAAAATAACATAGCAGATTGCGGTGGCACACACCTTTAATCCCAGCCCTCAGAAGCAGAGGCAGGTGGATCTCTGTGAGTTCAAGACCAGCCTGGTCTACAGAGTGAGCTCCAGGATAGCCAATGTTGTAGAATATTATTTTAAGTAGGCAAATAATGCATTACATTTGTTAATGCTGCAGAATATTACCTTAACCAGGTAAACATGTGTTACTTTTGTTTATGCTGCAGTTGTTTAATGATGTAAGGATGTGTCTTTAGTTATGTAAAGACATGTTGCATCCTTTTCATCTTGCCTGTCTGCTGTGAGATAACACTTGTGTATGCTGTGAATATGTATTCCTCTCATTGGTTAATAATTAAAGCTGCTTGACCAATAGCTAGGCAGGATAAGGTTAGGTGGAACAATCAAACTGAGAACTCAGATGAGGAGGAGTGAAGTCAAGAGAGATACCAGCCAGTCGCCAAACAAGCAGTATGTGTTGAAAATGAGGTAAAAATCCTTGAGCCACATGGCAAAACATAGATTGAAATATGGGTTAATTTAAATGTAAGAGTTAGCTAGTAATAAGCCCGAGTTATTGGTTGGACATTAATAATTAATATAAAACTCTTGAGTAATTATTTGGGCATGGCTAAGGAACAAGGCGGGACAGAGAAACCTCTGTTTACACCTGCCTAAGGCACCTGCTTGGTCTAGTAAAAAGTGGAATGGCCAATAGGTAGGCAGAGAAAGAATAGGTGGGGCTGGTGAGCAGAGGAGAAATCTAGACTCAAAGAAAAGGAAAGAGAGAAGAACTAGAGAAAAGGAAGAGAGAATAAGATACATGCCCAAGGCAAGAAGCCAGGCAGCCTCCAGCCAGGCAAACACAGTAGTGAATGTAAGTTATCTAACAGAAAGGTAAAGAGCCCTGAGGCGAAAGGTAGAATAAAAACAGGTTAATTTAAGTTAAAAGAGCTAGCCAGAAATGAGCTAAGCTAGGTCGAGCATTCAGAACTAATAAGAAGTCTCCAAGTCATGATTTGGGAGCTGGTTGGTGGCCCAAAAGAAAAATTCTGGTACAAGCCAGGGCTGTTACACCGAGAAACCCTGTCTTGAAAAACCAAAACTAAATTAAGATAAAAATAACATGACTTGTTTTGAAGTAAAAAGCCATAGTTATCTGCTTCTTCCTAAAGCGTACTACTTTTAATTTTTTACAGGTTTGTTTTTAGTAATTCTGCATGGAATGATATTACTGCTGTTTCTTAAGAATTCTACTTTATAATTATTGGTTACTTTTTATAGAAGAACAGGACTGAGTGATGTCAACTCCTACAGTTTCATTTAAATCCGGTTTCAGCTTTTACATTAACTATGAAAACACTATTTACAATAGATAGTAAGTACTGATTCCCCCTTTTTTTTTTGGTTTTCCAAGACAGGGTTTCTCTATGTAACAGCTCTTGCCGTCCTGGAGCTTGTCCTGTAGATCAGGTTGGCCTTGAACTCACAGAGATCTGCCTGCCTCTGCCTCCCAAGTGCTGGGATTAAAGGTGAGCACCATAACCTCTAGGCTTCTGATTCCATTGTTTAAACACTGATTTTTATCAGTTATTACTCATCCTTTTTATTTGATTTTTAAATCTTTTTTTAATATTTTTAAATTAAAAAAATGAACACATTGCTTACCAATTTGTCTCAGAGCCCGCTAAGAAGCCATGAAAATGCCTTTGAGTGTGTTGTTTGTTTTTGCTTGGAGACAGTGTTTCACTAGGTTACAGCCTAGGTTGATTTCAAACACTTCATCACTCTGGTGGTTTGGATGGAAAATGTCTCTCATAGACTTGGTCCCTAGTTGGTGGTGGATCCTGGAGAGGTGATGCAGCCTTGCTGTAGGTAGTACATCACTGGAGGGCAGGTCTGGAGAGCTTGTTGTTGCCTTGCTTTACGTCTAGTTTCACTCTTTCATGTTTGCATTTGAAGTTATGATCTGTCAGCTTCCTGACAGCTGATGCCGTCTCTCTTGCTGTTCTGGCTTCTTCCCCTGGAACCTTAAGCCAGAATAGACTCTTTCAAACACAAGTCACTTTTGGTCAAGGGGTTTTATCTCAACAACAGAAACCCAACGGTGTGGAGGCCCAAAGAGGTCAAAGGTCAGAGAGTTTGGGACTGGTTTCTAGTTCATTCAAGGTTGTTGTGCTTCTAACTCAAACAGAGGTCCCACCTAGTTGTAAGTCAGCGTTCTGCTCTCTCAAGGCTACAGTGAACAGGTGTGGCTAGTTGCCAGACCTCAGGCTCCTGAAATAGGGAAGTAGTTGGTTCCCACCTAAAACAAAAGTCTAAGGATCCAACTAAGTTCCAGTTCCCTTTATGGAAATAACTTGGGATTGCACCCAGGGAGTGGTTTGTCTACAGCGCGAATCTAGGGGATGAGTGATGAATGGAGCCTGCGACTTTCTGTCTGTTAATGCAGCCTTTTGTTCTACTCCTACCTTTTGGGGTCAGGAGTATATTAACCAGTTGGAAATTAAACACGGGTGAATTTTCAGTACTCACTGAAATTCCCTCCCGATATTATCCTATGTGTTTCTGCGTTTTATTATTTTCATTTGCGTCTTCGTATTCTTTACTATATTTCTGTTCCTCATGCCTCCACTCTGGAAGAAAGGTATTTTTGTCGAGGCTGGCCCCCCAACAATCCTGCCTTCATTTCCCCCAGAGCTGGGCTTATAGGCTCGTGACACCACTCCTGGCTCCTTGGAGTTTACCCCAATAGATACTGGATCTGTTCCGTTCTCACTTGGAGACATCAGCCCACCCTGTGTTATTAGCTCTCCCACAGAGCAGTTCCCAAGGTTCTCCTTCATCATGATCCTATACTAGATTTCTCTTTCTGGGTCATATATCCTGCAGTAGTTTCTTCAGCCTCTCTGTGGAAGACAAACTTTACAAGCTCTCACCTAACTAGAATTATGCTTGTCCTACCTAGCATTATATTCTGTTGATCATTAATTTGGCTATATCGGGTTCACCATTGCTTTTCCTCAGAACTCTGAAGATGAAGTTGTTTTGTGGCTTAGCTTTCAATAATGCCATATCAGGCCATTCTGTTTCCCAATACTTTAATTCTGGAACGTTCTCTGTATTCCAGTGTTCTGAACATTTATGTTTATAGGCTCTGGCATACCCATTACCTCTAGATACTGTATTCTCTTATTCCCGGATGATGTGTTCCTATTTTATGTCTTTGATAATTTCCTCTGAAAGAACAGTATGTGTTTTCTATTTCTGTAACCCCTATTAACTGAATGTCTAACTTGATTCAAACCTCTAGTTTTATCTCTTTTTTGTCCCATGAATATATCTTACTAAATATTAAATAGATTAAAATCATCTTCATGTTAATGAAATATCAGTGCTAACAGGACCGCTATCAATTTTATGCATTCATTTTAAAATGGGCTTATGAAACCATTCTCATGCTGGCCTTAAGATCATAACCCTTCTCTCCCAGCCTCCTGAGTGCTGGGACTGAAGGCATATTCCATTGCAAGTGGTTGTACCATCAGCTTTGCTTTTATTTCAACACTAGCAATTGAACTCAGAGTTTCACACATGCTAGGCAAGCCTTATTTTTACTTTTTATTTTAGGGCCTCTCAGTAAATTGCTCAGCTATTCCTGAGCTCACTCTGTAGTCTGGGCAGGCCTTTGATTTATAATAGTCCTGCCTCAGTCTCCCAAGTAGGCAAGATCACAGCACCACACCAACCCCTGCTGACATTAACTTTAAAAGAGCTCCATCAATGACTCTGCAGCTCCCACGTCACCTTTCTAGATTCAATTGCCATCCTTTCTGTCTTAGAAGTAACCACTTCCTTGCATTTCCTGTTTGTGGAATATTTTTCTTTGTACTTTTGTTGCATGTTTCTGAACTTCTGAAGATGATATTGTTGAGTTTTCAATGTTTCTCATTTGTATATGAATTAAATCATTCTGTATGGTTTCTGATACCTGCTTCTTCCCATTTTACACTGACTGCCTGAGCTTCCCCTACGCCACCATATAATTTTTACTATATGTACAAACCTCTTACTTTATTGATTGATGAGCATTTGGAGTTTTCTGGGTTCTTATTAAATATTGAAGAAGCTGCTGCCCTGACTATTCATCAACAAATCTAGTTCTAGCATATATGCTAAGGGAAGAGATTGTTAAGTCATGAGGGGAATGCATCTTTGATTGACTAGATAATACTAAATTGTTTCTCAGAGTCATCATAACTTCTACTCCAGCTGCTTCACATCCTTGCCAAGACTTAATTTCATCACAACTCTAATTATTGCTAATCAAAGGTAGGTGAAGTGATAGACCACGGCTTTGGTTTGCATTCACCTGATTATAAATTAGGGCAAATCATACTGTATATCTATTGAAACTTTATAAAATTATTCTTCCTTCCCCCTTAAATCATGTAGGCTCAGTTTTGGTTTGAGTTTCTTGGTTTTGGAAAGCAGAGTCTCACTGTGGAACAAAGACTGACCTCAAACTCACCATCTTTCTGCCTCAATCTCCTGGAAGCTGGAATTACAGGCACACACCGCCAGTTCCAACTAAATTGATTTAATGATTAAAAGCCTATCAGATTTTCTATTTCTTCTTAAATCAGACTTTGTAAATTACACCTTTCTAGGGGGTTGTCTTTTTTTAAATTGATTGATTGATTGATTGATTGATTGATTGATTTTACAGACCATTCCCAGTTCTCCATCCCTCCTATCCTCCTGCTTCCCCCTTCCCCCCACCCCACCTCCCATCTGCTCTTCAGAGAGATGAAGGCCCCCCCCCCCCGGGAAATCAACTAAGACTGTCCTGTGCCCTCGTTGAGGCAGGGCCAAGGTCCCCAGGCCTAGAACGAGCAAGGTATCTCTCCATAGAGAATGGGCTAGACAAAGTCAGTTCATGCGTTAGAGTTAGATTCTGGTCCCATATACTGCCCAAGTTACACCATTGTCACCAGGTTTTGTCTTTTAAATTCACATTGCAAAATGTATCACCTGTAAGTAATTTAGAATATCATTTTTGTTACCTTTTAAAATCCCATAGTATCTGTGGTTACATTCTTGAAATGGTTCATTCCCGTCATTTTTCCTCCTGATTGTTTTGTTTTGTTTTGTTTTGAGATAGGGTCTTCTGTAACCCAGGTTGGCCTTGAACTTGTGATCTTCCTGCTTCCACCTGAAGGCTGAAATGATAGAGATAAACTATAGCCGTAGTGGTCACGTCACTAATCTGATTTTATGTGTGTGTAATTCATTAGCTTTTGCAGAGAAATAAGACTAGCTTGATCAAAGCTTCCCAATTTTTGTTTCTATTTAACTATTTAGCCATTACATTTTTATTTGTTCCTTTTAGATTTGGGGGGGGGGTTGTTCTGTTGAATACATTGCTCCTTGTTTTAAAATGAGTTCTGCTAAATAACCAAGAAACCAATAATACAAATCATACAAAACTATTCTGTAATACAGAAATAAAGCATTTCCAGTCAGTTTATGAGGATAGCAGAACCTTCATATGAGAAATTGATGGAGAGAGCCTACTAAAGAACTATAATCCTCTTCCTTCTAAGACATGGAAGCACACAAAATAATCCTAAGCAGTATATAACAACACAGAAACATGACAAAATGGTCACGACAAACCTTCCTCAGTAAAAAAGGGTATGAGTTTCTTGAAAAAAAATGAATCAATACAATTTTCCATAGTGCCTGAATGAGGAAAAGGGCATAGGATAATCTTTACAGATGCAATAACACTTTTGTTAAGGACACTATTCATTAATTGTCAGATCTCTTAGCATCTTAAAATGGAGGTTAATTTCTTTTGCCTGGTACAAAATAACTACAAAAACTACACAAGGAATTCCATAACTAATAGTGAAATGTTGAAATCATTTCCACTTAAGAACAGGAAAATAGAGAACTACAGTCACAATCATTTCTTTTTAACACCCCACTCCATATTCCAGTGAGTACACAGAGAAACAATGGGTATAAGGATTTTTTTCTAATTTAACTTTTTGTTCTTTATGGATTTCACATCATGCATCTCAATTTCATTCATCTTTCCCATTTTTTGTATCTGCCCTCTGCCTTTACAAGCCCACCCATGATAAAATAAAAAAATTAAAAGAAAAGAAAATCATATGTGTGTATGCATGTATATAAAATCAACCCACAGGAAGCAATTGCACTGATATACAATAGCAATCAGCAAACATAAAAAAATATGGGTCACAAAATAATCAACTTTATATGGAAAAACAAAAAACCCAGGATAGCCAAAACAATCCTATACAATAAAGGATCGTCTGGAGGCATTACCATCCCTGACTTCAAACTCTATTACAGAGCTACAGTAGTGAAAACAGTGTGGTACTGGCATAAAAACAGAGAAGTCGACCAATGGAATC
>NC_022026.1:49414386-49421356 GCF_000317375.1 Microtus ochrogaster
GTCACAAAAGTACAAGAGTGTAAAATAAACATGGCAAATGTTATGTCAGGTTCTGTTTTAATGAAAAAAGAAAACAAATACTTGGAATTTTCAGTAAGTAAACCTAACTAAAGTGTTTGTAGTTGATCAGAGAAGTTCGAAGTGTAGGCATTCCTAATGGATGAGAGCTAAGAGCAAGGAATTGATCCTTACTGAGAACTGCTTGAAGCTGATGGTAACTGATACTGTGTGGCGTATACATCAATGGAGGAGAAAGAGCCCAAGGGACACGTTTCTGTGGAAGGAGAACATTCCAGAGGCCTTTTCGACTGCTCACTACTGTAACAAGATCAAGAAATACCTTTCTTTTGTGCTTCAGCTATTTCCTACCTGAGGATCCATAGTAATATAATTTTTATTACTTTAGTGGTCTCTCTGTAAAAACAGCACAAGTAGCATCGATATTTCCATTAAGACGTTTGCTTTCCTGTTGACAGATACAAGAACTTTTGATACTTTGAATTTCATAACCATTTGCCTGATTTATTCATACAATAGTAATACTAGATATCATGACTCATTTTTAAGACCATAGATTATGGCTTTTATACTCACCGTTTCAAACCACCGACATATTTACTACTTTATTTGTACTGCTTCTTCTTCCCCAACCTTCCATGTGAGATCATCTTTTCTGTCCGTAGTACGTTTTGTACAAGCCCTTTTATAGGGAACTCCACTGATGCCAAATAAATAAATAAATAAATAAATAAATAAATAAATAAATGTCACAAAAGTACAAGAGTGTAAAATAAACATGGCAAATGTTATGTCAGGTTCTGTTTTAATGTAAAAAGAAAACAAATACTTGGAATTTTCAGTAAGTAAACCTGACTAAAGAGTTTGTAGTTGATCAGAGAAGTTCGAAGTGAAGGCATTCCTAATGGATTCTCAATAGTTGGAAATTTATTTTGCCTGCAGTCTTTTTGTTGAGGCTGGGAGGGTGGGAATGGATTCAATTAACCATGTTTTTTTTTAATTTGCAGGAAATTATGGGCAATAAAATCAAGATGAAGTGAGGCTTTCATTAATATACCTGTTATGAATAACTTTCCTATAAATCGATGTGGGAGCTCATCTGAGCTGGGCATTATTTCAGCACAAGGTCATATCTTCTCACCAGTTGATGAGAAAAGGTGACACTGCCCCTCAAAAGCCTTCATGACAAATCAGAAGGCCAGTGAAGCTGGAGCAAGGTTACACTGTGTTGACCACAGGGACTCAAGGACTGGGGACAGACCCTGTTACACTTTACCTTAAAGGGCAGATGAAGTGGAGTTTCCCGCCAAAGTCAGTGGGGCTTCAGCATCTCATATCTTTCTTCCATTCACCTGCTTAACAGCAAGCTAGTGTAGGCAGGATGTGAAGGATGAAGTCCAGAGATGCCACACACCATTTTCCTTATCTCCCTGGTCTGGCTTCTTGCCTTTGTCAACTTAAGCTGCTGCTGCCACCTAGCTTTAACCGGCTATCATCCAAAGATACAGACCACCCTGTTGCCTGAAGAAAATCAGTTATGGCAGACAAGCAGGGGAACACGAAGGCCACAAAAGATAAAACCTCCCTTGTTCTAACTTTTCCATCTGGCTTTTCTCCATTTTCAAAAATTAGATATAGTAACTCCACCATAGTGCGAGGTCGCTAGCTGAGTTCTTCAAACCAAAGTGGAGGAGCAAGGCTTACCCAAATTGGTGTGATTTTCAGATAATTTCTTCATCTGTCCAAGGGATCAGAGTTATTAATAAAAACTACAAGCTTTGGTTTGTGCTACAAAAGGTTTTACCAAATAAATGTGAACATGGACATCAACTGGACAGTGAGTTAAAGT
Source organism: Microtus ochrogaster (assembly GCF_000317375.1). Taxonomy (NCBI): domain Eukaryota; kingdom Metazoa; phylum Chordata; class Mammalia; order Rodentia; family Cricetidae; genus Microtus; species Microtus ochrogaster. The sequence continues at coordinate 49,416,254 of NC_022026.1, forward strand.
TGCAAATTGTGTTCATTTTACTATACATACTAGATTCTTACCTTTGAAGAAAAGTTAAGGTTAGTCAACAGAGAGTACAAGTCACATATATGATCTTATTTTTTATAGTTACTACTTTATGTAAAAAAGAGAGGACTAGAGATGTAGGTCAGTGATACAGCATTTGCTTGGCATGCATGCAACAATAAATTCTTCCTTCAGCTACAAAAAGAGAAAGATTTGGGATGGGTGGGATTTTCCTACTATATATCATTTAACTAAAATATTTATTTAATTTTAATATTTTATTAAATAGATTTTATTCAAATATTTGTCAGTTTTAATGGTGTATATGATACACATGTCATTTGAAAAAGGTAATATATTTGACTTGTGCATATATTGCTATCTCAACATAAAAAATTTACTGCTGAGATATACTAAAATTCTTTATGTATTTTATCCCTTTGTTACCTCTCAGTTTGAACTGGCCATATTTAAAGTGCTCAATCAGTCACATATGACTATATGGCTGCTGGGCTACTGTTCTGTACAGGACAGCTCTGATAGGATTTAAACTGTGGGGTCACTGGTAGTGGTACCAGGTCTTATCCCTAATGCTTGAACTGGCTTTTTGGAGCCCATTCGCTATGGAAGAATACCTTGTTCAGCCTAGATACAGAGAGGAGGTCCTGCCTCAAAAGTGATGTGCTAAACTTTGCTGACTCTCCATGGGAAGCCTTACCCTCTCTGAGGAATGGGTGGGGGTGGAGTGGGCAGAAGGTATGGGGAATGGGAGGATGGGGGCGGGGAGTGGGAACTGGGATTGGTATATAAAATGAGAAAACATTATTTTCTTAAAAAAATCCCAGCTAATATTATGGAAGTGCTGCTTTATGAAATTGTGGACGGGGCTAGGGAGACAGTTCAGTGGGAAAAATGCCTGTTGTGCAAACATGAGGACCCGAGTTTACATAAAAGTCAGGCATGTGCTTGGAACCGCAGTGTTAAGGACATAGAGATAGATGATCCCCAGGGACCTTCTCTCCAGCCAGTCTTCCTGAAACATTGACTACAACATGCTTAGAAAGAAGCTCTGTCTCTAAAAGTGAGGTGGATAATGAAAGAGAATAGAGAGAGATACCCAAAATTACCCTCGAGCTGCTACATGCGCACATACAGATGAGCACAACCACACACAGAGAGGCACACACAAGCATAGTCCACATACACACATAAAAGAAATGGTTGGACAAGAAAAAAACTGATATTGTTAGCTGCCCTGACAGTTCCATAGAATGTGCAGCATTTGAGTAGAACTGCCCTTATAGGTCACAATCAGCCCTTCTACACATGAGAGAGCAGTAATCAATTTAGCATCTACGTTCTCTACTAGAATTAGACTTCAAACCCCCAAATGTCCATTTCATTCTTTCTACTGTCTTTGTAGGTGCCCTTAGACTGTCTAGATTTAGGAGAAAATTGCCAAATTGTCCTATCTCAATCCACACTTGAAAATTCTGAGAAAAGAAAATACTAGAAATGAAAAAAAATATATAATTATTATAATTATAATGCAAGTGTACTTGCATTATAATGTGTACTACTTATCTTGTGTTCACCTTTGCAAAAAAAATTGTAGAATTTTACCCATTTTAAGGATGAGAAATAACCATTCACACTGGTTAATCGGCTAGAAGAATGCTGGGGACAGGACTATTCTGTCTCTCCATGAAGCTCAGACAAGGACTGGACATCCCAAGCCTATGTCAGGGCTGGCATGTGAACTTGTCACTGCTGCCATAGCCCTTCCTTGGGTGTGGAAACATTTTTCCTCCATAGCCCACCTCCTCAGAAGGGTTGCCACCCCTCCTCAAGCCCTCCTGGGGACATGGTCCTTCAATTCTCCCAGACACCAAAGGAAGAATGGGAAAAAGTTAGCCTACCTCCTTAATTACTTTCGCGTAAATACCTGACAGAAAGAACGGAAGAGAAGGAAGGCTGATTTGACTCGCAGTTCCATCATGGCAGGAAAGGAATGGCAGCTCTTCGGACTGTATCTGTAGTTAGGAAACAGACAGCAGACAGGGAGGGAGTGGGCCAGGTTAGAAAACTTGTAAGTCCTACTCCGAGCCTAATTCCTCCGTCAAGGTTCCACCTCCTAAAGAGTCCACAACCTTCTAAAATAGGACCAGCTACATACCAAGTATTCAAACACATGACTCGATGGGGACATTTCTCATTCAAACCACACAACACTACCATTCAACTACTTATCTAGCCACATCGTCTTTCCATACAGACTTTAAAGTTCTCGCAGTAGGATTCCCTGGTTCTGGGTTCAAATCACAGCCACACCAATCTGTCATTACGTACATTTAGAAATCACATCAGCTGGAGGATCAGGGTGTGGTCCCTATGCCTTCTTATTTAATTGAATGAGTGTCTAGATTGTGTGTGAAATTCATCATTCTTTGTAATGCTTTTGTATAGACATCTGGTATATTATTTCCTCAGAGTTTTCCACTGAGGGTTAAGATGGGAGGTAAATATACCAGATGTAGAGAGAATGAAATGGACATTTGGAAGTTTGAAGTCCAGTTCTAGCAGAGACGGTAACTGGTAAATCAGGTGTGGCTCATACCTGTAATCCCAGTACTAGAAAGGCTGAGGCAGGAAGATCATAAATTCGGGATCAATTTGGGCTAGTGTGACCCTGCCTCTGATAATGTAATTATAATCTCAAAAAAATGAAAGCAAAACTAAACTAAAAGCTAAAAGAGTACTGGGAAGAGAGTCAGCAATGATCTCAGAGGCATCTTTCAGCTCTAACAAGCTTGAAGACAGGAGACAGTTGGCCCTAATGCTTCCTGCTAAATCTCTGGCTAGCAATAGTGATGGAGAGAGAAGCACCCTCGAAGTGGAGGTTGCCCTCTGGTAATGAATCATCTGACTGTTGCTAACTGGCATCCCTAAGGAACCAACGCGACTCTGGAGCCTTCATTGGTGAACACCCATTCCAGGAAACTGTGGGAAAGCCCCAGTACTCACTCTTTTTCCCTACACCAGGTTTACCGTTTGTCATGTGACTAATCGTCATCTTTATCTCAAAGAAGACTCTGTAGTCTCCAAAAAAAAAAAAAAATGCCTCTAAATGGGTTAGTATCTCCCTGGGGAGGAAGTGAGGAATTTCCTCACCAAATTCCAGGTTATTTGGAGTAGAAAACATACACAGTGTATAAAAGCAGATAGAGCTTGTTTAACACTGCAGGTGGAATGCAGCTTAAATGCGCTTTTGGCCAAAGACTGAAAAGGGAAAGGGATGCTCTCCTACTCTGGGTGCAATAAACTAGTTAAATTGCATCCCATCATGCTATAGAATGCTATACAGCTGAGGCCACTTAATATGTCTTAGAGCAACCAGTTAAATGTCCAAGGATGGGGAATCCTTTCATGAATATATGTGTCCTTGTATTTGCATAGAATATTTCTGGATGGATAAATACAGCAATTTCCTCTGAGGAGGAACTAGTGATCTAAGATAGAAGGAAATATTACATTTCATCATATACCTTTGTGGTCTGTTTACATATTATTTTGGATCTATACATCATGTTTTGAATCTAAATGTATGTGGAAATGAATAACACAGATGATGCACTGGGAAGAAAAAAGGGATGGTGGTGGTGTGCACACCTTAAACCCCAGCATTCACAAAGCAGAGTGAGGTGAATCTCTGAATTTCAGGCCAGCCTGGTCTACAGAGAGAGTTCCATGACAACCAGGGCTACACAGAGAAACCCTGTCTTGGAAACCATCCACAAATACACCCAAAAGTCATTGTTTAGAGTCAAGTGGATCTCTGAGTTTAAAGCCAATCTGGTCTACAGAGCAAGTTCCAGAACACCTAGGGATACACAGGAAAACCCTGCCTTTATAAAAAAAGGAAGAAAGGAAGGAAAGAAGAGAAGGAGGAAGGGAGAGATATGAGGAAGGAAGAGAGAGAAAAAAGAAGGGAAGAGGGAGAGAGGGGAAGAGGAAGGGAGGGAGAGGGGGAGAGAGAGAGAGAGAGAGAGAGAGAGAGAGAGAGAGAGAGAGAGAATGAAGTGAAAGGAAGGAAAACAACCCTAAATTTTTCATGAAAATGAATAAATCCTTTAAAGTTTAGTCCAGAGCTTAGAGCAAAACATAGTACCTAAGCTCTTTCTGGACTAAAAGGAAGCAAAACAATTATCCCTTGTTCCCCAGCTTATTCTCTGTGGCCACCTTCCCTGCCTGCTGTGACATCCAAAAGCTATAATTGACACAGTGACACCTATCTTATTAGTAGCAATTTTCTCATTTTCAGACTTTAATGAATACTTTTTACAAGTTGGGAGCTCCAAGATTGGAATCACAGCAAGGCCTAAAGCTAACCCATTAGCCACAAAACCTCCCCCACTGTTAAATTCCCTTCCTGGCTTGCCTCCCTATGGTATCAGTCTTTAAGTATTCCTTTTCCAAACGGATGTAAGAAGCACCTTGAGGGTTCTAGAGCTTTGCAATTTAAGAAGTGGTCCTGGTCAGAAAAGGATTACAGATCACAAAAAAGACAAATTCAGATGAAAAATACCTCCAAATGGGTCACAGTATGTTTTTTAAAAAATGTGTGTAGGCTTGGGAGAGAAAAGGAAAAGAGTATAGAGAGTTATAAAATGAAGCAAATCATTTTTAACATTTTAAAAAGTAATTAAAGTATTTAAAGAGACAGTAATAGAGTAAAAAAGCCACATAAAGATAGAATATACAGAGTCTGGATTATGTATATTATTGTGTTTTCTTTGAATTTTTTGACTGTAAAAAAAGCTGAAGTACAGAGAGCTATTTCCCTTGTACGAGCTGCTAAGATTAAGCAACATAATGGTATTTTGACTTCAGAATTTGGGTGTAAGGATATGTTGCTTTGGAAAAGAGGTTCTTCTTTTGTTTCCAAAGAAGATGAGAACCTGTGGATTTCATCCAGACCAATGTAGACCAAAGGGTCTCCATAAACACCCCAAAAATTACTTTTCCCAACAAAAAGCAGAAAGTTTAGAGAGAACCTTGCCCAAATTCCCAAAATTATTGCTTATAAATGTTTGTTTA
>NC_022026.1:49422026-49439403 GCF_000317375.1 Microtus ochrogaster
TTCCACAGGGCAGGGAACCCTGACTGCTCTTCAGACTTGAGAGGGAGGGGGAGAGGAGTGGGGGGAGGGCGGGAGGAGTGGGAGGCTGGGAGGAGGGGGAAATTTTTTTTCTCAATAAAAAAAATCAATGGCTCAAAAAAATAAAAACTTAGGACTTTTCATGACAATGAGACACATCTGCTCCTGGCAGCACCAATTACTTCAAGAATAAGATGGGCATCAAAGAGGCTCCTCATGAGGTTGTTAGCCATTTGGGCAAGAAACTGCTCTTACCTGGACTGTTTTATGTTATGCTGTGTGAACTAGATATGCAGAACCCACAGATAAATGATTGCTGAACTTGTCTAAGGTGAGACAATCCGTCAGGGTTCCTGCTTCATAAAAGAATCTTCTAGACATTCTGTAGAACACAGAAAAAAAAGTGATTGATAAATTGCCAACATAAGTAGAACTGTCTTTGAAATTTCCTGCTTCATGGAAGAGTTTGCCAGACTCTATGGGCCTGTAGGCTGAAGGTGGATGCACCAATGATACAGAAGAACTATGGGTGACTGTCCAGGCGGCAAGATGTCTCTGTCAAGTCTAGAGTTTGGAAGTTGCTTACAATGCACTTTCTGTTTACGTAGGTAATATTATATTCTTCTGAGGTCTTTGATGGAGTTGAAGAATAGTTATAATTATAGTTTTCCTTAATTATGATAAAAGATAAAATATATATAAATATTGTGACCATAATTCTTGCTTGATACCTATTTTGTTATATGCAATTTTACTGTTAACGTTAAAACCTCCCTTTTTATTTAAACAGAAAAGGGAAAATGGTATTGGAAGTCTTTCTATATATGTGTTGATTTTCTTAGTTATGACTAAAGAATCTCCCTTGGCCTGTGATAGGGTAGAGTAGAGCTAGGTAAGGCAAATGATACTGAATGCTGGGAAAAAGGAGGCAGAGTCAAGAGAAGCCATGTAGCCCTGCCAAAGACAGACGCTGGATGGGACCCTTGCCAGTAAGCCACAGCCATGTGGCGATACACCGATTAATAGAAATGGGTTAAATCAAGATATAAGAGCTAGCCAATAAGACGCTAGAGCTAATAGGCCAAGCAGTAATTTAATTAATACAGTTTATGTGTGGTTATTTCGGGGCTGAGCAGCCAGGAACAAACAAGCAACCTCCTACAACACATCCTTAAAATCATTTTCATAAAAGTGTGCATATTGGAAGAAATAGGCTTTAAAAATGAAGAATAGAAATTTAAATATTTCAACCCTAGTGCCAACATCCACACCCAACCACTCAATTTTATTGGCTCTGTAATTTCTAATAAGTCTAATTATTCTCCAAACCTCCAGGGCAATACAGATGGATTAGACACTGCTATCTAGAATGTCTCTGGAGCTGGGAGGAAGCAATTAAAAGTGTGTTCCAAATGGCTTTGTTAAGTGGCAGCTAAGAGAGTAAAAATAGGAACAGTAAAGTGTGAGCAGACACTGAATGAACTAGTGCACCGTTAAGACAGAATCAAGCCTGTTGTCCACCTGGACCCCATCATGCACAGGGCATTATGGGACTTCTGAAGATGGGAATCTACCTCAGCTAATGAGCATGGTAGGGAAAATTGAGCACTGTCTTAATCCCTGTCCTATTGCTGTGAAGAGACACTATGACCACAGTAACTCTTATAAAAGAAAGCACTTAATTGGGGGTGGCTTACAGTTTCGAAGAAAAGCATGGTGTTATACATGGCAGCTCAGAGGGAGACATGGTGTTGGAAAAGTCTACATCCAGATCCCTAACCATCAAGAAGAGAGCCTTTGGGCCTGGCTTGGGCTTCTGAAAACTCAAAGCCCTCCCCAGTGACATTCTTCCCCCCCCCAAAAGGCCATACCTCAGATTCCTTTCAAATAATGCCACTCCCTTGTGACTGAGCATCAAATCAATGAGCCATTCTTTTTCAAATCACCACAAGCATATTATGAAAGAAAGGGAGCATGTGCTGGCTAATTTTATGTTAACTTGACACAGGCTTGAATCATCTGAGGGGAGGGAACCCCATATGGAAAAGTTCCTCCATAAGATTGGGCTGTAGGCAAGCCTGTAGCACATTTTCTTAATTAGTGGTTGATATTGGAGGGCCCAACCCATTGTGGGTGGTGACACTTCTGGGCTGGTGGTCCTTGGTGCTATAAGAAATCAGGCCAAGCAAGCCTAGCCAGTAAGCAGGATTCCTCCATGGCTTCTGCATCAGATCCTGTGCTGGGTTCCTGCCTTGAGTTCCTATCCTGACTTCTTTCAGTGATGAACAGTGATATAGAAGTGTAAGCCAAATAAACCCTTTCCTCCTCAATTTGCTTTTAGTCATGGTATATCATAATAGTAACCTTAAAAGGACTTGAACTCTTGCTGCATTCTAAAGGAGAGTTGGCACTGGACAAGCAAAAAGAAGGGGAAAGGATATTAAACCTCCAAAAGATAGCAGAAACAAAGGCCTAGACCTGTGTAGAGCTATCCTTCCGTCAGAACACCAGCAGAATGTCAGTAAAGATAGGGAAGATCAGAGAAGTGAGACAGTTGAGCAATGTGTCACAGGTTATTTGAGGCTCTTTTCCCAAAATCAGACTTCATTCTGCAAATAGGAAAACAGTGGGAGATTTTCAAGCAATATGACACGAGAAAGAGCAGATTATAATATGCCATCCATGCATGTAAAAAGGATGCCATGGCTTTCCCTAAAGTCCAAGTCAAGCTAGAGTTATTTGAAAGTAGGGTGCCTCAGTTGAGAAATAGCTTCTATAGAATCAAGCTGTAAGGCATTTTCTTAATTATTGATGTGGGAGGGCCCAGTCCATTGTGGGTGGTGACACTTCTGGGCTGGTGGTCCTGGGTTCTATAAGAGAGCATGCCGAGCAAGCCATGAGGAGCAAGTCAGTAAACAGCACCAGTCTATGGTCTCGGCATCAGCTCCTGCCTCCAGGTTCCTGCCCTGTTTGCGTTCCTGCCCTGACTTCCTTCAATGATGAGCAGTGATCTGGAAGTATAAGTCAAATAAACTGTTTCCTCCCCAATTTGTTTGACCATAGTGTTTCATCATAGCAATAGAAACCTTAACTAAACAGTGGTCATGTTAGTGTGCTGGTTAGTTTGTCTCAACTTGATACAAACTAAAGTCACCTAGGAAGAGGGAACCTCATTTGAGGAATTGCCCCAGTTAGATTGGCCTATGTGCATGACCATAGGTCATTTCTTTGATAAATAATTGATGTGGATTAGCCCATCCTACTGTGAGTGGTGCCAACCCTGGGTTGCACTAAATGAAACAGCAAGCTGAGCAAACCATGGGGAGCAAGTCAATAATCGGCATTCTTCTATTGTCTCTGTTTTGGTTCCTGCCTTGACTTCCTGCTTTGGTTTCCCGCAGTAATGGATAGGGACCTGGGAGCTATAGGATGGGGTGGATCCTTTCTTCCCTGCTTTGCTTTTGGTCAATGTGTTTTGTCACAGCAACAAAACCAAACTAGAATATCTGGGAACGAGGAGTGGTACTAGGGATGGGGACAATGACAATTGTGCTGAGGAGAATTCAGAAAAACACTCAAGAGACAAATTTTCAGGGCTCAGGGACTGACTGAGCTAGGTGGGAGGTGGGAAGCACTAGAGGGGTCTTGTTGGCAGCACCTACCACTGAGGCAGAGGGAGAAGGAAGCCTGAGTTTGTTCAAACGTGAGATGTGTTCAAGGAGAAGCATAATCAATGAAATCATTTTCCAAATTCTCTATTAAAACAGCCAGTATATCACACTTGAGAATGTTTTTTTAATAAATAAATAAAGTGTTGAAATGAAAGCTCAGTCCCCAGAGGACTTAGTTTCAATTTTCCACAACATAATAAAATGTTTGCTTATTTCTTAAGTCGGAGGAGTGAGGAATCGCCCTAATACAACTATGCCTGCACATCCGGTGCCCTCATTAGTCAGGCAGCTTGTCCATCAAGAGTTCCTAATGAGAGGCTCTAGGGACTCCAGAATTGTTTGTTTTATATGTCTGAGTCGCTACAGACATGTCTGGAGAAGCTTCGACATCGGCACAGCTCTTCAGTGGTTTCTCCCCTGGCAGAGGTCAATGTAATCATCTTCTTAGAACACAAGTGAATTTCCTAGAAAAAGAGCAGCAGGGAACACCGTGACCACAATTGCCTCATACTCTTGAGACCATCTCTACACCACCCCACTCACTTGAGAAGAAAAACCAGAGTCCCCATCCAGAAAGGGGAGAGAGACAGAAGAGTTATATCAGGGCCTCAAGGAGCTGTCACTGCCTGGAGCCACTTCAAAGTTTACCAAGAAACACAATGAAAAAGACATGGGATTTACCAAGTTAGAGTTGCGTTATTATGGAATGCAGAATGACTAAAGGAGCCTTAGCGTATATACTTAAGAGCTTGTTCCAATTGACAGCCTTAAGTGAAGGTATACTAAACTTAATCTACCTGTCAACAGATTCACAGCCAGAGGGCCTCACCTTGTTAGAAAGTGGAAAGGTGCCCATTAGAGCCATTTGGGGAGCTTTAGAACAGGGCCAGTGCTGAGCCTCACAACATTTGTTTGTTTGTTTTATTTTTTTGAAACAGAGTTTCTGTTTACCACTGGCCATCCTTGTACTCACGCTGTAGACCAGGGTGACCTCAAACTCACAGAGATCCACCTGCCTCTGCTTCCTGAGTGCTGGGATTAAAGGCATGCGCCACCACTGTCCGGCTTGGCCCTGATCTCTTAAGAAACCAATGTAATTATCAATGTGGTTGTGTTCTGGGAATCGAGAGTTTTCTAATTTCCCCCTGTAGAGAAGCACTGCTGACATTTTAAAAAGAGAAGTTTCAATTTGGTTTGGTCTCTGCAGTAGTGACATTCTAAAGTAGTCCATCTTACTGGCTTATTTATTTACTTTTGAGACAGGGTCTCATACAATCCAGGCTGTCTTCATGGTCACTATGTTAGCTGGAACTTCTTAGTCTCCTCCTCCCAGCTCCTGAGTGCTGGTGTTATAGGCATGTACCGCCATGCCTGGCTTAGGTGGTGCTGGGGACTGAGCCCAGGGCTTTCAGCATGGTAGACAAACATACTACCAACTGAGCATAATCAGCTTCGGCAGACATATACAGCTCAATTCAGATGACTGAAAATATCTGAGTTGATATAAAAGCTAAGTAAACAGGAAAAAAGAAGCTTAAAAAGAGAAAAAGACAAAGCTTCCATTTTTTTGTGTTGTTGTTGTTTTCAAACATTCATAGCTGTTCTGAGTCAATTGGACAATGAGAACATTGGACCATCTCAAAACACATGTCAAAGTTGACATGACAGAATTTAAAGGGTTTTCTGTCAATACACAAAGCAAAAGTAAGCTCTGTGTGTTCTTTTCTATCATTAGTTGATCCAAAATTAATTAAATTTCTTAACATATGATTCTAGCTGGGTATGGTGGTACATGCTTATAATCCTAAGCACTCAGAAGGCTGAGGCAGGAGGATTGCAAGTTCGAGGTCAGCTGGAATTACATAGTGAGTCCGCATCATCATCACCAGCACATAGCTTAAATTTCTGTTCCAATTCTTTGCCCCCTTTTTTTCTGCCAAAGGCTTTACAATACCTCCTAGTAGAATAGGAAATTCTCCCTGCATGTTCCTGTTGATTTGGAGCTTGGTCACATGACTTGCTTTGGCCAGTGCAATGTCAATCTAATTGATATAAGTGGAGGTTCCTAATTTTCTGGATGTCTGGCTTGCATTGTGTATTTTTTTACCCTTTGTCTTATTTAGGGTTTCTACTGCTGCTACAAAACACCATAATCAAAAAGCAAGTTGAGTAGGAAAGAGTTTATGTAGCTTACACTTCCACATCATAATTCATTGCTAAAGGAAGTCAGCACAGGAACTCAAACAGGACAGGATCCCAGAGGTTGAACTTGAGGCAGAGGTCACAAACGGGTGACGCTTTAAGCCTTGTTCCTCCTGGCTTGGTCAGCCTGCTTTCTGATTGCCCAGGATCACCAGCCCAGGGATGGTACCACCCACAATGTGCTAGGCCCTCCCTCATCAATCACGAATTAAGGAAATGCCTTGCAGCTAGATTTTTTTTATTTTAGTACTTTTTTATATCTATTAAAAGAATTCTAATTTGCATGTTTGCAGTCTGTTCTGGAGAATCAGGGAGGGTCTGATCCAGTAGGTAGGGATGAGAAACCCTTTCATCCTGGAAGATTCTTGAGGGTTGCCAGTAACTAAGAGTGACAGGTGCCATCTAAATACATCAGAAGGGTCTGGGCATGGTGGTACATACCAGTAATCCTAGCAATGGGGAGCTAGGAGGTAGAGGATCTCCTAAGTTCTGTGTAGACCAGGCTCAGCCAGCCAGGGCCACATAGAAACCCACTCTCAAAACCTTGGCCCCCTTTATGAGTCTAAACAAGCTAAAGACCTGGCTTGGCTTTGTTTGTGGTCTAATTTCTTTCCCCTGCCCAGGCTGGCTTGAACTTTGATTTCCTGATACCCGGGGGACTACAGGGACAGGATACGGAGAGCAACTTTTAAAATGTTAAAAGTTTTCTCTGTGGAACTAAAGAACACCCCCAGGATTCCAATGTTAACTAAAGGTTCCAAGGTTAACTAGATTCTTCCAGAAGGGGTGGTGCAAGTTAGTTTATCAGTTTCAAAAAGCTACAAAGTGCCAGGCCCTGACACAGTCTGACTTCTAACCAAGAACACTCAGACCCAAGCCCTGGCTGCTACCAGGGCCCCACCACCCAGAGTCTAGAGCCAGCAGAAAGGGAAATGCAGCCTGGCACCTTCTACCATTTGAGACCTTTGCCATCTTTCTCATTAGCAGCAGGGTTGAGGATGCAGAGCCCCTGCTCGGGCGTGTGAGCAGTGCCCCTGCAGAGTGGGTAAAGAAACCTTTAATGAAGACTCAAAGTGCAAAAGGGCATAGATGTCACAGAGGCGGAGCTCACAGCCCTGATGGTGCCTCACGTGTACACGGCTCCATGGAGGTTCTCCAGGCGGTGCTGCTGCTGCTGCCGCCGAGCCTTGTCTTTCTTGTGCTCTTCGTAACTATCATCATCAGTGGGCAGCTCATGGCGGCACAGGGGGCAGGAATTTGTCTTACTTAGCCAGGGCAGAATGCAGTTGGAATGGGAGAGGTGATGGCAGGGCATCTCAATGACAGTCTCCTCCTCCTCAAATTCCAAAAGGCACACAGGGCACTTGAGCTCAGCCTTGGTGCTACCGATGACCGTTCTGGAGAGGCTCTCTACCACGGCCTTGGCAGCTGGTGGAGGCAGGTGGTGTTCCCAGTCTACCAGTCCCAAGTCCTCAAAGTCCATCCTATTAAAGAGTGATCTGCTGCCCAGGGCCCAGCTCCAAGCCCCGCGCACTCTCCTCACGAGCTCCAGCAACATATTGTTGCGGGCCTCGCGATCAGGGTTCAACGGCTCGTAGTCGTGCTCATCAAAATAAGATGCCGTGGCTGCCGGGTTGCTAGGCTTGTCTCTTGCAGCTAGATTTTATGGAGGTTTTTTTCTCAGTTAAATTTCCCTCCTTTCAGATAACTCTAGTTTGTGTGTCAAGTTGGCTTAAATCCAACCTGCACACACCCTTTGTGAGAATAACAAAGCCTTGGGAGCTGCTGTTCCAAGAATGAGGAAATGTGACTATAGGTATATTTGGGTCTACAGTCCGGAGACAAGCTCTACAAATTGAAGACAAGCCCAGCTAAAGCATAGCCAATCAATAGATCCCTGAGCAAGAAAGAGAGATTTTTCATGCAAACTGAAGGTTGCATGATTTGTAGGATTCGGGGCAATAAGTGACTAACACATCCAGATAAGGAGCAAACCAACTAAACAAGAGATCCTCCGCCCCAGTGCTCACATGCTCATGTACTGACTCATTCATTTTCCTTGTGTTAAGCGCTACATTTCTCAACTCTAAGTATATTCTTCTACCTGCTCCATACTTGAGTTTGAAAGCTGAAATGGAAGAGTTGTGACTGTCAACATCACTAATGGATGGCCAGTCCTTTTAGTGTTGACTGTTTGCGGACTGCCAGGAGTGTCTATCTCCCCTCCCCCGCATAGAGTAGCTGTGGAGGGGAGGGGGTCTTCCTGAAGCTTGTTTGGCAGGAAAACCAAAATATTCATATAACAATCAGAAGCAAGGGAGAATGGGCTCATAAGGGCTGTTGGTGATGAAGAATAAAGTTGTACTTAATTTAGTAGACCAGAAAAGCTTTAAAAGGCTATGAGGGGCTAAGGTTTTCAGCAGAGGGACTGAGAAAGAAAACGCAGGATACCTGCTGTTGTGCTTTCCTGTCGCTTTAAGGGACAAGCCACACCCACTCCCATTACCTCTGACCTGCCTGCCGCCATCTTGAGCCCTTCCTTTTCTGCTTCCTTGACGTGCATGCTTTTTATTATAAGGAAGGCCTGGGAATGTTATGGTTTTGGTCCCTTTAAGAGACAAGCCACACCCATTCCCCTCCCCACCCGCTGAGGCAGGCTGATCTTCAGCTTCCTGCCTGAGCTCGCTCTCTTTTCCATCTTCCTCTCGGAGAGGCAGCTTCGCTTCTGCCTCTCTCTCCACTTCTCTGCTTCCCCCTTCTCTGTCTCTCTGTCTCTCTCTCTCTCTCCCTCTCCCTCTGCCCCCCCTTCACCCTTCTTCCTCCATAACCCTCTGAATTCTCTCTCTCTCTCCCTCTCTCTCTGTCTCCCCCTTCACCCTTCCTCCTCCATAACCTCCTGAATAAACATTCAACCTCACCCTGCATGTCGTGTCTATCCATGTTTCTGGCTTCTGCCCGCCCGCCATGTGTCTCCCTGCCTGGGACCAGCCATTGCTCAGGGACCAGCACCCGTCTCTGCCTGGGGCCCACTGTCTGCTGCCACATGGCACGCCACCACTGCTCTGAGACCAGCAGCTGTCTCTGCCTGGGACTGGCTGCTCCCAGAGCCTGCTGCCTGCCACCACATGGCCTGCCACCACCGCTCAGGCCACCGCTCTGGGACCGGCAGCCATTTCTGCCTGGGATTGGCTGCTCCCAGAGCCCTCTGCCTGCCACCATATGGCCCACTACCACCATTTGGGATCTACAGCATTTCTGCTGCCTACTGCCGAGGGGATCTTGCAGCATTTTTTAAAAAAGAATAACACCTACATCACTTCCTTTTCTCATTGCTATGACAAAAGAAATGTGAGGGATGAAGCGTTGATTTTGGCTCATGGTTTCAGGGTACATGGAGGAGAAGTCATGATGAGAGGCGCTTGAGGCATCTGGTCATATTACATCCATAGTCAGGAAGTGAAGATAGAGAAATGCTGGTGCTTACCTTGCTTTTTCCTGTCTCCTCTGTCTGGGACCCCCATCCAGTGGGATGGAAACCACCCACCCAGTTAGGGTATATCTTCCCTCCTTGGTTTAACATAATCTAGAAAATCTCACACAGACACACCCAAACATCTGTCTCCTCATGTTATTCTGATCCTGTCAAGCTGATACTTAGTATTAACCAGCACAATACCTAACCAGTATTCTCACTGAACAGATAGGAGACTTGGGGAAGGAACCGCTAAGTCTTCATTTCATCTGCAAAATAGAGACAGCATGCTGTGACTAACTGGGTATTGTGTTTTAAAATACCTGCCATAGTGTCTGGTATATACTAGAGACTATTATTTCACTTGGTTTATTGCTGTGTGTGTGAAGTGTCTGTGTCTATATGCATGTGTGGGCACACACATGTCATGGTGTGCAAGGAGGCGCCAGAGAACGACTTTGTGGAGTCAGGGCTCTCCCTCCACCTTTGCATAGGTTCTGAGGATCAACTCAGAATACTAGGCTGGCATGGTGAGTGCCTTATCTGCTGAGCCTTCTCACCAGCCCAGGGGGTGTTAATATGATACTTTGGGAAGATGATTCTACAGCAACATGGGTGGAAGATAGTTAATAGGGGGAATGAGGCTGAAATAGCATGCATATGTTGGATGCTTACAGTGTTCCAGGCTCTGTGGTGAACACATATATTAAATCCCATAAAATTATTCTGGAGTAAATATTTATCATCTTAGTGATATAGATGAGAAAACTCAAGCACAAAAAGGTTAGATCATTTTTCAAGATCCTGAAGATGGTAACCCTGGCTCCAGAATCTTCATTCTTAATTGCTAGATGCGTGGCCTCAAAGCAATGAGAGCTTTCAGAGAGGTATATTGTGAGAGCATTTGAGGCCAAGTGCACACACACCAGGACTAATGGAGCAGCCAGGAGCACACAAAGGAGGAAATTTCTGGGGAAAAAAAAACACAGAGACAGTATAGCAAGTTAACACGGTAGCCAACAACAAGCCAGGGAATGCTGGAAGAAGAGCCCAACTATAGCTGATCTTTTCACATTGGAATGTTCCTTGAAGTTATATTCCAGGCGATTTTTTTTTTTTTGGTTTTTCGAGACAGGGTTTCTCTGTGGTTTTGGAGCCTGTCCTGGAACTAGCTCTGTAGACCAGGCTGGTCTCGAACTCACAGAGATCTGCCTGCCTCTGCCTCCCAAGTGCTGGGATTAAAGGCGTGCGCCACCACTGCCCGGCTTCCAGGCGATTTTATCATATCCCATGAAGCATGAGAAAGCTGAACCATGAACTGAAAAAAATCACCCCAGTTTTGGACTACAGTGATTGACTTACCAGAAGGAGTAGGATCATCCCTTTGGTCATTTTTTTCTAACCCTGAGAGACTACTGTGATATTATGCCAAAGTAACTCATATAAGAAGGGCGGTAGTGTCCAAGTCCCAAGCAAATGAGAACTATCAATATGTATATCCGATTCTGATATTTACTCTCTACCTGAAAGCTTCTCATAGTTCTCCATGTCTTCCAAAGACTGATGGTTTCATATACATCCCCACTACCGCCAAGTCTTCGCCTGTCCTTTAGTGAATCCACTGGACCTTCCTCTTGGCATGGCATCCAAACTGTTTACTTAGGATTGCTACTACACATAGCAGCTGGGCAATAACTTACACATCTGTCTGCAAAAAAAAAAGTTTCAGGATCAGGAATTATATTATCAATATTATATCATTGTTCTTTCCATTGAAATGAAGGGGAACTTCCCATTTAATGACTTTTACTAGCAGCAGGGTTTAAGGGTGTATTAAAATATGATGTATTTTGGCCATATAGTGGGAATTTGATACATTTGACAAATAGGAAGCTACACAGAGGAAAACAGCAGAAGCTTCTATGTCAAGATGGAGGAAGCCTGCAGGAGGGAGACAATGCATACAAAGCAATTGTATAGTTTTTGCTTTCCTCTCATATTACAGTCCTTTAGTAGTTACTTAAAAGTTGTCTTCTTATTTGGATTTTTAAAAACAAGATGATGGGCCATGCATGGTGACATAAGCGTTTAATCCCAGAACTCGGGAGGAAAAGGCAAGCAAGTCTCTGAGAGTTAGAGGCCAGCTTGGTCTCCGAAGAGAGTTTCAGTACAGTCAGGGCTGTTACACAGAGAAACCCTGTCTGACCCACCACCCAAAGAAAACACAAGATGGTGGGACTTGGAGATAATAATCTTTGTGCTTTGTACTTTCCTTTTGAAATATTAAGGCTAATATTTCAACTAATCCACCTGCAGGTCTACTAGGCTATGTTCCCTCATGAACCAGGCCAGCCCCCAAGACTAGAGTATATGGTTAAAGCCTGTGTGGAAATGGAGGCATTGTTTTGGGAAGCTATGAAATGGATCCATTGGAAGCCATTACCATGTTAGCACTAACTAATGCCCTAATGGTTAGCTGTTTTCTGTTCTACTATCTGGAGGGTGAAGTATATGCAGTTGAAAAGAAGCCCCCTGGGCAGATAGGAGAGGCCATATGTGTGTAATGGATTTCTTGACTTGGACAATGGGTTAATGTGAGGCTATCAAATGGGCAAGCATGCTAAGAACAAATAATTTACTTCACTGGTTGCCCTCGAATTGGCCCTCACCATCGCAGTGAATGTTGTTTAAAATGTGTTACTCATTGGCTGAAGATTAAACACAAGGTTAAATAGAACTTTTCATCACAGTGACATTATGATGTAATCTGATTATTTCCCTGCCCATGGAAACCAGAAGTCTAGCTCCGGACAATGCCTATGATAGACACTGGGCTGCGTGCCCAAGAGCCCAGCCATCCCCTTCTCCCTAACCAACAGCACCCTGGTGTTCGCTCAGGTTTCAGATAGCCAATGTGTTACAAAGAAGCACAGGATACCCTCTCAGACCCACAGGATGAATCCTGAATAATAGAAGAGAATCACAATGCTTCTTGCTGGTCATTGGTTTGGGAAAGAACTTACAACACCCAATTCTGGCCAATAGGACATAAGGGAAAATCTGTGAATGTATATTCTTTGCCCAAAGACAGAGACAGAAGAAAAAACTGGCCTTTCCATCTCTGTCTCTGGCTGGTTGAAGAAGCAATCATTTTGATTACATTCATTTTGTAACCATGAGAGAAATAAGCACACAGACCAATACCAACAAACTCACTACGGAAGAGCTGGAAGACAATTTGTAATGATCTCATGCAATTTCTCAGCGAGTTTTCTTCCTTTGGACTTGTTCCACGAGGCAATTATGATCTTACTGTTAAGCCCCTGCCACTCAAGGTAAAGAATGATTCCCTGTGCCATCTGCATGCCTGGGAGCTCAGGAGAGAGTCAAAACCCCAGCCAGCCCAAGATCAACAGGATCAGAATCTCCATTTTCTCAAGAGCCCCAGGTGCTCAGCTACATTGGAGTTTGGGTAAACCCTGGTTTAAGCTGTTTCTGATTAGGCTTTCAGTACTGGTGGTTTGAAAGCAAACTGAAACCCTGCCTTACAAATCGATGGCAAAGATCTCACATCCTTCTTGGTAATGATATGAAAACAGGGAAAAGACAACTGTGCTTCTACTTATGTAATTCCTTGGGACCTATTAGAAGTGGTTCTCTGACTCTTTCTCCAGCTTTATGTTCAAATTGAGAGGAAACACCTCCTGCTCACATAGTGAATGCACCTTTTTGGCTCCAAGGAAGAACTAGAAGAGACCCGAAGCTCACCAAAAGTGCAAGCTCTGCAGACGCCTCTTGAGCTTACATGTCCAGATAAGCAAAGACAAAAGGGCCACAGCAATGGGAAAAGAGCAAGCTACCAAGAAAGCAGGCAAACTGTCAACTGTTGACTTGCTTTTGGTCAGTAGAACAGCTCAAAGTGCCGCATTAAGTGTAGCTGCTCAAGAGTGACTGCTGGGCCCATCTAGATTGCAGACATGTTAATAACAGCACAAAAATGACCCCATGTTGTCAGAGAAAACAGGACACTCTAGCAGCATAGCCATTCCTGAAAAGACTACTCGAGTATTTTGAGTGTGTCCACGGGAGGCGATTTCATCACCCGTTTACGGTGTTTAAACAACTGCCAGAAGGCTGATTACTTGATGGCCTGCCTATCAGTAAACTCAACCAGCCCCAAGTGCAACAAAGGCATCAGCAGCTTGCTTGCTTTTTTCGTTCTTTCTCTGCTTTCTTTCCTTGCTTTTGTTCTCCCTTCCTTCTTTCCTTTCTTTTATTCTTGTGTAAGTTTTGCTGTTCCATTTTGTCTTTTGACCCAAGCTGCTGAGAACACCTCTAGGTTGGTGTATACGATAAAACAATGAAGGTTTTTTTTCATAGCCAGCCTGCATTTCTGAAATCTCTCTTTTTCTCTAGGTAAGAAGGAAGCTGCTGAGGAAAAAAAAATCATACTGAAGGTTAAAGGTTAAACCAATGTACAATGATATTTTTATTAAAAAATAATACCTCCAGTTCAAAAATTTTATTGATATTTTACCCTATAGAACAATTGGGGGAGAGAAATGGAGTTATCTATTCTACAGAGTTCATAGAAGCAATTGCACAGTATGTCACAAACACAAAAGGCTGAAGATATGGTTCAGTGCTAGAGCATTTGCTTAGCATGGTGGGTGCCTGTATTCAGTCCCCAGCACTAACAGGAAAAATGCAAGTAAATAATACAAAGAACTCAAAAGAGAAAATAAGCCATCAGTTCAAATATCTAGAGGTGAGTTTTGCCAACCCTCATCAGAAAGAATTGGTGAGCTGAATGTTTTCACATTCCCAGCAATTAAACTAAAAGTAGACTACTACCAATGAGTCACTTCAGAGTTCATGACTCTGTACAGTTGTCTCTGAAATCCTCAGCATTCCAGCCGTCTGCTTTGCTGTACTCCTCGGCATCCCTAATGGATGGAAAGGTACCAAACAGAGAAGAAGAAAACCTTGAGATACATCTTTGAATGGCTTCAAGAGTTGATGAAGATATGTGCCTCAAAAGATCTTGACAAGAGTTGAGTGATGTTTATATATGTCACATACATCTGGCAGATATATTTCCTCCTGGATTCTGTTCACATGGGACATGGTTTGATTTTTCTGTCAAGTTGCCACATCCTCAGTGTTCATACAAAAAAAAAAAACGAGGCTGTGATGGAGGAAGCTAGCCAGGCAGGCAGGAGCTGGGTGGCAGGAACACAGCCCACAGCTCCCACTACAAGGCTGACGAGTTTCATGTGTAATTATCACATTTGTGCCCATTATATACCTTCCATGTGATCCTTGCAACACTATGGAGGTTGTAAATGTACAGAAACATTCCCTACCCTCAAAACAATCTTCCCAGCCAGGCATGGTAGTATACACCTGAAATCCTAGCACTTGGGAGGGAGAGGCAAGAGGATCAGGAGTTTCCAGGCCAGTCTGGGCTATGTGAGCAATTACCTCAAAACAAACAAAAGCTCTTTACAATCTAGTTAGCTATAGAAATAGATTCCCACTCAAAGTTGCTTCCCCACTAAATATAACCTAGAGATGTTTTTGAATCATGAAATTAGCTTATTTCCTTCTACAGATCAACTCCCTGGGCCTCACTGAACATTTCAGGGGTGACGAATGTTCGAAATAACATCTGGACATTTTGACTCTCAGAGCAATGTTTCCATACTCTCTTTGTGCCTTTCAGTAATGCATGTCATTAAAATTATTTTTGACAAAATTTCTAAGATTCCATACACTTTTATCTTTTTTCCTACCGTACTCTTTCTCAATCACTCTTGGTTCATTTTCAATTTCCCAAACTGTAAAGGGTAGTGAGGCCCAATGCCGCTCACCTCAGACGATTTCTCCATCTGTCCATCCTTCACTGGTGAATGTACTAGCTAGCTTTATGTCAACTTGATACAAGCTGAAGTCACTGGAGAAGAGGGTGCCTCCGTTGAGAAAATTCCTCCATAAGATCAGACTGTAGGCAAGCCTGTAGGGCAGTGGTCCTCAACCTGTGGCTCATGACCACTTTGGGAGGGGGCACATATCAGATATCCTGCATATCAGATATTTACAATTCATAACAGTAGCAAAAATACAGCTATGAAATAGCAATGAAATAATCTTATGTTTAGGGTCACCACAACATGAGGAACTACATAAAAGAGTCCCAGCATTAGGAAAGTTGAGAACTACTGCTGTAGGGAAAACTCTTTTTTATTATAATTTATTTAAATTTATTTTACATGCATTGGTGTGAAGGTGTCATATTCCCTAGAACTGGAGTTACAGATAGTTGTGAGCTGTCGTGAGGGTGCTGAGAATTGAACCCCGGTCCTCTGGAAGAGCAGACAGTGCTCTTAACCACTGAGCCATCTCTACAGCCCCATAGAGCATTTTCTCAATTAGTGATTGATGAGGGGGAGAGCCCAGCCTAGTGTAGATTGTGCCATCGCTGGGCTGGTGATCCTGGGTTATATAAGAAAGCAGGCTGAGCAAGACAGAAGAAGCAAGCCAATAAGCAGCACCTGTCCATGGCTTCTGCATCATCTCTTGCCTCCAGGATTCTGCCCATTTTGAGTTTCTGTCTTGCCTTCCTCCAGTGATAGACTATGATATGGAAGTGTAAGTCAAATAAACCCTTTCCTCCCCAACTTGCTTTTGATCATGGTGTTTCGTCACAGAAATAGTAATGCTGAGACAATGATCCCGTTCAATGTACCTTTCAGTTATGTATTGATGCATCTCCTTCTTCCCTCCAGCAATGTATGTTCATCTACCTGCCTGACATCTCTATATGGATTTCTAAAAGTCACCTCAAACTTATATTTGTTTTGTCCTAATTCTTCTTTTCACAAGATCTTCCTCGATTCAATAACTAGAAACTCAATTCTTCTCATTCCCAAGCCTTGAATCTTAGTGTCCTGGTTTACTTTCATTGTTATGATAAGTACTGTGACCACAAGCAACTTGCTGAGGAAAGGGCTTATTTCAGCTTATAGCTATAAACCATCATAGAAGAAGTTGGGGTAGGAACTCAAGGCAGGAATCAGAACAGAGACCATGGAAGAATGCTATTTACAGGCTTGCTCCTCCTGGCTTGCTCAGCCTGCTTTTTTACACACCCTAGAGTCACCTGTTGACAGGTGACACTGCCCACAAAGGCTGGGCCCTTCTGTATCAATCAAGAAAATGACAACAGTCTCGCCTACAGGCCAGTCTAAAGGAGATATATTCTCAATTGAGGTTCTCTATGCTCAGATTACTCTAGCTTCTGTATCTTTGTAATAGTCTCCATCTGTTACAAAAAGATGCTTCTTTGATAAGGGGTGAGAGTTATGCTTATCTGTGGGCATAGGATATATATTTAGACTTTAGTTAGAAATTATACTGGTTTAGGAAGCTGGCAATAATATGTTCTCCTCTAGGGTCCATCAGCCATGGATAGTTGCCTAGATTTACAGTACCAGGCACAAATGCTCTTCCATTGAGGGGGCCTTAAGGGCTATTACAGTGCTGTTGATTACCTCCAAGATATAAGTGCAAAAAAAATGTACCATAGGGGATATTTTGCCATGCTGGTCATTTTTGTGGTTTTCCCAAGTCTTACTCCATGAGATGAAGAGCTATAAGCAATTAATAGCTGCTAGAAGAAAGACAATTAGTCTTTCCCAGGGATGATCCCCTAATTGGTCATCTAATACCAAATGGTCAGCCCTGAAATCATATACCTATGATAATTACTAAATGGACTAAGGAGATGATATTTATATATTTATTCATTTATATGTGTGCTGCAATAATAATAATTTTGGCTATCCTGAAACTCTTTTACAGAATGACCTGGAACTCACAGAGATCTGCCTGCCTCTGTCTCCTGAGTGCTGGGATTAAGGCCATGTGCCACCACACTTGGTTGACAATAATAATTTTTTTTATTGAGAAAAGGAAGAAAAAAACAAGTTTCCGCCTCCTCCCAGCCTCCCAT
>NC_022026.1:49440998-49453031 GCF_000317375.1 Microtus ochrogaster
ACCTGGAAACAACCTATATGCCCTTCAATGGAAGAATGGGTGAAGAAAGTGTGGAATATATACACATTAGAGTACTACTCAGCGGTAAAAAACAATGACTTCTCAAATTTTGCATGCAAATGGATGGAAATAGAAAACACTATACTGAGTGAGGTAACCCAGACCCAAAAAGATGAACATGGGATGTACTCACTCATAATTGGTTTCTAGCCATAAATAAGGGTCACGGAGACAATAATAATTTTTAAAAGCCCATAAATTTAAAAGCAGTTTGGGGGGGGCATGGGAGAGGTTTGGGGGAGGAGGAAGTGGGGGAAATATGTAAATACAGTAACATATGGAATTAAAAAATAAATTTCCAGGAGGTACAATCTCATAGTAGATTTCCTATTTCTATGGCTCTTGCAACCTACTCTCCCCACACACATACAATTTTGTTCCCTGAGCCTTAGCTGTGAATTCTGTTGTGGATATATATCAGTTAGGGCTAGGCATTGCATTACCACTTCTCTGCATATTAACGAGTTGTGGCAGCTGTGGTTTTCTATAATAGTATCTATTGCAAAGAAAAGTCATATAGTGAAAAAGAGACTATAAGTTTGAGAGAGAGTAAGGGTGCTACATGGGAGGCATTTGGAGGGGAGAAAGGGAAGGGGAAAATAATGTTATTATACTTTAACTTCAAAAAATGAAAAATGAAAGAAAATTACAAAGCCAAAAATGAATAAGTTTAATCAAAAATTATTTTTTTAAATCACTAAAAATAATAATTTGTTAATTCTAGTGGTAGAAACATCAATGATAGAAAATGCCTCGCTTCATACAGTCTAAATTTATGCTTCTGCCTGAGTAAGTAATACTGTGTCATTCATCTTCAAGGGCAGCTATTCAACAACATGTTGGGTATGTGTTTTTGTGTTAGAAGAGAATTTTATGAATGGGGAATAACTCTACAAAGACCCCCTGTACAAAATGAGGCAAATCCGGGAGCAAAGGCAATCCTTACTATATGCTCTATAAACTTAAAAAAGTTCCCATTGACCCCTTGGCATCCGGATCCTGTGGTGACCAATGTTAGCTGGTCTTCTCTGATGTGCTAGTGTTTGCTAGGGTTGGGGTGAGGAATCATTGAGAAAAGGCTGGTGTTGAAGATGGTATGAAAACCTGTCCATGCTTGAGATTTTTCTTTGTAGATAGCTCAGGGAGAGAATAAAAATCACAAACCACTGAAAATATTCAAAGGTAACATAATTCAAAATGCCATTTCTGTGAACACTGAGTGTTTTTTAATGAATTAGCTTAAAACAAATGATACTGGTATCAAAGCAGTGTCATTTTGAAGAAGTGCATTGGTGGAGGCTGTTCATTCGTTGCCTGGCTGCCCAGACCCAAAATAATCACACAGAAACTATATTAATTACAACACAGCATGGTCTGTTAGCTTATGCATATTTCCAACTAATTCTTACATCTTAAACCAACCCATCTCTACTAATCTGTGCATCACCACAAGGTTGTAGCCTATTGGCAAGGTTCCAGTGGACTCTGGCAGACATATTTCTCCTTCCGCATCTACATGGCATCTCTTTGACTTTGCCTACTTTCTCCCAGCATTCAGTTTAGTTTTCCTTCCTAGATTATTCTGCCCTGCCACAGCTCAAAACAACTTCTTCATTAACCAATGATAATAAAACATATTGATAGCATACAGAGGGGAATCCTACATCAGAAGTAACTCTGGAATTGCATTTTTTGGGACAGAGTCTTACTGTGTAGCTTTGGCTGGCATTGTACCCACAATATAGGTCAGGTTGGCCTCAAACTCACAGAGATACACCTGCCTCTGCCTCCCAAGTGCTAATATTAAAGGCATGAGCCACCATGCCTAGTGAGTTACATATTTTTCAGCAGTGTTTATTTATTTTGCCATTTGAGAATGAACTCCGAGCCTTGAACATGCTAAGCACACATTTTACCATGAAACTCCACTCCTATCCTAGTGGAGTTCCATGGTAGAATGGAATTAAAAATGCACATATATATGAATTTTTATTACATTTATTTATTGTGTTGTATGTGAGGAAGGCCATTGCATGAATATGATATGGCACACATGTGGATTTCAGAGAACAATTTATGTACCAATTTATGGACCAGCATGTGGGTCCTTGAGATCAAACTCGGATTGTCTGACTTGGCAGCGAGCACCTTTCCCCACTGAGCCGTCAGCAGCCCATTAGCCTAACATTTTGAAAAGATAAATAAGACTATCTATTTGTGTTACACAGTGAAATGATTGCAGGTGGAACAATTTTATAGTTGGGATTTGTTTCAAAATATTTAGACAAGGGGCTGGAGTGACAGCTCAGTAGTTAAGAGCACTGACTGCTCTTCCAGAGGACCTAGGTTTGATTCCCAGCACCCATATGGATGCTCATAGCCATCTCTAACTCCAGGTCCAGGGGACCTGACATCTCCTTGCATCCATGGGCACTGAATGCACATAGTGCATAGAATACATGCAGGCAAAACACCCAAACATATAAAATAATACAATTCATTTAAAAAATTAGAGGAGGAAGTGGGCAAATTTAGAGGATGAAAGAAGATTTGTCCATGACTAATTCCTTATTGAATTACGTGAAGGATCAATGTGGCTTCATTAAATTCTTCTGTCTACTTTTATAACTATTTTGTATTTTCTACAAGAAAAGCATAAACGTTTTAAGACAATGGATTTTTTTAAACATTCAAAATGAAAGTTGGGTCAGAGATACTAAACAGGGGATTGGTAAATGTAAAACATTTCGCCAAAAAAAATGTATTCTGCAAGGCTACTTTCCATTAAAGAAGCCATGGCCAACATGATTGGAAATGCCACTGTCTGATCAAATTCAAGTACATGAGTACACGGAAGACACTTCCAGAGATACCTATCTCTATCACCCTTCTCAGAAGGGAGGGAGGGAAAGAATGTCATCAAAATATATTGTATGGAAAAATAAATAAAAAAGAGGAAAAACTTCAAAAATAAAAAGGAAGGGAGGTGACCCAAATAAGAAAGTGGCCCAGCTGTGGTTAATTGGGAGTAGCTGGCTGGCAGACAGGGCCAGAGCAGTGTGCTGGCCCTCCTTCCTCTTGGACTAGACACGCTGCCAATCCCAGGAGTTCCCCAGCTGAGAGCAAGAGGGAGAGCTTATGAAAAGAACAGAAAAACAGCCTTTTTAAATAAAAGCTGGAAATTATTCTGGCCTTTTTTGGAGGGGGAATTAAAAGTAAAATTAAAGTCTTATGTACTGCAAGAACATAAATGCCCTGTATTACAAAGTTTTTTTTTATTATTTAAAGTGACACACAGGCAACTTGGTCCTTTTAGCCTAGGATATTGATGTGTATGAAATGGATCAGGGCCTTAGAGTTACCAGTTTTCTATACTTTCCAGTCAGAGAAAGTTTAGACTAATAAAATTTAAGGGAAAGGAATTATTTTTCTCAAAAAACTGCATAGTTTTGCTTTTAATTTGCTTCCATAGTCACAGTGTCATATTTATAATTATAATCCATGTTAGGAGCCGGTGAACTTTCCATCAGGGGCCAATGAATTTTTTAGGCTTAACAGGCTCAGCATTTTCAGATGCACCTGCCATTGTAACTGTCAAATAATACATGAACAAATGGCTTGCCTGTGTTCCAATAAAATTTTATTTACAAAACAGGTAACAGTTGAGATTTGCAGGCCATCGTTGCTGACTTGTAATAATAAAATATCTCTGTAAAAGAACTGTCTGAGTTTCCTATCACTTTTGTAACAAACTGTCATAAACATAATGACTTAAAACAGCACAAACAGTAAGTGATGATTCAGGACCACATACTGTTTAGGCTTTGATTCCCCTAGGCAGTTGGCATTTGTCACCAGCAACACCATCAGTAAGAGTACACGACTCTCAGTTTTTGTTTTTATTGTTTTTTTTTTAAGGAGCAGAAGGAGGGAGAACATGAGCAAAGAAGTCAGGACCACGAGGGGTGCACCCACCCACTGAGACAGTGGGGCTGATCTATTGGGAGCTCACCAAGGCCAGCTGGACTAAGACTGAAAAAGCATGGGATAAAACCGGACTCTCTGAACATGGCGAACAATGAGGGCTGATGAGAAGCCAAGGACAATGGCAAGGGGGTTTGATCCTACTTAATGTGCTGGCTTTGTGGGAGCCTAGCCAGTTTGGATGTTCACCTTCCAAGATATGGACGGAGGGGGGAGGACCTAAGACTTACCACAGGGCAGGGCACCCTGACTGCTCTTTGGACTGGAGAGGGAGGGAGAGAGGAGTGCGGGGAGGGGGAGAAGGGTGGGAGGAGCGGAAGAAGGGTGGGAGGAGGGGGAGGGAAATGGGAGGCTGGGAGGAGGCGGAAACTTGTTTTTTTTTTTCTCTCTCTCTCCTTTGGAGTGCTGCCATTCACAATGTGTGGTGCTAGGAATCAAACCCAGGAGCCTCATGCATGCTAGGCAAGAAGTCTGCCATATGACTGACAGCCCTACCTCCACTCTCAGTTTTAAAAGCAGGTTGGGGAGCTCTGGGCGATGCAGAGCACTGAGTGAGTCTAGATATAAACCATGGTGGGTCTGTGTGGAAGTGGCACAGATGGTAACACAAGCTCTGGAAACCAACAATTCCCATTTCTTCCCCCCACACTCAGTGCGCTTGGAATCTGTTACTTTCTTTATGGTTATCGGTTACTTCCTGGATGAAGCAGGTGTGATCACAGCTCTGTGGTGTGTATTAAATGAGATAACAGTTATGTATAAGGCATGTATTAAATGAAATAACAAATGGGAAGTAGAAAAGCCCATGCCTAGCCCATCATCAAGATTGTTTTTTGTGGAGCCATGGGATTCTATAAAACTTTAATTATACCCCTTTGAGCACAATAGCCACATGGAGAGAATATGTTACAGCCTAATTTCCCTGCAAGACAAATTTTGGTTCTACCCCCATCATAACTTCATAACAGGCTCATAAATATGAAGTCAAAAGCAGCATTAAAGATGGCCTTAAAACTGCACAATGTATAAGGACCTAGCTCATGAAAACCTTCTGGGAATGATAATACCTCAAAATATTTATTCTCAAATTACTCTGGCAGACCATTCACTGGGAACATTACTGAGGGCTGGCCAAGAACAGTACTTGTCATATGTTAAAAATAGATGTCAGAGAGCAATTCAATAAATGCAGTGGCTTTTATAGTCTTAAGAAATGGTATTAAATTGTTCTTGCCAGGGTATGAAGCAAAGCTTGCTCAAATATAAAAGCAGAATTCTTTTTCCTGTTTTTACGAGTCAATCATCAGATGTTTTCAATAAACAAATTTTCATTATCTACTGCATCATACATGTCCCTCAGCCAATATTCTTAAATATCTAATTGACATCTCTTATTTTTGTTTCAGCATTTTGACAGCACTTTAATGAAAAAGGTCAGAACTAGTTTCTCAAGGCCACCAAGAAAGGCTATCAGAAACTAGAGAGAGGAATCTGAACTCTCGTTTTGCTACTCAACCAAACACACTCATTTGTAGCATTAAATAAAAACAAATAGTTCCTTCATAGAGAACTTCTAGAATCTCAAGAGAAATAATGACATATCACATCTGAGTCATTCTTCTGCGGTCGGCTTGAATATCAATTCTGAACCCCTCCATGCCAATGCAGATACGCACCTATCCAAAAGAGCATCCAGGGTGAAAAGAACATTTTCAAATGCATACTCATTTCCACCTTCACATATTCATTTTCATGGCAGTCCTTATGGAAATTAATTACTTACTTCAAAGAAAATTATTCTGATGACCATTAGCTTTCTTCTCCCCTATCCCTAAGGCTTCCGGTGCTTTTTTTTTTTTTAATTCTCCACTTCAGAGAAAATCCTTAAATTGGAGTTGACTCATGAGCCCTGTAATCAACAGTAATTTCTTTCCCTTTATTCCTTCAGGTCCTTTCCACAATGTGAATATTTCCTGTGCCTACCAGCCAAGATTCCTCAGCCAATCTAACCAAAGACAAGGTGACCATATTTCCTTTTCAGTAAGTGAAAAGTCTTTGAGGGCTCCTGCCAGCGCTCCACTGAATGTAGAGATAGGCTGCTAGCTGGCTATATTTTGAACAAGCTAATTCTGAGGGTGATGAAATTAGAAAAAAATCACAGACTGATTGTTGAGTATTTCTCTAGCCTATTTTGTTCCGCATGGTGGGTTTGATGATTTCCTTATCAAAACTGATCTTTAAAGTATATTTTCAAACATATATCCAAAAAGTGTATTTAATCTAAACAGAAACCCCCACAGAAGGCCTGTATAAATGGAAAACAGGCATAAAATAATTTTGATGCTGTGAATATTGAAGAATTTGTACCTTTTTCATATTTCCCACGAGCGTTTCATGACAATGCCTGATGTACGTTTCTTTCAAATGGTTTAGAAATATGGAACTAAAAAAATCCCATGCTTTTAAATGATAATATTTATTGGAAGCAAAATATAAAACAAAGAATGAACCCCAGACATTTCTGGGAAGAAATGTGATAGCCTTTCTACTACCTGATGATAAGACCCTTAAAGATAGGCATCACCTTTAGTCCAGAAATTCTATGTCTAGGCCCACCAGCAAGACATCCAAAAGGGTATACTTTTGTACAAAGAGGGTCATCACAGAATTTTTTACAATATTTTTAAAAAGTTGAACAAGCCTTCTGAAAATAGAGCATTGGTAACATCTATATTAATGTATAGATGACATAAAATAATGCACCTGTATTATGTGATATATCTAGTCATTACAGTTTTTAAGAAAATTCATTAAAATATAGTATTTAGTTTAAAATAAAGTATGTAAGTATGAAGTATGATTTAGTACCTAAATACCTTTATGTGTAAAAAGTATACAAAAGACAAAATGATGCAGAGATCTATTCCCCAGTATAATGCATACAGTGATGGTGATTTTCTCTGGGAGTTCCCATACTTATATACATGACCCATATACTGCTTTTGGAGATAATAAATACATGTTGGTGTTTTATGAGATTCTGAAAAAAAACCCCACAATCTCCGTATTCCTAGATGCATGCAATTGGTAAATTGCAAAATAGGGAAATTTACCCTGTTGATGCCATGGCTATTGCTTCAGGGCCTCTCTGCCCACCTGGAGAAGCTCCTCAAAGGCCTGTCTCAAACAATGGTGCTTCCTTCTTGTAGACAAACTTGAGTATCTGACGAAAAACAGGATGTGTTTACACAATTCCCTGAACATAGATTTAGATATCCTTTGTGTCAAAACCTGTCAAGAGGGCCAAAGCTCAGTGGTGGAGTGAGTTCCTTCCCAGTGTCACCAAAAAGCAGAAAAATAAAAATAAATAAATAAAACATGCTAGGATCCCACTAACACTGATAAAAGTAAAAACAACTGAAAGTGCACAATATTTAAAGACTAGAATTTAAAGACTATTGATTTTTATTGAGTTCTACACTTTTCTCTGCTCCCCTCCCTGCCTCTCCCCTCTCCCTTAAACACTCCCCGAAGGTCCCCATGCTCCCAATTTGCTCAGGAGATCTTGTCTTTTTCTACTTTCTACTTCCCATGTAAATTAGATCTATGTAAGTCTCTCTTAGTGTCCTCATTGTGGTCTAAGTTCTCTGGAATTGTGATTTGTAGGCTGATTTTCTTTGCTTTATGTTTAAAAACCACCTATGAGTGAGTACATGTGATAATTGTCTTTCTGTGTCTGGGTTACCTCACTCAAAATAATGTTTTCTAGCTCCATCCATTTTCCTGCAAAATTCAAGATGTCGTTATTTTTTTCTTCTGTGTAGTGCTCCATTGTGTAAATGTACCACATTTTCTTTATTCATTCTTCAGTAGAAGGGCATTTAGGTTGTTTCCAGGTTCTGGCTATGACAAATAAAGCTGCTATGAACATAGTTGAGCACACATCCTTGTGGTAAGGTTGAGCATCCTTTGGATAATACCCAAAAGTGGTATTAATGGGACTTGAGGAAGGTTGCTTCCTAATTTTCTGAGAAATCTCTACACTGACATCCAAAGGGGTTGTACCAGCTTGCATTCCCACCAGCAATGCAGAAGTGTTCTCTTTTCCCCACAACCTCTCCAGCATAAGTTGTCATCAGTGTTTTTGATCTTGGCCATTCTTATAGGTGTAAGATGGAATCTCAGAGTTGTTTTTATTTGCATTTCTCTGATGACTAAGGATGTTGAACATTTCCTTAAGTGTCTTTCAGCCACTTTAGATTCCTCTGTTGAGAGTTCCCTGTTTAGGTCTGTACTCCATTTTTTTTATTGGATTATTTGTTCTTTTGATGACCAATCTCTTGAGTTATTTGTATATTTTGGAGATCAGACCCCTGTCTGATGTGGGGTTAGTGAAGATCTTTTCCCATTCAGTAGGCTGTTGTTTTGTCTCGTTGACTGTGTCCTTTGCTTTACAGAAGCTTTTCTGTTTCAGGAGGTCCCATTTATTAATTGTTCTCTCAGTGTCTGTGCTGCTGGGGTTATATTTAGGAAGTGGTTTCCTGTGTCAATGCATTCAAATGTTCTTCCCATTTTCTCTTCTATAAGGTTCAGTGTGGCTAGCTTTATGTTGAGGTCTTTGATCCATTTGGACATGAGTTTTGTGCATGGTGATAGATATGGGTCTATTTTCATTCTTCTACGTGTTGATATCCAGTTATGCCAGCACCACTTATTTCAACAGAAGTCAGGGATTATGATGCTTCCAGAAGTTCTTTTATTGTACAGGATTGTTTTGGCTATCCTGGGTTTTTTTGCTTTTCCATATGAAGTTGAGTATTATTCTTTCAAGGTCTTTGAAGAATTTTGCTGGCACTTTGATGGGCATTGCATTGAATCTCTTGGAATGTATTCTTAATGGCTAAGAAAGGACTACTATATTGTTCTCATTTTTTTAACCCTGTTGATTGAGAGCTATTATTCACTGCCCTTACTATGACTTCATGGTGGGGAGAGTAGACCTCCATGCACCTTTACTTTGATATGTATAGGAAAGACATAGTGTATACCAATGCTATGTATAAAATTATTCATGATGGCAAGCATCCACTAGGAGTCTTAGAACAGTATCATCTGCAGATAAAGACATCGGGTACTACCATATATCTCACATAATTTTAATTTTAAATATTGTTTAGTATTCTATATGAAGTATAGGGAAACTCTACTTTCATTTCTCAGCCTCCCAGGCCCAAACAATCACACAGAAACTATATTAATTACAACACTGTTTGGCCGATGGCTCAGACATATTTCTAGCTAGCTCTTAACCTATTTCTATTAGGCTATGCATTGCCATGTGGCCACAACATTACCTCATTTTCTACATATCTTGTTTCTTTGGCAGCTGGCTGGCATCTGCTTGACTCCACATACTCTCTCAATATATCTTTGTTCAGATTTCCTGCCTAGCTTTACTCTGCTAAGCCATTGGCCAAAACAGCTTTATTTGTCAACCAATAAAAGTAACACATATACAGAAGGACATCCCACATCATCTCCCATTTTCTGTTTAATTAAAAAGTGAGGTTTTCACTTTAACATAGTAAAATTGCATGTACAATACAGTTTTCAAGCAAGAATTATAGTTACAATATTTAGTCTATTTACATTTGACAGATTAAGGGAAATTATCATCTATCCTACTTTTGTGAGTCTGAAATTTTACATCTAATTGATCTTTTATTATAACTAAGGAAATATATAATTATAATTTACTAGTTTTCAACTCTATCAAAAAACCCAGAAGGATATACTATTACCTAAGTAAACAGAAAGTCCATTGAAAGCAACTTTCAAAACTCTAGAATTGACAGAGACATCTTGCTGCCTGGACAGTCACCCAAAGTTCTTTTGTAACATTGGGGCACCCATATTCAACCTACAGGACCATAGTAAATGGCAGACTTTTCCATGAAGCAAGAAATTTGAAAGACTGTTTCGCCTACATTGGCAGTTTGTCAGTCACTTTCTTCTGTGTCCTGCAGAAATGTCTGGCAGACTCTTTTTGTTCTTTCTTGAAGCAGGAACCCTGAATGACTGTCTCACCTTCTTTTGGGAAGTTCAGCAGTCATTTTTCTGTGGGTTCTGCATGTCCAGTTTTACAGCATATTGTCAAACAGTCCAAGCAAGAACAGTTTCTTGCCCAAATGACTAGCAAACTCCATAAGGAGCCTCTTCAATGCCCATCATCCTCTTGAAGTAGATTGGTGCTTCCAGAAGCAAACATGTTTCACTGTGGAGAAAATTCTAAGTTCTTAAAATATTTTAAATGCCATATTCTGTAGGTCTTTGAAGTGTTGAAGATTGTTTAACTGAAATATATCTCTGTATATTTAGAAAATCTAACTAGTGTGATTAAAAGTTTGATTATTATAGATGACTATCTATTCATCTGTATTTATTAATTATATATTTGTAAATGAGCCATACAAACAAAATACCTTAAACAAGAGCAGAAATACATATACATTATAACAAAATTGACCTTAAATTTGTCTCAATAAACCAAGATTCATCTCTATATCAAATGCAAGTATGCATCTCTATATCATATCCCCCTTATTTTTTTAGAAATTGACTGTGACGATTAACCATTTTTAACCGACCCTTTTAAAATGAAAATAAACACTTATAAACAATCATTTTGGGAATTTGGGCATCATTTTCTCCATACTGCTTCCTGCTGTTTGTTGGGCAAAGTAATTTTAGGGTTCATGGAGACCTTTCAGAGGGTCTTGTTCCAGCAAACTACATTTGCCTGGAAGGAATTCACAGGTTCTGCTCCTCTGGAGAAACAAAAGCAGAACCTCTTTTCCAGAGTAGCATATTTTTAGACTGTAGTGGCATTTCATTTGTATTTTAATAATTAAAGCTTGCCTGAAGATCAAAGAGTAAAACAGCCCTACTGGTCAGCCTTACAGACCAGGCTATGGTAACCCACATTTTTTAATCCCAGTAACCATACTAGTTGCCATAGGAACCAGGCGGAACCTTTAATCCCAATGGTGCATGCATTTAATCTCAGAACTAGAAGGATTATAAAACAGGAGGAGACAACTCTCAGACTCAGCCCCATTCTGAGATTCCTGGTAGCAGGATCACCATTATTGGACTGAGGTCAAGGTAAGAGCCAGTGGCTGGCTGCTTTGCTTCTCTGACCTTTAGATTGGACCCCAATTTCTGACTCTGAGTTTTTATTAATCATTTTTCATTAGGTTCAAATTTTGAACTCAGGATAGCTTTAAATATATATGTTGGTTTAGCTTAGCAGCTCCTGAATCAAATGTCTCTCTGTAGTCCAAAACTTTAAAGAAAACACAATAGCATACAATATTCAAACTCTCTTTGTATTTTCTATCTTTATGTGGCTTTTTTCTATTTATTTTATTTTATTTTTAATTTTTATGTTTGTTTTATGAGACAGGGTTTCTCTGTGTATCTTTGGCTGTCCTAGAACTCACTCTGTAGACCAGGCTGGCCTTGAACTCACAGAGATCCACCTGCCTCTGCCTCCCAAGTGCCGGGATTAAAGGCATGTGTCACCATGCCCAGCCACTTTTTTATGGACTTTCTTTTTTATAGACTTTCTCTATTCTTTTTCTTTTCCCTCCCAAACCTACATATATTTTTAATCACAATGCAAACCATTTCGAGATTTTTTCCCCCATCTGCATCTGTCTTTACTGTATATCTCTATCTTTTTCTGAGCACATGAGTCTTTAAGATCTGCTAAACAACCAGGTGGTAGCACATACCTTTAATCCCAACATTCTGAGAGGCAGAGGCAGGTAGAGCTCTGTGAGTTTGAGGCCAGCCTGGTCTACAGAGTGAGTTCCAGGCCAGCCAGAGATACACAGAGAAACCCTGTCTTGAAAAACCAAAAAAGAAGGAGGAAGAGGAGAAGGAGAAGGAGAAGGAGGAGGAGGAGGAGGAGGAGGAGGAGGAGGA
>NC_022026.1:49453131-49459898 GCF_000317375.1 Microtus ochrogaster
GAGGAGGAGAAGAAGAAGAAGAAGAAGAAGAAGAAGAAGAAGAAGAAGAAGAAGAAGAAGAAGAAGAAGAAGAAGAAGAAGAAGAAGAATCTGCTAAACAATATGGCTGCAGCTGGCTCTACCCCATTCCTTAACTTTCTGAGAGTCTAGCTTCCTGGCAGAGGTACTGGTGGGAGCTATGTGTTTGCCAACAACTCTGTGGAGTTTCTAGATCCACGCTACCACCAAGAAGCCTGATGTTTGCTGCTCATAAACACCATTTAATTGTTTGGTGGCAGAGCTTCTTAAAAGAGCTGCAAGGTTTTTACCACTAAAGCTGAGTCAGGAAGCCTGTCTTAAAGGAGCCGTGCCTCTGCTTGCTGCCAGCAAACAAAGCCTCCTGGAGAAAAGATGATTACCAAGAAGCTGCGCTTGACTCTGTTGTTGTCTGTCTAGAATCCTTTAAAAAAAAAAAAACCGCTTTCTCAGGCTTTATGTAAAAATTCTTGCCAAATGTTTGTGCGTCATTTGTAAACAAAGACTGGGCTTTTGCTTCCTGGCCTCCCAGACCCAAATAATCACGCAGAAACTATATTAATGACAACACTTTGGGGCCGACATATATTACCACGTGGCCATGGAGTTTTCTTATTTTCTACATGTCTTGTTTCCTTGGCAGCTGACTGGTATCTGCTTGAGTCTGCCTACTCTATTTCTATAAGCTTTATTCATCAACCAATAAAAGCAACACATATACAGAAGGACATCCCACATCATCAAGACATATGGAGGTTAGAGAACAACTTTGTAGAAAGGCTTCTCTCCTTCCACTGTTATTCGAGTTCTGAGGATCAAACTCAGGTCATCAGGTTTCTGTTGCATACTGTTTTAGCCACTGAACCATCATCAGCCCCTATATCTCACTTTTTAATAAGAAGTAAAGACCTACCCAAGGATAGAGCTGAACCAAAAAAATGTGCTTTTTATATCCATCAGGAGAAAGGAGGGAATTGATAGTGTGCCCTGGCTCCTTAACATAAAAGAATCAGACTGCCTCCAAGAAATAGTATCCTAGGAAACAAATGCAACTCTGCAAAATTTCTTATCAGACCCTTACAAAAGCAAGCATTTCTGGCATTTTAATGGCAGATGGAACCTCTAAGGAATTTCCATTTCTAGGTGGATTAAGAATTTTCCCAATGATTCACTTTTATTTTTTTATTTTTAAATTTATTTATTTATTAAGGATTTCTGCCTCCTCCCCGCCACCGCCTCCCATTTCCCTCCCCCTCCCCCGATCAAGTCCCTCTCCCTCATGATTCACTTTTAAAATGATGGCCATGCCCACCTAGTTTAATACCATAGTCAAGAAGGCATATCTTTCTCTTTTTTAAAAACTTGATGAATTTGGTGCTAGCAAGATTATACTTGCCAATTAAAGGGCTTCAGTTGGGATTGAAATGCTAAATTTATCTTTGACAATGATAAGCATTCCACCAGCTTTAAAGAGAACAATAAATTATCCTTTGAGCCACAACAAATCTTTTAATAGAATTTTATTTCAAAAATATAAGCCCAGGAAAATTCCAGATGTTCATTTTATAGAGCCAAAATGAAGAATAGAACAAGAATAATCTATAAAACAGAAGCTGCTATTTGGAGGAAAAAAATGAAGTGTTCAGGAAAGGAAAAATGAACTTAGGTTTTCTTAAGAGAGTGTAAAAGATGAAAGGCTTTGGAGGAGTAGAATCTATTATCTCTATGCTTGTTGATTAACTAAGTAGATATGGCCCTTGGCACTTTATGTAAATAGATACTCACAATTTCAAGGGTTTACTTTCTATCACTATCCCATTATTTATACAATGTATTTTGGAAAGAAAATTTAAAAATAGTTTACTCTCTGTTGCCAGGACCTCTCCCTTAACCATAAAAGGAAAGTATAAACTTGAGGTCCATAATTTTAATATTTTGTAATAATCTGACCCAAAGTTACCAAAGCATATCTTTCCCTTTGACCTGTCTTAGCTGATAACTCCAAAGTGGCTTAATGATTCTCACGGCCCTCTTTATGTTCATATGTATTTGAGTATGTGTGTATATGGATAATGCTGCAGATGCACATGTGTTTGTGGAGTCCAGAGAAGGGCATCAAGTGTCCTTCTCTACCATTTTCCACTTTATTCCTTTTTAATACAAGGTCTCTTTGGGACCCTGGAGCTTGCATTTTCTGGCTAGGCTGGCAACCAGCAAGGCCCCAGCAATCTCCCTGTCGCCACCCATTTCGGAGCTGAGGTTATAGGTATAGCATGGCTAGACCCATCTTATTACGTCGTTGCTGGGAACTAAACTCCTATGTGGCAAGCACTCTTAGCGATGGATCTCTCCAGCCCAGGCCATTCAAATGTTGCTTATGCTGGTACAGTGCTAGCATAGAAAGTACATGAGTGAGATTAATTCTCATTCTCTTCTGGATCATTTATTAGCTACACAAACTGCTCACTAGTCACATGCGTTCAAGCAAATCTCTCAGTCTTCATTAACACCAATTTCCCCGTCTGTAAAGCAAGAATACTAGTACTTTGCTTCAGTTCGATAGATTAGTGCTCTATTTTGACTATGAAGTGAGATTGTGAGGTACATCAAATATGGCACCTATCATATTTCACCTTTACTTCTGTTTTGAATTTCCCTAAGCTCTATCCTTCATTTAGAGTCTCTCTCAAGTCCTACATCTTGAAACCATAGCAACATCCATCCCCACCACTCAACTGGCCATTGATGTGGTTTTGTCTCATGGTGCTGCTTAACTTCTTAATGGAATATCTTGTCTTCTCAGTGGCCTTGTAAATTCCAGAAAGGAAGGAAGTATTTTTTGTATGTGTTATGAATCAACCATATTGCAGGATTATATTAGATTTTCACGTTGTATTTATTTTTTAGAAAGGTGGACCCCAGATGGAATTCAGTAACAAAACCAGCTGCACATTTGTATAGTGGCATAGGTCTCCATAAGCGCTCCAAGTTTGTCTTAATGCTTAGTTATCACTGCCGTAGAATCCTTAGTAATTTGTGAATGATTTTGATTTGCATTGTACTTTGTTTTGGGTCTTACAATCATGGAACCAGTGCTGTCCAAAAAGCTCTCTGATTTGAGGAGAGAATTGGGAAGTATTTGGAATAAGGGATGACTGGGGTGGAGAGAAGAGAGGACTATTTTAAAAACTGCATGCAAAAAAGGCTCCAAATATTTGCAGGATTTCATGCAAAACTTCACCTATGTACTGTTAAGGACACACACATATATAATATAACCAATGCTAGAGAAAGAACCACTGGAAGGGAGATGGCAGAATAGTTACTAGAGTTGCTATATTACTATCAAGGTTGACTTTAAGGTGATGTCTAATAGTAGAAATAAAGAGAGCCAT
This sequence comes from Microtus ochrogaster, assembly GCF_000317375.1. NCBI lineage: Eukaryota > Metazoa > Chordata > Mammalia > Rodentia > Cricetidae > Microtus > Microtus ochrogaster. The sequence goes on from NC_022026.1 coordinate 49,456,542, forward strand.
AATAAAGAAATAATTCATCCAGATGACATAAAAGCCTAAACATTTAGAGATGTGATGACAGAGCTTTAAAATGAATAAATTAAAAATGTATAAATCTGAGAGGAAAACTAGCTAAGTTCACAATTATGGTCTGAAACTTCAGCATACTCTTCTCAATAGTTGACAGGACTAATCCACATAATGCCAGTAAAGTATAAAACTGTATAACACTGACAGCTGACTTGACCTGCTTGCCACTTATGAAACATTTCAACCTAACAACTGCAGAATATGCATTATTTTAAAATCACAGGAAACATTTAGAAAGACAGCTCCTATTTTGGCCTGTTTGAAAATAAAAAGTCTTATTATAATCCAGCTATGACAAGGCCAAAGGATCAGGAGACTATTCCATTGAAAAGATAGTTGGTTACTCCCAGATTCTCAAGAGGAGGCATGGCATTCCACAGGGCAACACAGAGGACTACCAGGCTTGGTCAGGAGGCAGAAGGAGATGGGAATGTAGTCAAGAGGCTTTATTGAGTTTTCTCTAGTGGGCAAGGCAAGGTACTGCAGGGTTAGGAGTAGCTAGATAGTTTGAATAATTTTCTTGGGACCTGAGGACTCAGGAGCTGTCCCTAGTTTTTAGATACCTAATTCTGCATGATTATGACAGGTAGATGAACTTACTGGAATATTTATCACAAATGTTTCATGACAATGCCTGATTTATGCTTCTTTCAGAAGGTTTAGGAATGGCATAATTGAGATGGAGGTAGGGTGGATATGGGAACAGGGAAGAAGGTATCCTAATCAAGGAAGCCATTTTAGGGTTGGCTAGAGTCTTGGCTCTAGAGGGGTTCCCAGGTGGCCAAGGCGATTTCACCAACTAGTTCCGTGGGCAGCAGAGGAGAGGGTGCCTGAACTAACCTTATCCTATAGCCACACTGATGAATATCTTGCATATCACCATAGAACCTTCATCCGGCAATAGATGGAGATAGAGACAGAGACCCACATTGGAGCACTGGACTGAGCTCCCAAAACCCAGATGAAGAGCAGAAGGACAGAGAACATGAACAAGAAAGTCAGGACCGCGAGGGGTGCGTCCACCCACTGGGACAATGGGACTGATGTAATGGGAGCTCACCAAGGCCAGCTGGACTGGGACTGATGGAGCATGTGATCAAACTGGACTCTCTGAACATGGCAGACAATGAGGGTTGATGAGAAGCCAAGGACAATGGCACTGAGTTTTGATTCTACTGCATGTACTGGCTTTGTGGGTGCCTAGCCAGTTTGGATGTTCACCTTCCTAGACCTGGATGGAGGGGGGAGGACCTTGGACTTCCCACAGGGCAGGGAACCCTGACTGCTCTTTGGACTGGAGAGGGAGGGGGAGAGGGAGTGGGGGGAGTGGTTGGGAAATGGAAGAAGGTGGAAATTTTTAATAAATAAATAATAATAATAAAGAAAAAGAAATATGGAACTCAAAAAAATCTCATGCTTTTAAACGATCATACTCATTGGAAGCAAAATATAAGACAAAAATGAACCCCAGACATTTCTGGGAAGAAATGTGATAGCCTTTCTACTACCTGATGATAAGACCCTCAAAGATAGGCATCACCTTTAGTCCAGAAATTCTATGTCTAGACCTACCAGCAAGACATACAAGAGTGTATACTTTTGTACAAAGAGGGTCATCACAACATTGTTTACAATATTTTTTAAAAGTTGAACAGTTCTTCTAAAAATAGATCATTGGTGACATTATATCTATGTTGTGTGATATATCTAACCATTATAGGTTTTTTTTGAAAGGGAGGCATGTTTATTACTAGATATGGACAAAAATGACATAAATAAAAAGAAATATGGAATTTGTGGAAGATATAACCTGGTGGCATGTGGAAATTTTTTGTTTCTAAGATGTGATCTCTTCTTTATTTTTAAAACAATCATTTTTATATTACATATCAGTCCCAGTTCCCTTTCCTTCCCATCCTCCTGCTCCCCACACCTTCCCCCACCCTACCCCCATCCACTCCTCAGAGAGGGTGAGGCCTCTCATGGGGAGTCAGCAAAGTCTGGCACATCATTTGAGGCAGGACCAAGGCCCTCCTCCCTATATCTAGGCTGAGCAAGGTATTTCTCCATAGGGAACGGGTTCTAGAGAGCCAGTTCATGCACTAGGGATAAATACTGGTTCCACTGTTAGTGGCCCCACAAACTGCTCAAGCCACACATGTAACACCCACATTCAGAGGACCTAGTTCAGTCCTATGCAGGTTCACCACTTGTCAGGCCAGAGTTAGTGAGCTTCCACAGCTGTTTCTGTAAGTTTCCCCATCACGGTCTTGACTCTTTTGCTCATATTATTCTTCCTTTCTCTCTATGACTGAACTCCAGGAGCTCGGCCCAGTGCTAGCTGTGGATCTCTGCATCTGCTTCCATCAGTTACTGGATGAAGGTTCTATGATGACAATTAAGGTAGTCATCAATCTGCTTACAGCAGAAGGCCAGTTAAGGCTCTCTTTCCACTTAGATTCTTAGCTGGGGTTGTCCTTGTGGATTCCTGGGAATTTCCCTAGTGCCTGGTTTGAAGAAGATACCAGAAAATGGAAAGATCCCCCATGTTTTTGGATTGGTAGGATCAACATAGTAAACAAAGGCAATCCTGCCAAAAGCAATCTACAGATTCAATGCAATCCCTATCAAAATCGTAACACAATTCTTCACAGACTTTGAAAGAACAATACTCAACTTCAAAAGGAAAAACAAAAAACCCAGGATAACCAAAACAACTCTGTACAATAAAGGAACTTCTAGAGGCATCACCATCCCTGATTTCAAATTATAGAGCTATAGTAATGAAAACAGCTTGGTATTAGCACAAAAACAGACAGGGGGGGCCAATGGAATTGAATCAAAGACACTGATACTAATCCACACACCTATGAACACCTGATTTTTGACAAAGAAGCTAAAATTATTCAATGGAAAAAAAGAAAATATCTTCAATAAATAGTGCTGGCATAAGTGTATGTCTACATATAGAAGGCAAATAGATCCATATCTATTCCCATGCACAAAACTCAAGTTCAAGTAGATCAAAGACCTCAACATAAATCCAGTCACACTGAACCTCATAGAAGAGAAAGTGGGAAGTAGCCTTGAATGTATTGGCACAGGAGACCATTGTAACATAAGTAGCACAGACACTGAGATGGACAATAAGTGGGGCCTCCTATGTGGAGAAAGGGGTACACTCATCCATTGCTGGTGGGAACGCAAACTTGTGCAACCACTTTGGAAAGCAGTGTGGCAGTTTCTCAGGAAATTCGAGATCAACCTACCCCTGGACCCAGCAATACC
>NC_022026.1:49460664-49497324 GCF_000317375.1 Microtus ochrogaster
GGGCTGACGAGGGAGGGGGACTTGATTGGGGAGGGGGAGGGAAATGGGAGGTGGTGGAGGGGAGGAGGCAGAAATCTCTAATAAATAAATAAATTAATTAATTAAAAAAAATAAGTGGGGCCTCCTGAAACTGAGACGTTTCTGTAAGGCAAAGGACATGGTCAATGAGACAAAACAGCAGCCAACTGAATGGGAAAAGATCTTTACCAACCCCACATCTGAATATACAAAGAACGCAAGATGTTAGATATCAAAATACAAAATAATCCAATTAAAAATGGGGTACAAATCTATAGCCAAGCAGTGAAGATTCACGCCTTTGTCCCTCGGGAGGCAAAGGCAGAGCCAGGTAGATCTCTGTGAGTTCAAAGCCAGCCTGGTCTACAGAGCAAGTTTCAGGACTGGATCAATAGTTACAGAGAAACCCTGTCTCAAAAAACAAAATAATAATAATAATAATAATAATAATAATAATAATAATAATAATAATGGGGTAGAGATCTAAATAGAGAATTCTCAACAGAGTAATCTCAAATAGCCAGAGACACTTAAGGAATTGCTCAACATCCTTAGCCACCAGAGAAATGCAAATCAAAACAACTCTGAGATTCCATCTTACACCTGTCAGAATGGCTAAGACCAAAAACACTGATGATAGCTTATGCTTGAGAGGATATGAAGTAAGGGGAACACTTCTCCATTACTGGTGTGAATGCGAACTTGTACAGCCACTTTAGATATCAGTATGGCAATTGGGAATCTATCTACCTCAGGACCCAACAATATCACTCTTGGGAATATACCCAAATGATGCTCAATTGTACCACAAGGATATTTGCTCAACTATGTTCATAGCAACATTATTCGTGTAGCCATTACAGTTTTTAAGAAATATAGATAATTGACGATGTGACTTCTAGATTGACTGGTTCATATACTAAAGGCAGTAGTTCCTGATAAGGCCTTTGCTGTCTCTAGGAACTAGTCAGTCTTGGGAGAAGCCATCCCTATAAATTATAAAAAAAAAATCCAAGATTTCAAAGCACTGACAATACAGAACTAAAAGACATAATTAAGAAAAGGCCACAGAACAAGTTTCAATAGTATTTAAAAGGGTTTTTTTTTCATTCAAAGTGTTTTTACTTAGTCAGGCATAGTGATGTAACTCTGTAATTCTAGTACTTTGGAGATGGAGGTAGGAAGATCAAAATTGAAGTTCATCTCAGCTATAACCAAACTTGAGGTCAACCTGGGTTACATGAGATCCTGTCTCAAATAAACAAATATGTTCTCTGATCAAAAAGAATTAAATCAGAAGTTAATAAACTATCTATATAATCCCAAACTACCCAGAAGTTAAAAGATATGCTTCTATATAATAACTAATGACTAGGAAAACAATTTTTTAAAAAGCATTAGAAGCTATTTCAAACTGATGGAAAATGAAAACAAAGAACTTCAGACATGAACATTTGTGGCATGCAGTTCATGAAGTGGTCCCTGGTGAGAAATGTATAGCATTGGATACACATAGAAGAGAAGGTGTCTGAGGATGTGGGCCCTGGTAGATTGCTCTCCTATCATGTACAAGGCTCTGAATTGAATCCACATACACACATATAAGCCATGGTATAAATGTAGATAGCAGAGAACACCTTGCAAGAGTCATTTTCTGTTTCAACTCAAGTCATCAGGTGTGGTGGCCAGCACTCTTATCTGCTGAGTCATTTTGGCCTCCTTCGTTTTGTTGTTTTAATATGGCCCAGGCTGGCCTAGAATTCACAATCTTCTCAAGAGCTGAGATTACAGACATGCATCAGCATACTTAGCCCCGTATCTATTAACGATATTAGTATTGTCGTTAAAATCATTGCCACATCAAAAACTCCAGGTCCAGATGGCATAAATGGAGAACTAAGCACAAATATTACAGAAAGTAAAGATGAGAAAAGCATCTTCTAATTTAGTGTGTGAGGTTAGCATTTCCCTGATGTCCAAATCACACAAAATCATTGCACAACAGAAAATAATAGATCAGCCACCCTTATAGATATAGATAAAATCTTAAAATTGGAATAAATTGAACCCAACAACATATAGAAGAATATAAAATATAAATTAGCAGGATTTATTCCAAAAAAGCAATGTTGGTCTTGAATTTGAAAAAAAAATCAAGAAATTGCAATTGTATTTATTAGGGTTTTTTAGGGAAACAGAAACGATGGAATGAATGACTAAAATGATAAAGTAAAAATATATGCATATATAAATGGGATTTATTGGAGAAGATTACTGGCTGTGGTTTGGCTAATCCAACAATGACTGTCTCCTGATAGAAAGTCCAAGAAGCCAATCAGTTCCATAGCTGTACTCCTTAGCTGTGTTCAATACATATTAGAATCCCAAAGAAGCAGGTCAAATACCAGTGAAGGAATGAACTTACCAGCGAGAGTGGGTGAAAGGCAAAAAGAAAGAAAAAAAAGAAGAGAAAAACATCCCATCGTTCATGTCCAGAAGAACATTTACCTGAAATCCTAGGTTCACTCTCCAGCATCACACGGCAGGGGGTTTGGAGTGGGGGCTGGAGAGTTGGCTCAAAAGTTAAGAGAACTTGTTGTTCTTGCTGAAGATCCGGGTTTGAGTCCCAGCACCACACGGTAGCTCACAAGCATCTGTAACTCCAGTTCTGTGGGCTCTGATCCCCTCTTTGGGCCTCCAAGGGCACCAGGCACACACATGGTGCCTACACCTGTATGCAAGCAAAACGCTCAAACACATAAAATAAAATAAGTAAATATAAAACGTTGAGAAAGAAAAATATTCCGGACAAAATTCTGCATGCATTAACGAGGAAAAAAGTCTTAGCAAGCTAGGAATGGAATGCAACCCACTAACTCTGATAAAGGATAGCTATAGAAACCTATAATCTTTGATTGTATTATCTACAGCTAAGCATATTCTTTATAAACACGGCCGGTGAGATGGCTTCCCAGGTAACATGCTGCCACACCTGAGAAACTGCATTCAATCCTCCACATCTACATGATGAAAACAGAGACCAAAGTCCTAGTCGCTGTCCTCTGAGCTCCTCCTGCATTCCTTGACACATATGCCCTGAAAACATGCGCATGTACACACAGAGAGAGGAAGAGAGAGACAGAGAGAAATAAATGTAAAGGGTTTTAAAGGCTATCAACAAGATAAAAATGTGCTCCCCCTTACCAGCACAAGATGTACTGGCCAGCACATCAAAGCAAGGAAAAGGAAATCAAAGGTCTACATATTGGAAAATAAACTAGCAGATTTACTTTGTTAACAGTCGTCTATGTAAGTGATCCTAAGGGACCTACAAGAAAGGTATGCTAGAAGTGAAAATTAAATCACCATTTTATTTCTATATGCTAGCAGTAAGCCAACGAAATGTTAAAGTTTACTAGAGGCAATTTACAATACTATATAGATATGAGAAACTTATTGACAAATTTTACAAGAAATAGCAAACCTTATATCCTAAAAAATTATGAAGCAGTTCCATGAAGGAAAACTTGGTATTCTTTTGATATCTCTTATTTCCAAATTCATGTTAAAATTTATGAAAATCTGAATTTCAATCAAAAGCTCAGCATAAGAAGGAACTGACAAACTGACTCAAAATTTACATGGAAATATTCCGAGCAGTGGTGGCACACACCTTTGATTCCAGCACTTGGGTACTCAGGAGGCAGAGGCAGATGAATCTCTGTGAGTTTGAGGCCAGCCTGATCTACAGAGTGAGTTCCAGCATGCCCAGGGCTACACAAAGAAACCTGTCTTGGAAAAAGAAAAGTTGGAGAGTGGTGGCACATGCCTTTGAACCCAGCACTCATGAGGCAAAGGCAGGTGGATCTCTGTGAGTTCAAGGCCAGCCTAGTCTACTGAGTGAGTTTCAGGATAGCCAAGAGATACAGAGAGAAACCCTGTCAAAAATGAACTAGAAAGAGAGAGAAATGTCAAAGGACCCTGATGATGTGTTTCAGTTGTGCTGAGAGTTTTGTGAATATATATACACACACAAACACATGTATAATACATCAAATTCTACTTTTGTAGTACATGCAAGTATACATCACTATATTCCAATTAAGGTAAAAAATAGAGAGTAATTATATAAATTCATTACAAAATAGTTCAGATTATTGTTATTTAAATTGTTTGAAACTATAAAAAAGAAATTTTGAACTAATTTTTTACATTAATACTAAAATTTGATAAATATTGTACACATATAAAATTGTGGTCCAGTACCAATTATATTTTGAGACAATTATTCTAAATAGAATACTTAACAAATGTGCTCAGCTGACTATTAAATAAATTAATACCGCTCAACTAAGTATAATTTATTGGGAAATTATAGACCATTCAATATTAGTGCACTTTGAATACTGAACATATTACTAGATCTGGAGAAAGATCAAATAGTCCTCTCTGCACACACGGAAAGATTCTTTGGCAGAAATGAACAGATTTTGTGGGAGGGTAGGTATACAGACATGCACAGGCGTGTGTGCATACCTACGTGTGCGTGCAGAGTCCAGAGAACATTGGGTCTTCCTCTAAGATTCTCCACTCTAGCTTCTGAGACAGGATCTCTCACTGTACTTGAAGCTTGCTATTTTAGCTAGGCTGCTGGCCAGGCAGTTCCAGGATCTGTCTCTGTCTCGCAATGCTGTGATTAGGACATTCATGGTTATGCCTGACTTTTACATGGGTGATAAGATTTTAAACTCAGGCCTTTTTATTTATACAGCAAGTACTTTTACCCAGGAGTCCTCTCCTGAACCATCACTTTTTGTAGAATAATATATACATAATAGGAAACTGTAGATTATTTTAAAATATGTACATATAAATACAGAGGTATCTTTGGGGGAGAGTCAGTATGTTATTAAATGGAAAAACAATAGGGCCCATCCCACTAAAGTCAAGATCATGACAAAGACAATCACCATTATTTCTCAATGAGCACAGCTGAGAAAGAGCAAGAAAATGAAAGTGTAAAAGTTAGAAGGAGTAGAGTGTGGTGATATATATCTGTAATCCTTGCATTCGTGAGGCTGAGGCAGGAGCATCACCTGTTCTGGGCCACCCATATCTATGTAGTGAGATCCTGTCTTTTAAAAAGTGAAAAGAAAGAGCGAAACTGTCAAATAATTAACTGAAAAGTATCTTAAATATTAACAGAATAGAGAAAATCAGCAAGACAAAAATTGATAAAGAGTAGTCCAAAGAGGCAGGAATGAGGCAATAGAAATGAGCACCATCGCAAGAACAATGAAAGGGCTCCACTAGGTAGGAAAGAAATTCTTAAGAAATAAAGCAAAAGGCTAATGAGAACAAAACTGTGAAGAACAAATAAGGAGATATAACATGTTCCTAAGAATAAATGGCACCAGATATGTGCAAATTTTGCCTAGGTGTATAGATTAAAATAATCCCATTGAAATTAAATTTTCTGTTCTTCATCAATTATCACTGCCTGTTCTCTACTTTTATATGCTTACACTGACTGTTATCCCAATTACTAACAGAGGAGTTCCCTTCACAGATTTTTTTCTCAAAAAGAAAAGGGTAAACCTTCCAAAACAGACAAAAAAAAGGCACGAATAGGCTGTTCACAAGAGAAGCAATATCAAATAGAGATATGAAATAATGTTCAGGCTCATCGCTTATTAGAGAAATGCAAATAAAAACCAAAATGAAGTACGACTATACACCCATAAAATTTGCAAGAATTACGTATGATTATATTATTTTCACAGACCTAGAGGATAAGATGAACTCCTTTAATAAAGCAACATATCATTTTCTCATAGAGTCTAAATTGCACTCCTAGCTCCAGCAACAGGTCTGCCTGCACGCTGCCATGCCCTCCTTCATGATCATAGTGGACTGAATCTCTGAAACTGTAATCAAGCTTACCCAATTAAATGTTTCCTTTATAAGACTTGACGTGGTCATGCTGTCTCTTCCCAGCAATAGTAAACTCTAACGAAGACACTCTCTGATGACATTTGGGGTAATCACCAATCTGATCACAGGAGATGGCTTGTTCAGGCTTCCTCTCCACTATTGCTAGGAGACCTAGCTGGGATCATCCTTGTGGATTCGCGGGAGTTTCCCTTGCATCAGGTGTCTACCTGACACCAAAATGCCCCCATATCAAGACGTCTCTTTCAGTACTCTTCCGCTCCACCCACCCCATAAGATGATTCCTCAAGTTCCTATCCTTAACCCGTCCCAGTCCACCCAGGAGATCTTTTCTATTCCCCTTCCCTAGGAAATCCATGCACCACACCCTCTGTGGGTCCCTCCTTGTTACTTAGCCTCTCTGGGGCTGTGGATTGTAGCATGATCATCCTTTATTTTACAGCTATTATCCACTTATGAGTGAGTACATACCATGTTTGTCTTTCTGGGTCTGAGTTACCTCACTCGGGATGATGTTTTCTAATTCCATCCATTTGCCTGCAAATTTCATGATGTCATTGATTTTAACAGCTGAGTAGTAAGTACTGTATTATTTAAATGCACCACATTTTCTTTACCCATTCTTCAGGTGAGAGCTAGCTAGGTTGTTTCCAGGTTCTGGCTATTACATAGTTAAGCAAATGTCCTTGTGGTATGATTACATCATTGTTCTTGATAGATCCAGATTGGAAACAGTCCAAATCTCTATCAATAACAAATTAACTTGTCAAAGTCAGATTATTTTACACTGGAATACTATGTATCAGTGGAAATGAATGAATTGGAGCTACACAGGACACAAGGAACTGCACAAAACAAAGTTTGGATTTGTTATAAAATACCTTTGTTTGAAAGTGTATAACAAGTCTAGACATAGATACAACCATGTGTGTCTGAGTGTGTGTGTGTGTGTGTGTGTGTGTGTATTGCCAGCATGCATGTCTGTGTAGGACACATGTGCCTGATACCCACAAAGGTGAGAAAAAGAGTGTCAGATACTCTGCAACCAGAGTTACAGACAGTTGTGAGCCATTATGTAGATACTGGAAACTAAACACAGATCCTCTTAACTGCTGAGCCATCGCTTCAGCCCTCATGTTCAAAACAAGGAAAACTAAACTGCTACATAGATCATAAACTAGATAAAAGTGATAAAGTGCTGACAATTCAAATTATTACAGTTGGTGCCGGAGAGATGGCTCAACCATCAAAGGTGATTACTGCTCTTGCAGAGGACCCAGGTTTGATCTCCAGTGTCTACACGAGGCAGCTTACAACTGCCTGTCATTCCAGCTCCAGGGGATCTAATGCCCTCTTCTGCACAAATGCAATGCACAAAAACTCATGCAGGCATACACATATGCACATCACTCGGGGCTGAGAACCATTCTCTAGTCCCTAGTCCAGAGGAATGGTAGATGGATCCTTCCCATTGTTCACAGGTTTCAGGGTCAAGTGATATAATAGGAAGATAAGGGGTGTTGGCTAGCTGGTAACTTTGACTCTGAGGGTCTCAGGAGTGTTTGTAACTGAGAAATATCAAAATAATTACCAAGGAAATATAACTGATAGTGTGTTCAGGCCTTGGGGATCTCCTCCCCACTGAAAATTGAGTTGAAACATGTGGGAGTCTCTATGACCACCATGGCCAGCAGAGCAGTTGGTGCAAATTTCCAGAGTCTGACCCCCAACTAGTTTATTTTGGGCATACTTAAGCATAGCACAACTTGGTGAAAAGTTTCCTAATAATAAATAACTTACTCCCATGTGCACAACTTGACTAAATAGAAACTCTTTGTAAAGTACATGTGCCTTTCATAAAGATAGGTTCTATAGATTTACTGAGAAAAACAAGCTCATGGTAAGGGTCTGGGGGAGGTCCAGTGTGATCTTAGCCACACGGATAGTGCAAAGGTCACCAGGCTATTAACCACATCTCTTCCCACCCTCTGGGTAGAAAACAGGTTATACATGTCCCCCCTTGAAGAAGCATTCCTGTGTTTTTAACATTCTTACTTCCTCATGTGCTAATCTGTGAGCACATGAACCTCCATGCCTCCTGCACAGACAGAAGTCAAGAAAGAAACATAACATTTTATAATTGGATGAACATGAAAACACGACATACTAAAACCTCTGAGTCACAATAAAGGCACTTCTAACAGGGAAATTCATAACATAAAGTGTCATTATAAGGAAAAAAACTAGAGAAATCATGTATTAGTAACTTAGCAACACACCTGAAAAGTCTAGACCAATGAGAAGAAATAATACCCAAAAAGAGCAGACAGAAAAAAAAATAATCAAATTTTGGGCTGAAATCAATGAAATAGAAACAAACAAACATACAATACAAAGAATCAATGAAAGGAGTTGGTTCATTGGGAAAAATCAATAAAATTGACAAATACTTAGTCAAATTACTAAAAGACACAGAGAAAATCCAAATTAATAAAATTAGATTTTAAAGGGGGACATTGCAACAGACACTTAAGAAATACAGAGAATCATAAGGACATACTTTATAACTCTGTACTCTACCACTGTAAGACCTAAAATAAATGCATAGATTTCTTCATAGATATGACCTATCAAAGATAAAATCAAGACCCAATAAGTAACCTAAATAGACCCATAACCCCTAGTGAAATAAAGGGGTCAATAAAAGTCTTCCAAACAAAACAAGACCGGGACCAGATGGGTTCAGCACAGAATTCTACCAGACCTTCAAAGAAGAATTAACATTCATATACTTCAAATTATTCTGCTAAATTGAAACTAAAGGAACATTTTCTAATTCTTTTTATGAAAGGACCATAGCACCAAAACCATACAAAGACTCAACAAAAAAAGAAAATTATAGATCAATATCACTTATGAACATAGATGCAAGAATTCTCGATAAAATAGTTACAAACCCAATTTAAGAAAACACTAAAAAGATGATCTACCATGTTCTCCCAAAGCATGGGTTGCTCAACATACATAATTCAATAAATTTAATCTACCAAATAAACAAACTAAAAGACAAAAACCACATGATCATTTAATTAGTTACAGAAAAGAACTTTGACAAAATCTAACATCTCATCGTGATAAAAGTCCTGGAGAAACTAGAGATACAAGAGACAAACCTCAACATAATAAAGGTAATTTACAGCGAGTCCACAGCCAAGACCAACACAAATGCAGAGAAACTCAAACCATTTCCACTAAACTCAGGAACAAGACAAGGTTGTCCACTCTCTCCATACCTATTCAATATAGTGCTTGAAGTCTTAGCTAGAACCATAAAGACAACTGAAAGAGATCAAGGGGTACAAATTGGAAAGGAAGAAGTTAAAGTATCTTTATTTGCAGATGGCATGATTGTATGTATAAAAGACTCTAAAAAACTCTAGAGAACTTTTACAGATGATTAAACACTTTCCCTAGAGTATCAGGATATAAAATTAACATGCAGAAATCAGTGGCTTTCCTAGATGAAACAATAGAGTGAGAAAGAAATCAGAGAAACAACACCTTTCACAATTGCCTAAAAAATAAAATAGCTTGGGGGTAACTATAAACAACAAACAAAAGGCATGTATAACAAAACTTTTTTTGTTTTTTATTAATCAATTTTTTATTTATTTTATATCCCGACCACGGTTTTCTCTCCCTCTTCTCCTCCCATTCCCCCTCGGTCTCCCCTTTGATCCCATCCACCCATCCTCTGTTTCTATTCAGAAAAACTCTTAAGACATTAAAGAAAGACGTTGAAGAAGACACAAAAAAGATGGAAAGATCTCCCATGTACATGGATTTGTAGGATTAATGTAGTGAAAATGGCCATCCTACCAAAAGCAATCTACATAATCAGTGCAATACCTACATCAAATCTCATTAATGGTTGCCATTGTTATGGTGTCTCTTCACAGTAATAGAAACCCTAAATAAGGCATATGCCTTCATATAACTAGACTGTAGTGATTTGATCGATAAGGATTTATATTTTTCATATCAGGGGAATGGAGAAGTTGGCAGCCAGTCCAACCTGCAAGCAGCATCGCATGCTCCTTTTCCTTTCATCCCCAACATTCTTTGAGTATGTTTCCCTAGCCTGTGCTTGGTATGCAATGGACATTTAATATCATTTCTCCATCAGTGGTCCATGTCAGAAAATCAAGCACATTCCCAGAACTTCCTGGCTGATATCTGGTCATGCTTGAAATGTATTTTCTGACAAGATCTCCTGAGTAAATTGGGAGCATGGGGACCATGGGAGAGGGTTGAATGGGAGGGGAGGGGAAAGAAAGGGAGGAGAGCAGAAAAATGTATAGCTCAATGAAATCAATAAAAAAATAATAGAAAAAGAAGTATGTCTTCTGGTCTTAGCTGTAGGGGAATTTGTTTAGATGTTTTTTAGCTGGCATATTACCTCCTAAAACAAAAATCTATGTTGCCAAGCATGGTGATTCATGCCTTTAACCCTAGCACTTGGGAGATAGGCAACCGGATCTCTGTGAGTTCAAGGCCAGTCTCAGGTCTACAAGCAAAGTCCAGGACAGCTAGGGCTGTTACCAAGAGAAACTGTCTTGAAAAAAATCTATTTCATATATGACAGAATAATATTTAGGTGGGTGTCTAATAGTGTTTGGTCTGTCACCCAGAGATTGAAACAAGCAGGATCCACTTCCTAATTTCAGTTGAATGCATCAAGACTTCTCACATATGGGAAGATTAAGGGGGAAATGAAGACGATTAGAATATATTCGTGTAATAGTGTATTTTATCCAAAGGGCTAGCTGGTTTTAGACATAAAATTAGCTCCGGTGTTCTTAGCATGCAAAATCCTGCCATGATCCTGACCCACACGTGGTTATTCAAGATCTCTGGAAACTATATCACTCTACCTGGATTCAGACCAGTTCAGACCGATTGAGACCCCTTCAGACCGGATCAAACTGGTTAAAAATGGTGCAAACCAGTTCAGACGGTCTAGACCGGTTCAAGCCAGGTCAGTCCAGTTCAAACCAGTTCAGACTGGTCTAAACTGGTTCAGGCCGGTTCAAACCGGTTCAGACTGGTTCACATTATCTTTCACACCAACCACTAAAGGGAATGGCAAGACAGACAGATCTGGTGTTACATTGCCCTGCAAGAATATTTTTATCATGGCATTAAGTAGAGCTAATTGTTTCTGAAAAACCACAATTATCTCTGGAAAAAGAATCTTAGCAAGTGGTAACCTTTATGGGGTCTGCCTTCTTAGAGTGTCAAGGATCATGGGCTGGATCTTTTGGTCCAACATATGAAGGCCACTCACTTTACCATGATGGCATTAGATCAACTCAGTTCAGTGTTCTGGATTTCTGAATGTCACCATACAAGAAAATGATTTTATATCTGACTTATAAATACTAGACCAAGATGGCGACTGACTCTGAGTGCCAGGGTCCCCCTTCCAGACTCAAAGCTTTTAAAATGACAGGAAAGCTACATACACAGTTAGTTTCAAAACTAACATGTTATTGCTAGAAAGTAGTTCCTGTTAAGGAAAAGCAGATACTGGATAAAACTTGTAACGAATAGAGATTTTAAAAATGAGCTTTTAAGGTTTTCATGAGTATACATAGTATATACATGGTATATGGGTGTGCATGTGTGTGTGCAGATATGCCCAAGTGTGGGTGCCAGAAGTCAGTGTCAAATGTCTTTTTCTATTGAACTCCACCTTATTTTGTGGTGATAGGGTCTCTTGCTGAACGTGGACCTAACAAGTTCAACTGAGAAGGCTGACCAGGGAGCCCTACAGAGCCACCTGTCTCTGCCACCAAGCACTGGGATTATAGATGTGCACTGCCACACCCTGACATTTATGTAGGGACACGCAGATCTGAACTCAAGTATTCATTCTTGTGTAATAAGTGCTTTATCTACTGAGCCATCTCCCCAACCCTAGAAATGGACATTGTGATTGTTTACTTTTTTGTCTAATGACTCCGAGACACTCACAAGAAATTTTGGTAGAAGAAAAAATGCCATGTTCTGAGCACAAAGTACTTTTCAACTTAATAGGGTTTTTTATCACAGAAAAGGATAGAGATGGCTCAGAAGTTAAGAGCACTTGGTACTCTTTCAGAGGACTCAAGTTCAGTTCCTAGCATCCACGTGATGTATTTCATAACCATCTATAACTCCATTTCTAGAGGATCTGATACCCCTCTGGCCTTCATGAGTACCCACACACATATGACATACACTAATGTATAAACATAAATAAAAATAAAATTCAATCAACAAATACATAAATAAATAACAGAAAGCAGTGCTTTAGAGAGAAAGATAAATCATTTTGTATTTGTAAAGGGGCCTTGGGTGATTCTGAAAGGCCAAGGCCAAGTCTGACCAATTTACAAGCCCTAAGGAAAGACAACGCTACCTAGGGAATGCCAACAAGTCACTCTCCCTTCTCACAATGAAGAAATGTATAAGACTCTGTGGGACCAAACAATACTTATGTTGTGACAAGCGCCAAGAATGTACTGGAAGCTTGGATAGAACCACCTGACTCTTTCCATATACTTTCCAACCCTTGGACTTTGAAGTCACAGCTGGTAATGCTAGATACAGAATTTCTCTCATAGTTTTGAAGTTTATCTGCTAAAATCACCTTGTGAATTTTGTGCTAAATGAAAGGTTTGAATCTGATCCTAAGAAGTGAATTAGTGTCTAATAAAATTATTTAAAATAATCTAGTATATTCATTACCTGCCCATAATATTTGGCACAGTTACAATAAGACTCAATTAATGTGTGGGATTCTTTAGAGAAATCTGAAATGGCCTGGATTTAGAATTATCTGATTTCTTAATGAAGAACAAGAGAGCATTTAGTGGTTGAGAAACAATAGTTCCTTTGAATTACATATTCACTTAGTATTACTACATGGTAATTTTAGGGTATCTAATACTTTCTTTCCCTTTTGTTTTGTTTTTGAGACAGTCTCGTGTATCCCAGGCCAATCTTGAACTTGTGCAGTTAAGGATGATCGATCTGCCTCCACCTCCCAAGTGCTAAGATCACATGTGCACACCACCATGGAGTGGAGCCCAGGGCTTCAGACATGCTCAACAAACCCTCTACCAACTAACATCATACCTACTATTTTATCACAATGGGAAACTTGTTCATCTGAAGACAGGAAATTTTCATTTTCATTCCAGATCCACTTACAGACATAGTGACTTTGAACAAACCATTAACTCCTTTGAACTTCAGTTTCCTTGTGGATATTACAAAAAGATTAGACTGAAATATTCACAATGGTTTTACTTTTTGCTACCTCAAAAATATTGTGGCTTAACTTTTGGCCAGGGTTCTTTTCCTTTTCTTAATTTTAATTCAAGTGTGTGTGTGTGTGTGTGTGTGTGTGTGTGTGTGTGTGTGTGTGTGTGTTACTTGCATGCCTGGTGCCACAGAGGCCAGAAGAGGACATCAGATACACAAATTGGAGTTACAGACTGTTGTGAGTCACTATATGGGTGCTGGGGACTTGAACCTGGGTCCTCTCTGGAAGAGCAGCCAGTGCTCTTAACCTGTGAGTTAGCTCTCTAGCTCCAGCCCAGGTTTTTTTTTTAAATCCCCATACCCTCTTCATCAGTTCTAAATTCTCAGATACTCCTGCATTTACTTTTCTTCCTGTCCAGTGTTACCCCCCGAGATAACTGCCCATGGAAGAAGGCACCAATGTCTGTTCCAAGATTCTCAGATACTCCTGCATTTACTTTTCTTCCTGTCCAGTGTTACCACCCGAGATAACTGCCCATGGAAGAAGGCACCAATGTCTGTTCCAAGAACGTAAATGGAAACTCACTGTCTCATCTCCACAGAGCCAGTCTGCTAATAGAAGGCACCCCCTTTATCTAAAGTGGAAAAATGATGCTGAGTTTGAGCTACTGTGACCAGTCCAAGACATGGGACAGATCAAATTCTGCTGTTTCTTTTATTTAAATTTTGTACTTAAATTTTTTTCACGCAATATATTTTAATCATATTTGTTCTCTTTTCCAAACTCCTCCCACATCCACCACCCCCGAAAAAAATCATAGCTGATAAAAATTCTGCTGTTTCTTATATGCTACCAAAGCTTTCTCTACTTGGTACCACACAGATCCATCCTCCATGCATCTAGACACACTGCCACAAACCCCACATACAACGCTCACAAGCCAAAATCTCTCCACAAACCAAGTTATTCTGGACATTTCTCCTGGCTGGACCCACTCAGCTATAGCTATTTAGTGCCACAAATCCAGTGTGTGGATGCTGCAGGTTATGATCTAGTTTCTTTGAACATAACTAACACGTTTCTTTCTTTTTAACATCCTTAAATGAGAAAAAGTCTCCAGCATATAATCTAAACCTGTGAGTTTCATCTGCATCTAAACATTATCTCTCGCCTGTCAACATCGTGGTCCACTATTGTCAATACCATGGTAGAAATCCTAAGTCTGAGAAAAATCAGGCAAGGAAATTCTGTATCATCTCCCTTGGTGTTCCCCCTCCCCACCCCCACCCTTGTGTCTAGACATTGCGGCAGGCTTCACAGTCACCACCCTTTTTCCCACATTTCATTAATAATCGTACAAGTCAAACAATAGCTAATCTGGCAATTATGTGCAATTTAAAACACTGGAACATGTTACCCTGCATTGCCTGCCAAATCACACTGAAATCTGGATTAATGGAGGCAGTGCAATATTTTTCAAAAAAACGCTTGTCCTCCCTATCTTCCTGTGCTTTGGGAGCAAAATTTTTAAAACGTGACCAGATTTGTTTCAAAAGCAAATTAATGACAGCATGAATCCTGCTTCCTTGTGTTTTCCCAGTTAACTGAAATCCAGAGTTTTGGGGTGGGAGAGAGAAATGGGGAGTGAGACAGAGTGTACCCACACCCTGAGTCCATTGCATCAGGCTGGAAAAATGAGTGCCACACCCCAGGCAGTTGGATTTCTGGGGTCACTTAATCATATGCTGTACACCTGGGCTCTGATTGCCGCACAGCTGCAAAAAAAAAAAAAAAAAAAAAAAAAAAAAAGAAGCACGTCCTGCCTCCTTCCCAGGTGGAGCCACATCCAAATGTCCTAGATAAACCAAAAGAACGGTTTGAAAAGGGAAGTCAAGCCAGAGCAAGATTGGATCCGCAATATGCTACTCCAGACTCGGCTTAATGAGCACATCTCTCCTGTGTTTCTTCAACCTAGGCTCCAGCTGCCCACAGCCCACAGAAGCTCGGGTCCCCATGAGCACAGTGTTTAATCCGTGCCCTGACCTGAAGGTGAGTTTGGATCTATGAGGGTCCCTTGCAGCCTGAAAGAGCGACTTCGAATTTCACGCAGTACCTAAAAATAGTACTGACTATCCGGACTGTTTCACTCTGGGTTTTTTTTTTTTTTTTTTGCTTCCAGTATTCCCAGGAGGTGTTACTAAGAGGTGAGAACGTGAATACTCAGGGGGAGCAGAACAGCAATCATGTCTGAATCACAGATTCCCATGGAAACCTGGAGAAGCAGCAGGCAGGAAGTTGAGGAGGACTGATTTTGGAATCATGAGCCAATCTTTTGGAAAATTCTGTAAGCGATCTATGCTGGGTGACCATGAAGGCTAATTTAGTGCTGTAATACTTCAATTCCTTGGCAGCATACTCTATTGAGATTTGGATCAGGAATCTAACATCAAACTGGTCTCCCAATTAGAGCAGATTACCTTCCTTGCATCAGAGAATATTATGGTTCATTGTGGGTTCCTTGAGAGTCTACCTCACATCTAGAAACAAGGACTTGGCGTCTGGAAAGAAGTCCTGGGATGGTTTAATATTGCCATTTTATAAGCCTAAATCTACCCTGAAAGTTTCCAAAAAGATGTGCCTATTAATTCTCTATAGAACACATGCATAGAGAAAGCTGTGGGGTCAGCCTTGAGTCTCTGAAGCAATTACCAAGATAGGAATCTACCTTAGTGGCTAGTTATACTCGCTCACAGCTGGCAAGACATTAAAGTAGATTTGTCTTGATTAGCCAGCACCCACATCTTGTTCTTTCTCTTTTTTTCGTCCAGCTGAATACACTCATAGATCACCTGGGTGGCCTAGAAAATTCCACCCCTACCGTCTGGCTAGGTGAACACTTTCTCCCCTCTATCACCCCTCACTCAGACTCTGCAGTAACCTCTGATCTTGAACCTTCTACAATTCATTCTCTACTCTAAAATGCAGATCACATCATACTTACACTTACAACCCTTCACTGGCTTTCCATTATTAACACCAGCTTAGAGCTGCAGTGGGGGACGCACGCCTTTAATCCGGCACTTGGGAGGCAGAGGCAGGTGGATCTCTGAGTTCCAGGACAGTCTGGTCTACAAAATAAGTTACAGGAGAATCAGGGCCTGTAACACAAACAAACAAAAAAAAACCTTATAATTTAAGACTTCATGTTTCTTTCTGCACTGTGTGTGTCACTTTAAAAGCAGCCTATGCTTATCTGTCTAGCTCCACTTCTCCACTTACCTGTTAACACCATCTACAGAACTCTCTTCCGCACTGCATCATGCTAGCCTTCATACCTGCTGTTCCTCTTCCTGGAATGTTCTTTTCCTCCTATGCATAGGACCACCCCTCATCTTTCTCCCATGGCTCCTCCCTAATTACTGTAGGGCAGATTATATTCGTTTTTTTTTAAGATTTATTCATTTATTACATATACAGTGTTCTGCTTGCATATATGGTTGCAGGCCAGAAGAGGGCACCAGACCTCATTACAGATGGTTGTGAGCTACCATGTGGTTGCTGGGAATTGAACTCAGGACCTCTGGAAGAGCAGTCAGTGCTCTTAACCTCTAAGCCATCTCTCCAGCCCCAGATTATATTCTTTTATTATTATTATTTTTTTTTTATTGAAGAAAAAAATTTCCGCCTCCTCCCAGCCTCCCATTTCCCTCCCCCTCCTCCCACTCCTCTCCCCTTCCCCCCACTCCTCTCTCCCTCCCTCTCCAGTCTGAAGAGCAGTCAGGGTTCCCTGCCCTGTGGAAAGTCCAAAGTCCTCCCCCCTCCATCCTGGTCTAGGAAGGTGAACATCCAAACTGGCTAGGCTCCCACAAAGCCAGAACATGAAGTAGGATCAAAACCCAGTGCCATTGTCCTTGGCTTCTCAGCAACCCTCATTGTTCGCCATATTCAGAGAGTCCAGTTTTATCCCATGCTTTTTCAGTCACAGTCCAGCTGGCCTTGGTGAGCTCCCAATAGATCAGCCCCACTGTCTCCGTGTGTGGGTGCACCCCTTGTGGTCCTGACTTCTTTGCTCATGTTCTCCCTCCTTCTGCTCCTCATTGGGACCTTGGGAGCTCAGTCCAGTGCTCCAGTGTGGGTCTCTGTCTCTATCTCCATCCATCGCCAGATGAAGGTTCTATGGTGATATGCAAGATATTCATCAGTATGGCTATTCTTGTACAGCATCCCAGTCACATTTCTTTGTCACTGCTTGGTTCATTTTCTATCATCTGCACTGGACAGAAAGCTCCACAGATGTAGGGAATTAATCTGTTTTTCCCTCCAGACACCTGAACCCATGCTTACTGGCATGTTTATGAATTTTAGATGAAAACCTCCATCTCCTTCTCATCCTGAAGTATCTTAAAAGATAACCAATAATACCTCATAATTCCACTTTAGAGCCTACAAAAAAAATCCATCTTTGAGACATTACCCTGAGCGGTAATAATAAATCTTAACATAGCCCTCAGGTTGTCTCCTCAGGGATTACTGTCTGCATTAGAAAAGGCCTCACGACAGATAAATGGAGAACCTTTGAACATGAAGGTCTCATAGTCTAGACGGAATCAACATCTCCAAAGTCTGTAGTGGAAATCTAGGCAGAAACAGAAAAAAAGAAAGGCTATTGCAACAGTTCTCAACCTATGGGTCACATATCAGATATTTACATTACAACTCATAATGGTAGCAAAATTACAGATTTGAAGTAGCAATGAAAATAATTCTATGCCTGGGGCTCACTCCAACATGAAGAACTGTATTGAAGGGTCTCAGTGATTGAGAATCACTGGGCTTGGAGAGGCTGAGGAAGACATTAGAGCAAGTCCCTTTTCTCTTCGTACAAGCTCCTATTTGTCCTTTGAGACTAACTCACCAAGGACTTCCTCCTTGTCTTCTTTTCTCCATTCCTTTCTGAGGCTCCCTTGGCCCTACACACAGGCAGGACCAATTCAACTCGGTCAAAATAGGATACTTTATTTATAATTCCATCAGCTTCCTTGAATCTGTGGAAACTTTCACAAGCTAGACAAAGTAGGAATTTTGGGCCCCAAAGATGTCTGGTACATATGAGCTAAAGAGTCTCCCAAGAGATAAATTAATCCTAGGCACAAAGAGCTTGACCTAACAAGAACCTTCGGTTATCAGTCAGGAAAGCAATCCGAAAGCAAAATGATGGGATGCCCTTCTGGGCACAGCGTGATATCTATCTGAGTTTCCTCCTCCTCCTCCTCTCTCTTTTCTTTCTCCCTCCTCCTCTTTTTCTTCCTATATTTTCTTTTCTTGTTTTTTATTTTTTTATATATTTTTCATTGTGCTGGTGCAATGAGATGGCTCAGCAGGTTACAGTCTTGGCAGAGCAAGTCAGACAACCTGGGTTCAATGGCCAGAACTAACAGTAGAAGGAGAACACTAATTCCCAAAAGCTGCCCTCTGACCTTCCCACACACCCTGTGACATGTGTGCACCTAGACACAAGCACAATAATAAAATTTAAAAATTAAATGTCAGCGTGTATACTCATTATATATGGCAATATGTTATATAAAAACATAAGGATATTTTCATACAAACAAATGATATATGTTGGACATATTCTTCCCCATACCCCACTAACCTTCTCTTTTTTACTCCTCTCCTGTTAGTACCCCTTGTTCCCTTTCATGTCATATGCATGCATGATTTTGTGCATCTATATAAAATCTAAGAACAAGAAATGAGAGAAAAGTATATAATTATGTCTCTGAGACTGGCTGGCTTCAGCTAATATAATTTTCTCTAGTTATATTTTCTTCTTGCAAATGATACGATTTCATTCTTTATAGCTAAAAAATTATATTCCATTGTGTACACATTTGGTATAAATAGTAGCTGCCTTATTTTTAAGTTCATAAAGAATCCCAGGAATAACCATGAAGGCTTCGCAAGGGCTGCATTCTCCATTATGGTAGCTATTAGTGTGCATGTGTATGTTTAACTTAATAAAAATGAACTTGCAGTAAAAATTCCATTCCTAACAATTACCAGCCACATTTTTCAGATGCTCAGACGAGACATGTGGCTAGCATTTTCTGCACTAAATGTGTAGACACCCTTTACAACATTTCAGAAAGGTCTGTCCGACAGCCCTGAGTTAGAAGTTCCACCTCAGAAATAGGGACACAAGGTAGTGTAATACATACGTTTACAGGTTGTTTTTTTTTCCTGGCCTTTGCCTATACCCACATAGACATGATACCCGGGAAACCTTAAGAAATGATATATTATTTCACACTACTTATTCCCCACCTATACAACTAGATTCTTGAAGATGGATGCTGCTACTGACTCTTTGATTACAAGGAAAAGAAAAAGTTCGAGGACTGGGAGCACAAGAAGCAGAGTAAAGAGTTCAGTTTTGGCATAGGCTAGAATACTGCAAAAGACATCCCAGAACAGATATCTTAAAGGATTTGTCTTTCCCTCCAGTTGTATGTTAAGAATGATATATGGAGTCTGAACACTATGTAGAAATCTGTGTCTTCCCAAGGATGGTGCCTGAGTACCTACTACATTTTTTTAACTATGTATGTGATTATGAAGCTTGATTAAAGTTGATCCTATTGCCAGGTGGTGGTAGTGCACACCTTTAATCCCAGCCCTGTGGAGGCAGAGGGACGTGAATCTCTGCGAGTTTGAGTCAGCCTGGTCTATAGAGTCAGTTCCAGGACAGCCAGGGCTACACAGAAAAATCCTGTCTAGAAAAAAAAATAAAAAATAAAATAAAAGGTTGGTTTTGCTGTTCTAACTCTGTGTGTGTGCATCTGTGTGAGAGACAAAGACAGATACAGACAGAAACAAAGAGCACATGCTTGAGGAAGGCTAAGATGGAATCTGGATCCAGAAGTCCATTCAGCATGTAAACTTTAGTTGAAGCAAGAATGAATAAGTTCATTCACAGTGACTGAAGACTAAGAATAAGAACCAAGGACAAAACCTAAAATTGGAAAAAAAAAAAAAAAGCAAACCAGTAAAAGGGGCCTGAGAAACAAGGCTCGGAGAACTAACAGTGAAGTGTGCTTTTAAATTCAAGCAACAATAACCTAGTTTACACAAGCTTCAGCAATCAGGAAACTATAACACACAAGATGTTTGGTAGCAGGCATGGTGCATCCAGAATCCAACTTCATTTTACCGCAGCTTGTCTAGAATATTACTGGCTTCTTCCTTGGACTAGAGCAGTGGTTCTCAACCTAATGCTGCAACCCTTTAACACTTCCTCATGTTGTAGTGACCCCCCCACCATAAAATTATTGCACTGCTACCGCATAGCCAATTTTCCTACTGTTATGAGTTGTAATGTAAATATCTGATATGCAGGCTATCGATATGCAACTCCTGATTGAGAATCACTGGTCTAGAAGAAAACTGACTTTAGAGAATCTTAAAATAGTCATTCATTGTCAAGAGGAATAGCACCATTGCTATTGGTTTAATTATTCTTGCCTTTGACTGAGGGTTCAAGTGTTGATCATAGTAACAATGATTTAAAAAAGGAAGCAGAAGCTAGAGGTGTTAGAGAAGCTGAAAGAGAAGTGAGTGTGTGTCCTTTGTACATAGTATAACTGAATTCTTTTTAATTAAACATGTTTGATGATGCTCAACAATTGATTAGCCTTATCCAGTGAGCCATTTTATATATGGCTCAAAATTCTAGCTGGCCAGTCAATGGAAAGAAATCAGGAAACAGGCTCATGGGTAAAAGAAAAGAGAAAATAAACCGAAAAGATGAACAGTAACGAGAAACAAAACTAATAAGACATCTCACTACCCAATTCAGTCAAGAAAAGAATAGAACATTAAAACAGATCATCCAGAGAACACACATGCCAAAGATCCAGGCTTAGGAGCAACTGTAACTGTAATGGTAAATCTAAAGAACTCTGGTGTCTTGTGTTACTTGGCGTTGCCAAGGCAGCCCCATAGCTTTGAAAATTTTGGCAAAGCAATCCTTGGCCAACAGAGAAGCCATCCCTCAGAGGCCTCACTTGGCCATTACCCACAATGTTGATCAGTTCCTTGATGCTATTCTCAGAACAAATTTTCCAACAGATGCTAAGTTAATGAAAACACACTGAGGATTGCAAGAGAATTTCTTTTCCATCTGCTTACACCTGTACTCAATTGAGAACACCAGCTCATAGCCTAGGCAATATATGGCAGAGGCCAAGGGCTACTCCACCCACCTTTTATAAAGTGCTCATGGTGCCAATTTTAACATTACAGCTGTAAATAAAAGAACTCCGGGGTCCTGAGGCATGATTTCATGCACCAACATACATCTAAAGCTTAAAGAAGACCCATGTCTTGTAATGACTGTGGCTGAGCTCACCAGCACTCGGATGACCCAGCTGCATTTCCTTAGGGTTCCTCTGAACATTCTCCCCTCCCTTCTCCATCTGGGAGTCTCATAAACTGTTTCCCATGGATTCAAGTGTAAGTGCTAGATACGAGGAAATTTGGTAAGAAGTGGGAAAGTCACGTCATCACTACCAATATCGTCAGTTACTTCCCTTTTTGTGTTACTGAGTGAAAAGTTTCCTAATGAACTGCTATAGCTTAGATCCCAAGTAGTCCCCAAAGGCCCATATGTTGAAGACTGTCCTCAAGCCTGTGGCACTCCACTGTGAGAGATGGTAGAACTTTTAGGAGATGTGGCCTAGTTGAAAGGATGTTAGGCTGCTAAGGATAGGCCCCTGAGGTACACGTTGGAACACTGACCCCTTCTTGGCTTTTTTTGTTGTTGTTGTTGTTTGGCCTCCTGGCTGCCATAAGGTTTTGGCCTTATGGTATAGTTCTGTCCTTCAAAGACAAAAGGTCCAAGTGGCAATGAACTGAAATCTTCAAAAATGTGAACCCAAATGAATCATTTCTGCTGTGTATATCCGGTATTTGTCGTAGTGAAGGCAGGCTCGCTAACACGTAAAATACAGCTGGAGATGGCGACTGAGAACTTCCTGTTAGAATAGGTCGGCAGCTTCCCCTGGCCTTTAAAATCCTCATCAAAGTCTTAGCATGGCTAATGAGGACTTCAGAATCCACTCAGCCCTCCAACATCACCCCCTGCTTTACCACCTCTCACACAGCACACTTCTCACGGCCATCTGATTCCTTGCCCGAGGAGGTCCAGGTCCCTCTGTCTAGAAGCCACCGCACTTGACACCTATTCTTCACCTAGGTTGGTTGTTTTTTTTGTTTTTTGTTTTTGTATATCTACTTATTTGGAAGGGGGTCAAGTGTGTGCCACAAGGCAAATGTCAAACAGAGGGTAACCTATGGGGTTGGCTCCCTCATCTACCATGGGGGTGGGTCCCAGGGAGCATCTCCTTTACCCATTGAGCCATCTCACAGCCCCTCACCTAGTTTATTAAACCTCAAGCACTCAACTCTAATATCGCTGCACCACTAACGCTTCCCTTCCTTTCTAGATTAGATCAGGATCCTCCAGTATACCTTTTCCTATTGTCTGCATTTTTCTTCTACAGAGTCCACCCAGCTATGTTAATTCTTTAACTTATGTTATTCTGGAACACTCTAAGACTTAGAGTCCAAGTATTCTGAGTACAGCAAAGTGCTTGTTTGGTTCACTATCCTCAATGCCCATCTCAGTCAGGGCCTGGCATGTGGGAACTCAGTGAGTGTTTTAGTGAGATTACTGCCTGATGAGTTGTTATTACTTATCCCCACTTGGCCTGAAGTGGGGGTAATTCTAAATCTTAACCTAAGTAAATAGGTTTTTCCTTTGGCTAATTAAATTCTGTGCTCTTTCTTCCCCTTTTATTCAAGAAACTTTTATAACTTGTTTTCTTGTTTTGTTTTTGGTTTTTGAGACAGGGTTTTCTGTGTAGCCCTGGCTGTCCTGGAAACTCACTCTGTAGACCAGGTTGGCCTCGAACTCAGAGATCCACCTGCCTCTGCCTCTGCCTCCCACGTTATAGGATTAAAGGCATGCAACACCATGCTCAGTTTAAAACTTTTTATTACGATGGAATACACATACCACCCAACCGACCCATTCTAAGCACACAATTCATTGGTTTTTCAGTGTATGCACAGTTATTCACTCACCAGCACAATCAATTTTAGAATATTTTCATTACCCCCAAAGAAATCCCATGTCCATTAATAATCATTCCTCGATTTTCCCATCTTTTTTTTTAAAAAAAAATCTATTTATTTACTATGTATACAATACTCTTGGTACTCTGTCTGCATTTAATGCCTGCAGGCCAGAAGAGGGCACCAGATCTCATTGCAGATGGTTGTGAGCCACCATGTGGTTGCTGGGAACTGAACTCAGGACCTTTGGAAGGGCAGGCAGTGCCCTTAACCACTGAGCCATCTCTCCAGCCCTCAGTTTTCCCATCTTAAGCAGCCATCTGTACTGTTGAGTATTATGTCAATTTGACACTGAGCTGGAGTCATCAGAAAGGAGGGGAACTCAATTGAGAAAATACCTCCATAGTCAGTCTGTAGGCAAGCCTATATGGAATTTTCTTAAATTAACAATTGATGAGAAAGGGCCCAGCCCCTTGTGGACCTGGTGTCATCCCTGGGCTGACGGTCCTGGGTTCTATGAGAAAGCAGACTGAGCAAGCCATGGGAAGCAAGCCAGTAAGCAGAACCCCTCCATGGGCTCTGCATCAGTTCCAGGTTCCTATCTTGTCTGAGATCCTGCCCTGACTTCCTTTGGTGATAAACAGCAATGTGTAAATGTAGGCCGAATAAATCTGCTCTTCCCCAGCTTGCCTCTGGTCATGGTGTTTCATCACAGCAATAGAAACCTTAAGTAGGACATCCAGATTGTTCTAGTTATGCGGAGTTCCTTGAGTTCCTTGAATTTCCATGTGCTTCTGGGTCAGTTTATCTATTTCTACAAACAAGCTGACTGCTATTTTGGTAGAGAATCTGCAGCAACTTGGGAATCATTCCCATCTTAAAAAACATTAATTCTTCTTGCCCATGAGCATGGCATGGCTTTCCATTTATTTAGGCCTTTTGAAGTTTCTTTCAAAATATTTGATAATTTTCAAAGCATATATGTTAATTAACTTCTGATGTTAATTCATTTATTATAAATATGTTACCAGCTGGGTGGTGGTGGTGCATGCCTTTAATCCCAGCACTTGGGAGGCAGAGGCAGGTGGGTCCCTGTGATTTTGAGGCCAGCCTGGTCTACAGAGCGAGTTCCAGGCCAGCTAGGGCTGTTACATAGAGAAACCCTGCCTCAAAAAAAAAAAAAAGAAAAAGAAAAAATACAGTATGGGCTGGAGAGATGGCTCAGTGGTTAAGAGCATTGCCTGCTCTTCCAAAGGTCCTGAGTTCAATTCCCAGCAACCACGTAGTGGCTCACAACCATCTGTCAAGAGATCTGGTGCCCTCTTCTGGCATGGAGCTGTATATGCAGAAGGAACATTGTATGCATGATAAATAAATCTTTAAAAATAAATAAATAATACGTTGTTATTTTCAATGTTATTATAAGTGGAATTTTTACTTAATGTCATTATTGTATTGTTTATTCCAGTGTAAAGGAATAAAATTGGCCTTTGAACATTGATGATCACACTGTTCAGACATCTTTTTTTTCTGGTTTTCTGCCACCTTTAATCTAAGATATTTTACAATCCGTAGAACAGTAATCACATGGACATGCATAATCATTTGTATGCACAAACGTTCATATACATCGAAGCTGTAATCTGCAGACATCTTAAAGTTGCCACAATTTGGAGCCTGATGTGTCAGTTCTATTTCATCCAATTAATCATTATACAGTCATTCAATGTTCATCTTCACATAAAGGCCTTACCTTATTGTATTTATTTATTTCTTTGTTTATTCATTTGTTTATTTTTACAGTGTTATCGATGGAACCTGTGACCTCAGCCCAGCTAGGTAAGTGTTGTACTACTCCGCTACATGACTAGCCACATAAGCTGATGTGTTTAAAGAGCGATTAGACTGAATCTAAAATGCACAGACCGTTCTTTAGTTTAGTAAGAATGCTGCAACATTATTCTGTTCTCTTTGGGCTAGATATGACTATAGAGACAATTTAAAGCGGCCGTTAACTGTTCTGCCTTTTGTGGTTGTTTTGTAATTTTCTGCCAAGATTCTTGATTGAAACTCAATTTCTTACTAGCTTTGTAGCTTTTCCTGGAATGGAGGAGTGTCCCTTAGATCCACAGCAGTTATAGATCACAGTAAATGTAAGGTTAAACTATACTTTAAATCTTATGTTCACATTGCAGTTTTGCCGGTTGACCCAATAATACCCTTTAAAGCATTTTCCTTGTAACACAGGGTCTTCTAGAGGCTCACGTTTGGTATTAAGTTGTTATGCTCTTTAATTCCTTTAATATAGATCACTTCCTCCATATTTGTCCCTTATGACACTGATATTTTAAGAGAATGCTTCCTGTTGCTTTTGAATTGAATGTTCCTTAGCTCCCACGTATATAATCCCAACCAGAATACTATGTGTCGTGTCCTTCTCCGGGTTCCATAAACATCTGACTCTCATTAAAGGTGATTCTGATCCCCTAGTTCAAATATTACCCAATTGCATTTAGTTATTAATAGTCTAAATTTTTTCACTTATCTTTTATTTTAACTATATGACCTCAAGCTTTTGCTCTGTCATTAATTTGATAATGTACTTTTGGTCCATTCTATTTCAAGTGACTTTATCCAACCTCTAACAGTGTTATGCTGATTCTCGACTTGTTTTCCTGACTCTGATATGTCATCTTTTAGGCACATGTATTATTTCAGTGATCTTTTTTCTTGTTTTTTATTGAGTTTTTTTTAAAAAACGTTATATATATTTTGATCATATTCCTTTCCCTCCCAACTCCTTCAAGAATACCCCCTCCCTACCTACCTAACTTCATATTCTTTTTCTCTTGAAAAAGAAAAAAAAGCACACATAAAAACTAAAAAAGGACAATAAAAAAGCATGGAGTCCATGTCATGGTAGACAACTGTCCCTGATCATAAGGCCTGCTTTAGGGTGCAATTGCCACACCCAATGACACTCCATTGAAGAAAACTGATATTCCCTCTCCTGTAGCTGTCTTTCTCTGCTACTTTAACTGTAACATCAAATGCTTTCTCTGTCATTGACCCTTTTTATTCTCTTGTCATTGTTGTTTGTTTGTTTTGTACGTTTTATGGATAAGCTCCTGATCCTCTTCTAAGTTACCTGGCTTTGTCTTAGAGCTCCGAGTTAAGGTCTGATCAGATATTCTATATGCTTTACTTTACCCTGATAAAGCCATAGGAGTAGAACTAGAATTGGAGTTGCATGCTCCCCTTTTAGTGGCGTGGGACTCTCTTTGCAAAACTGCTTCCATGTTTTACAGTAGCAGTCCAGTTCCCACACCTAGGGACACATTCTACTCCAAGGGTATTGGGATTTAAATCACCAATTTTGTATGAACCCGTAAGTGACACACACTCAGAATTTGTCTATTTTATATCTGTAATGAAGTACTTGGAGGTTTTCATTGGTGCTTCCCAAGGGTGTTTTAGTTTCTCAGCGGTTCCCATCTCTCTCAATTTGGAGTTACTGACAAGAATTTTCCCTGTGTTGTCTAACTTTTTTTTCATCCAATATGACTTCAGGTGACCATGGGTGAGGAGAAGGGTGAAGGATGTGAGCAGTAATGTGGTGGAAAGTGGGGACAACTGGCTCCCAGAATTTTAAGTCCCTGGGGCTCAAGAGGTGGTTCCGATGGTGGTTAAGAATGTGTATAGTTCTTTCAAGCAACACAGGTTCAATTCCCAGCACCCATAGGGTAGCTCACAATGGTCCATAACTCCAGTGTAGGGGCATCCAATGCCCTGAGATGGCATTGGCCTTCACAGACACCAAGGACACATGTAGTACAAAGACACACATGTAAACGAAACAGAATTGTACACATAAAATAAAAGAAAGAAATCACACACACATATATATTTGATATGTGTGTATACCACTAATGTATAAAGTGTGCTAGGAAGTACTCCCATTATATCCAAGTTCAAGCTGCCAATGTGATATGCTACTGAATGTGGAACTGGCACCTCTCTCATCATGTAGTGTCATTACGTGGCATTTCCACCATATGCTTATAGTGGCTGTAAAGAGCCTCAAGGGTGTAGATAATATCAAAATGAGGTTAAAAATCTGAAAATAGGTTTCTGAGAATTCACTACCTTTGTTTTCGGTGTAATTTATTTCTAATAATCACTGTGCATATTACCTGGTCTGGAAGATCCCTGATGAATAGACTAATGATTTCTTTTGTTTTGCTACTTTTTAAAGGCAGACACTCACCATACAGACTAGGCTGACCTAGAATAAGAGCCCAGGCCATCCATTTCTTCCCATAGCCACCACTATTCTTATGTTTTATTAAATTTATTTATTTATTTGACGTAGAGCAGTTCTATCCTTCTGCCTGGTGGCTTCCAAGGGTCAAACTCAGGTCATCAGGACAAATGCATTTATTCACTGAGCCATCTCATCAACCCTCATTTTGTATTTTTTAGCACAGGGTCACACTTCTTCATTTCTATGGTTTTCTATTGATAATCTCCTAGTTATTCTTTTAAAATTCCCTTTTGTATCTCCTGAGTAAATTGGAAGCATGGGGACCTTGGGAGAGGAGAGGAAAGGAGGGGAGCAGAGAAAAATCTATAGCTCCATAAAAACAATTTTTTAAAAATCCCTTTTGTTTATATTAATGGAATGAAGCTCTATATTTAACTTTAACTTCACTCTCTTCCATGTCTTTTTAAAATTAAATTACTTTGAGAATTTCAACATGAGTATTATTATCGCCCTTCCTCCTTCCCTTACCTCCTCTCATGTCTCCCCAATTCCCTCTCAAATTACTGACCTCTGTTTTTATTTTCATGTTTTTATTTATTTTTTAAAACAATCTTTTTTTCATTTTACATACCAATCCCAGTTCCCACTCCCTCCCCACCTCCCTCTCCCCCCATCTTCCCCCACCTCACACCCCAGCCATTCCTCAGAGAAGGTGGCCTCTATTTTTAAATTATTATTATTATACACACAAAAAAAACTCTGCTGAGTTCACTTAGCATTGTTCATATGTACATGTGTTTAGGGTTGGCCCCTTGGGATTAGATAATACATCAGGGGGCTCATCTCTGAAGAAAACTGACTTTCCTCTCAGCCACCATGTAGCCCATCTTCTAGAGCTGGGACCATATGACATTTCCCCCATCTGCACTGGCATTTCAACTGTTGTTGTCATTATGCAGGTCTTGTTTATACTGCTACCATATTGGGGAGATTTTTGTGCGTGCAACTCCCACGTCAGACTGTGGTGATATTTTGTGTGTGATCTAACAAATAAAACTTACCTGAAGATCAGAGTGCAGAGCTAGCCACCACTTAGCCCTAGAGGTCTGGCAGTGGTGACTCACACCTTTAATTCCAGCACTCTGGAGGCAGAGGCAGCCGTACCTCTGTGAGCTCAAGGCCACCCTGGGCTACCCAAGATCGATCTAGTCTAAAAGAGAAGCAGAGCCAGGCAGTGGTGGCTCACACCTTTAATCCCGGTACTTGGGAGTCAAACACCTTTAATCCCAGCACTAAGGAGATAGAGACAGATAGGGATATGGCTGGACAGAGAGAGAAATATAAGGGGGGAGGAGACTCACCACATTCAGTCTGAGCATTCAGGCTGA
Source organism: Microtus ochrogaster (assembly GCF_000317375.1). Taxonomy (NCBI): domain Eukaryota; kingdom Metazoa; phylum Chordata; class Mammalia; order Rodentia; family Cricetidae; genus Microtus; species Microtus ochrogaster. Next base: position 49,489,736 of record NC_022026.1, read on the forward strand.
GGAGTCCTGGAGACAGCATCTTAAAGGTCTCTCTAGCCAGGCTTTGGTGGAGCACACCTTTAATCCCAGCACTTGGGAGGCACAGGCAGGTGGATCTCTGTGAGTTCAAGGCTAGTCTGGCCTACAAAATGAGTTCCAAGACAGGCTCCAAAGCTACAGAGAAACCCTGTTTCAAAAAAAAAGTCTCTCTAGTGGCTGGCAGCTCTGCTTCTCTGATCTTTCAGCATTTACCCCAATATTGACTCCAGGCTTTTATTATTAAGCCCAATTAGAACTTGCTCTACATCAGACAAAGAAGCCAATAAGTCACAGCAAACATCTTGATCCCCTGGCTCTTTCAGTCTTTCTGCTCCTCTTCCTAGAAGTCCCCTAAGCCTTAGGTGTGTCCATTAGGGTGAAAGCGCTCTAGCGAAGGTGACAGTGAGACAGGGGTGATTTGAAGATGGAATGGGAAAGATAGGGTGGAAGACTTTAACTGAGGAAAGGAGAGGGTAATACTGAGGAAGGGAAAGGGATTAAAAATATTGGAAAAGTCATAGGAAAACACATTACTATATGTGTGTGTGTGTGTGAGAGAGAGAGAGAGAGAGAGAGAGAGAGAGAGAGAGAGAGAGAGAGAGAGAGAGAGAGAGAATGTATATATTAGGCTGGCAAGAAAGCTCAATGCTTAAGAGCTCCTGTTGCTCTTCCAAAAGATCCGTTTGGTTCCCAGCACCCACATTACACCTCACAACAATCTTCAACTCCAGTTCCAGGGGATCAGTCTCTTGGATATTACTTTGAAAGAAGTTTACAGAGGGCATAGGAGTAGGAGTAGGGTGCTTGCCAGAGATGAGGCCCTCAGTTCAATCTCCAGCACCAGTAAATAAAAGCTTGGGGGCTAGGAAGAAGACTCTGTTAGTGAAGTACTTTTCACACAAGCGCAAGTAACCGCATTCAGATCCCTGGTACCTATGAAAAAGCCCTGCAGGTCAGCATGTGTCTGGAATTCCAGTGCCAGAGAGACAGGGGACAGATCTATCCATCAAGCTCCTTAGCCAGACAGGCTGGCTGAATTAATAAGTTCCAATTTCAGTGAGAAACTCGATTTCAAGAAATGTAATGAGCATTCAAAAAAAAACCCACCTAACTTGACCTCTGACCTCCATATGTGTGTGCGCACATGAACAAACACATGCACACACACATGCATGCACAGATGAATAAATAAATGAATAAATGAAGACTTGGAAAGCTGAGATTTGGTGAAATTTACCTCAGTGTATGAGCTGCTCCGATTGCAGTATTTCATACATATCTACATGTATAGTTTTCTGGGAAAGCTATTTGGGAAAGTTGTTTTTAAAAGATTACTTACTAAATGATTCATGGCTGAACCAAATCATACATTCTAGTCAATATTTCCAATAATGTAATTGTTCAAAGTCCTGTCTGGACTTTAAAAGTCACCTGGGGAACTTTTAAAACCTCCAATGCCAGGACCCCACTCCAAAAACTTCTGATGGGATTCCCCGGGGTGGGGCTGCAGCATTAAGAACTTTGAAAGACTCCCAGGTGATTCTAATTGGCAGCCAAGGTTGCAAATCCCTGTCATAATGTAACAGTTGAACATTTTACTGATACGCTGGAGAGTCTGCTAACGCAAATACCTTAGCCGCCTAGGATAGAGGGAATAGGAAAATCTGCCAAGTTCCTGAAGATATCTGAAGAAAAACAAGATCATAACAGCCATATCACTAAGGAGGTCTTTTTGTTTGCCGAACCTCTGAAGGCTTTTCAATGGACAAGAATAACAACGAAAACCCAATGTGATGACTATGGGGAAGCAGGTTATTAAATGTGATCATAGGTTGAAGCTGAGCACTTAAGCAGGGTATGCGGACACCAACACGTCCAGAGACTCGTCAGGAAGAGTGAGTCTTCTATGATAGAATCCCACGGGTGTGCTTCAGATAACACTGCAGTTCACATAGATATCCTTTCTGAGCTGTTTCTCAGAAGCACAGATTAAAATCATAAGAAAGATTGTGAAGGGGAGGTCTTAAATTATTTAAACAACTAAACTTTCCTCCAGGGCTTGACTACAAAAGAGCTCCCAGACTCATTAGGGGTTGTGATCACGTACTCACTCAAACAGGATCCCTGAAGATCTCTTCTGTTTTTAAATTAGACTTAATTATTAACCATTTAAAATAAGATAATCATATTAATCAGGACTCATGATTTGTAAACAAGTCCAATTAAAGTGAAGAGGAAAGGGAATTTATTTGGTCAGATTAACTGAAAAGTTCAGAGCAAGGCTGAATCTCTAGAAGGAGACTTGCTTGGAGATATAGGTTAGTGGAGGAGCTCCCACCTAACAAGGGCAAGGCCCTGGGTTCGATGCCCAGTATTATATACAAAAAAAGGCCTTGTATTTTCTGTCTGAATTCTGTTTTCCCTGGAAGTTAGCTCCATTTCTAGACCAATTAGCTCTCAAGATGGCTGAAAGTAGTGTTAACTTTTCATACAACTGTGCGTTACCTTAGTCAAATATTAAGCCATCTCCAGATCTTCAACAAAACTCATAGACTTGAGTTATATTGGCCTAGATTGGCAGGGTCTTGGACAAATGTTTATCCCGAAGCAAGCCCAACAGCCACTGGAATGTCATACTCTATATGGTCACATTTGTGTCACATGCCCACCCCTGGAACAGGATTAGTGTGAACTGCATCTCCACGAGTGAGGTCGGTCAAGATGACAGCGACCCCCCCCAAAAGAGGCTACCATCACAATATTTGTGAGCAGATGGCAAACAAAGAAAAACAGAGTTGCACTGCAATTTAGAAAGAAATATGTCAAACTTCCCTGTCACTCTCCTAACGTTCCATTTAGCTGTAAGATGACAACTTTTTTAATATTTTAGAAGGTATTCTTCCAAACATCCTACTTCCTATTAGTATTGTGAATACACATATTTCCTGATATGCAAATAGCAAATGCCGAAGGATATGGCTATCAGTAAAGTATGGCGCGTTATGTTTTTTTATTTGCCTAAGCTAGAGCTATAATTAGGTTTGCATGAAAAATGGAAGTTTTTAAGCTTAGAATAAGGATATAGCTTGAAGACAGAGCCTTCACTTAGCATGCATGTGGCCCTGCGTTCAAATTCCAATGCTATAGAAAAAGAAGGGAAAGGAAAGGAAGACAAAAGAGCTGATTAAAGAACAGAATAGGGGCTGGAAAGATGGTTCAGTGGTTAAGAGCACTGACTGCTCTTCCAGAGGACCCGGGTTCAATTCCCAGCACCCACATAGTGACTGTAAGGCCATCTGTAACTTCAGTTCCAGGGGATATGGCGCCCTGTCCTGGCCTATGTGGACACCAGGCAGACATGCAGTGCACAGACCTGCATGCAGGCAAAATACCCATACACACAAAATAAAATAATTTTTAAAAATTGAAGAAATAGAACAGAAATAGAATAGAAAAATATGAGCAAAGACACTGCTTTCTAAATACTCTTTAGCTGAAGTCAAGTTTTTTTTTTTCTCATGAACACAGCACTGATATCTTGAGAAGATTTTCATACTGCCAACAGTGGAAGAAGATAAAAATATATACAACCTCAAAAACACCATCAGCTTCCATGGTTCTGAGGTGGGCTGTTAGAAGCAAATTAGTGACCAATGTTGAAAGAGTTCATGGTTTGTATTTTGTTAGTCTCAGTTGTCATGACAACCACAGGCTCTGCATAAAACGCCTGCAGCCAGCAGACTTGTAATGGAATACATTCCTCTGAGTGAGTCAAAGCCTTGTTGAAAAGGAAGCAATCACACTGTTGTGGAAATAAATTACAAACTCCTATGAACGGCTCAGGACTGAAATAAGCAACTTTTTTGGAATCTGCTTTCTCCCTCCGCCCACATATTTTTGGCGATAAGTAACTTGGCAATGCTTTGTTTCTGACGGGACTACCCACCGCATTTTAAGAAGGGGTGTGGTCACGCGTGGCCTGCCAGCCCACCTCACAAGGTTTGAGTGACGATCCGCTGAGAGTGTATGTGAAGGAAGCATGAAACCCACAACGGACTGCACCAACATGACTAGTGCTTCCCACCAAGCTTTCCTTAACGGGCAGAAACAGAAGCTCCGGATCAAAGTTTGAACTTACTCCTGAGCCATTAGAGATGACTTCCTATGACACATGCGCTGCTATTTTGCTTCGTCTAAAACCCCTGAGTAATAAAAGTGCAGCTGCTCCCCCAGGACTTTCCTAGGGCAGAACCAGAAAGTTTATGCGGATAGAATCCCAGCTCTCCTGCTTCGGAGGTTTGGGAACCTGAACATGTTACTTGAGTTTGCATTTCAGATCCTCATTTATAAGGCTGGGAAAGGAGGAAATGGTACCTACCTACCCCATAGAGCTGTATGCGGAAATCTATGTGGAAAAGTACCTTGCAGCTTCTTGCTCATAGTTAAGTAACTGTTAATTATGGGGGAGTACTAATGTTGGAATTATTTCTACCACAATTAATTCTTTTTGTCTTCTTGATTTCCTCTCCGGCTTTCAAATACCGATTTAATACTTTTGCTGTCTTGATCGCTATCTTTTGTCCCCATCGCAATGGTCAGGATAAACCATTTATTGCATAATCCTTGGGTAATAGATTCCACGACGAAGGCTAATCCATTTTTACTTCCATGCTAGCTAATGTTACCATTTACATAGCTGGAATATGATGAGATCAACTCACCTCCATATTCTTAAGGAGCCTCACTGGCTAGGCAATGAGGAGGGTCTTTAAGAAACCATGGGCAAAACCCTTTTGGAAAGGCAGGTGGCTGGTGTCAGCCACGATGGCCATCCACTGCCCAGCACCTTCACCTGGCAGACAGCTGAACTTGGATGCTCCGCAAAATCCAAATTGCACAACTCTGGCAGCAAACTTTGTTCACTATTTATCCATCACTTGGACAACCAGGGTAGACTCCTGCAACCCGGACCTATCTGGGCTCTTCCTTTTAGCCTTGTCAGCCTGAGCAGACCAGTTCAGGCTTCTGGGAACATTCCTTTGGAGAGCAACAGAAATGTCATCGAATTCTCTAGTGCTCCTTCCAACTCCTATATTGGTGAGGCCCATGAACCAATTCTCCTAATGGACTCCAACAGCCCGTATTGGAAGGCGCAGATTTGCATAGAATCAGTTTTTCCGAGCAATGCAGTCTCCCCTTGGGCTCCTTAATTTGGAAATGTTGGCATTTCTTTCTACCTGGCCACATGTGTTTTCTCCATCTTCTCAGACGCTGACCTTAAGTAGTTTGTCTATATCTGTCTTTCCAGCGATTCCATGTACTCTTTTCCAGCATCTTCATTAGTTTTAATACCAGGCTGATTTTCCTTTTCCATAAATGGATTTCAGAGACTTTCATTGTTCTCTGATTCCTCCTGAACCTACCTCTCCCACACAGAGTAAACTTAATAAAATGGAGTTTTACAAGCACACCTCGTGCCTTATGACAGACATGATAAGTAATACAATCACTTGGCCTCCTCCTTCACCAGTAATTGTTGGGGGTGGGGTACAGTAGTCAATTCCCAGAACAGATTTTTTTTTTCCTTCTTACTCAAAGACACCTTGGGAACATCATGCTCAAGCCAGAACTATTTTGGGCAGAAAAGAGACAGGACATTTGATACCTTTGTGTCTGGTAAAATTCTTCCCAAATAGCATCAGCTCTCAAGGCGTCCTTGCAGTTGCTAATGGGTCAGATGCTAATTCCAACTACTCTTGTCTCACCCAAGCTCTGACCTGAAGATCACTTCCTTTTGGGCTAGGCATCTCTTTAGTTGAGGCCCTAGTCTGAAGAGAAAATGCCTTTGATTAGAGAGACATTTCAAAAAGAAAAAAAAACAGAAGCCATGTGCTCCAAAATTATTTTATTCCATCCGACCAAGTGGCCTGGTTTCTATTTTGGAAAACATCAATTATGTCCTGCAATAAACTTACTATTTTCAAAATGCAACAAACTCCAAGACAGTGATGTGTACTGAGTGATTTCCAGTGGTATCAGGGAACCAGGGATACCTAACTTAATTGGAGTGTGGTTTTCAAATTGCAAAGTTACAGACAGTATTTCACACCAATTTCCCAGCTAATAGAACTATAATTGCGTACAGAGAAGGGTTCCTCAATTTCAGCACTACTAGCATCTGAGCCAGATAATTCTTTGTTTAGGGCTGAAAGAGGAGCTCTCCTATATATTATATTTAGCAGCATCCCTGATCCCTACACAATAAATGCCAATAGAAATTTCATTCCACTGGTGACAGCCAAAAATGTCTCCAGACATTGCCAAATGTCCCCCAGGGAGACTCAACCACCCCTACTTGAGACTTGCTGGTGTCTTTCCTTTGCTTGCTTTCCTAAACTATAAAAAAATCTTTGAAGCCAATGAAAACTAAGCATATTGGGCCATGGGGTGTATTATTCAGACATTATTATCATAAAACCCTTCATTTTTCTTACTTGAGATTTTTAGAAAGACAATTAAGTTTCCAAATATAGTTGCAGCATCTAAACACTGATACCCAGCAGCTCCTAGCTCTCTGTTCTCTGTAAAACTTTACAGGAGGTTTCCTAAGAGTTTGTAGGGCCCCTCTCTGGCCTAGTTCACGGAGGGCCAGAGAAAAGCTACTCATTAGCAAAATGACTAATCCAGGAGTCTATTAGCTGAAATCAATCGGCAGGGAGGGAAAGGGAGAGCTGTGCTCCTTGTGCACTGCCGGCCCTCCTAAAGCAGGAGATGCAGTAGTCTGCGGGACCACATCCAGCTTGGCTTGACTCATTGGCAAACTTAGACTTTGCTATCCAGTACCTCCAACCATTCTCGCTAAACACTAAGCATCAGGGTGCCAGGCAGAGACAAATGCCACACTCAATGAGCATAATTTGAGGAATGTTGAATAAAGGAGTGGTTTGTACAGTCTTATCAGAATTTTGAGTAAAGAGAATATGATTCCACGGAGTTACTTACACCAAGAACCTGGTACAACCTTAAACAAAAACAAAACAAAAAAAAATCCAGAAGGGAAACTGTAGCGGTGAGCATCTCCAAGGGGCTGTTTCTCGCACCACAATCTAGCAAGCCACATTGACCTAGTAAGCAGGGGGCTTGTTGAAGAATACAGTAACTTTACCCTCTTAGGCCTTCAGATCTTCTACTGATATGGTATACTTACCAAACCCAACCAGAAGAGACAGGACAAAGGAATCTAGTGGTACCATGTATACAGGACAGTTTCCCCAAACAAAGCTGGGTGCATGGGGATGGAGAGGAGATATGGAAAGAAAATGGAAGCCATTCCATACTGCAAGCCTAAGGAACAGCAGCTGCCCTTTGGGGTAAGGAAGGACATTCCCTCCTGATAATTCCTCTACGTTCCTTGGAGTTGTGAGACTGGTTGCCTTCACGCAAAGTGAAATATCTCAAAGGTCTGGATTTGCACAGGATATTTTTGTGAACCATTCAGTAGACAAGGCTTCTATAATCACCATTTTCTTTTCTTCCCTGTCCTCTATGCACAGATTCTTTTTTTTTTTTTT
>NC_022026.1:49497424-49501957 GCF_000317375.1 Microtus ochrogaster
GACAGGGTTTCTCTGTGGTTTTGGAGCCTGTCCTGGAACTAGCTCTGTAGACCAGGCTGGTCTCAAACTCACAGAGATCCGCCTACCCGCCTACCTCTGCCTCCTGAGTGCTGGGATTAAAGGCATGCGCCACCACCGCCCGGCTCTCTATGCACAAATTCTGATTTGTGCATGTGTCTATAGGAAGAAGCCATTGCCTGATCTGCTTCCTCCTCACTTTGCTATTCGTGGCCACCTCACTCTCTGTGATAATTTTGCATGAGCAAACATTCTTTCCAGGTTTGTTAAGGATTTTTGACAAATAAAAAGCATTTCATTTTGCACGGACGGTCATATCTATTACCAGGACAAGCTATATGGAGTGAGCCATTGACCGTGAGAAAGCTGAGGGACAGACCCCAGAAGGAGGCTTGAGTAGTGCTTGTCCTTTCCCGTACTAGCAATGCCTGGTCAAACTTGGCGTAGGGTTCTGGGAGCTTGGCTGGTTTATTTGTTGGATTGGGGGTGCATGCGTTATTTTTCTCCTTGCTATAACAGGATATCTGATGAAAGTACCTTAAGGGAGGAGGGCTTTCTTTGTCTCACAGTGTGAAAGACGCTAAAGGGCAAGCAGAGCAGCATGAGGGTGGGCAGCTGGCCGCGTGGCATCTGCAGTCAGAAAGCAGGGAGCCAAGAGAGCTGCTGCTCAGTTCACTTCCTTTATATTTTGTGTTCAGCCCAGTACCCCAGTCCATGGAATGGTGACGCCCACATTTAGAGTGGGTCATCTCTCCTCAGTTCTCCCAATCTGAAAACTCTCTTATAAACACATCCAAAGGTTTCTCTCCTAGTTGAGTCTTGATCCTCCAAGATTCATTCACAGTATTATCAATTGCATGGGGCATTATTTGGCTTTTTTTCTCATAACAGAAAAGTCATTGCTTCAAATTAGCAGCAGTGCAAACACAGGAAAGCCAGAGAACAGGAATCACACTCTGTACACGCACCTAAGTTTGAAAGGCATCTTTCAAGACATCCCACCATTCAGAAAGAGCACATACAGAATGGGTTCCGAATGATGGGAGGAAAGCCTCACCAAAGAGACAATGTTTGAACAACTCTCATTGGGTTGAGAAACAAACGTGGGAGTGTACAAAAAAAAATGTTGTCAATGGAGAACATGTGCAACAAACGCGAGGTGGGAATAACCTCCGTGTACTCCAAAACTAGTCAAAGAAAATGCCAATGTGGTTATGTAGTCTCAGAACTGAGGAGGTACAGGCCTAGCATAAGGAGTCCCTAGTCCATCCGAGGCTACATAGTGAGTTTGTAGCCAGGCTAGACTACATGAGATAATGTCTTAAGACAAACGACCAGCAAGAAGGCCAATATGACCAGCCTAGAGTGAGCAGTATGTGCAATCAGAGGTAGAGTCCAGTTCATGCCGGCCTTTACAGACCCGAGGAGGCATCGGGATCTTATCCCAAGGAGGAGGAAAAACTAGGAGAAGTGTTTCGGTAGAAGAATATGATTTCATTTCATCAGCTCAGTCTGGTGGCTCTGTGGAGAGTGGATGACAAGGGACAAAGACTAAAGCACAGGAACAGTAGAAATTGCCTCAGCAAAAAAAAAAAAAATGATAGCTTTCTGCAAGAGAAATTTGGAACATATTGGGAAAGCTTTCTTGTCGTAAAAGTGTCTTCCCTTTCAACTCGTCACCAATCTGCTGGTTAGAGTGCTTGGCTCTCTCTGCCTGGCTTATTTCTCTTACCAGAATGTTCTTCCCTTTCTTTCTTTTTTCTCCTTTTCTTATAAAAAATAGTTCTTTTTCATGCATTATAGTCTGATCCCCCCTTCCCCACCTTTCCCCAGATCCTCCCTCCCACCTCTCTACTTATGCAGCTGAATGCTCTCTCTCCAGCTCTTGCTCCTTTGCTTTAAAAAACAAACAGGAAAAAAGATAAAGGAAAAAGCACAAGAAACAGACAGACACACATACACAAAGCCCATAAAAACACAAAATCAGAAGCCATAACATACAAGCAAAGAACCAGTAAGGTAAGACATGCCCAAACAAAGCAATATGAGATTTAAAAAATTTTACAAAAACACCATTGAGTTCATTTTGTGTTCCCCATCTACTACTGGGCATGGAACTTACCCTTAAGTTTGGTTAATATATACAATAAGACTCCACTGGAGACAATAATTTTTCTTTGCAAGCAATTGTCTGTTATGTCCCTCACGTTCATCCACATTTTTACAAACAGTAGCAGTCCCTTCTTTTCTGAAAGTCTGAATAATATTCTGTTGTGTGTCTGTGTGTACTTGTGTGAGCATACATGCATGTGTGTGCTCACACACATAAACACTCCTCTAATGGGGACACACCTACCCCAGCAAGGCTACACCTTCTAATTCTTCCAAACAGTTTATTAACTGGAAACTAAGTGTAACAGGGCCCCAGATCTTAGTAGGCCTCCAGATCTTAGCATAAGTGACTCCATAATGAAATTACCATTCAGGCTGTAAAACAGCATGTAAACAGCACCACCTCCCAAAACCAAAAACAAAGGTCTAATCCATCAAAGTCTATAGGGAAAGTCTCTAAATGTACTAACCTTGTTTTTTAGCTTCTGTTGTTCCGCTTCTGGTTAACTGTTCTTGTTAATGAACTGTCAACCCAGAACGTGGTTTTTGTGTTTAAAACTCACCCTGAGAAAGGCTTCGGGCAACACTAGGATCCCAAACACCCAGTGTAGTCCCTGTGTGGCTAATAAAGACTTTCCATTGGCCTAAACCCAAAGAGACTTAAATCTGAGCAGTCATCTCTGATGAAAACCCTACAGCAGTAAGCACGCAAGTATATGAGGGTCATTCTCATTCAGTCCACCACATCCCCCCTCCTTCTCCCATCTTTCCTCAGTTGACTAGAGTTCTTTGTATAAGACTCGGGCCCCATGGGTTTTTCCCTATCTAGATTGGCATCTTCATTGGTATCATCCCTGTTCTGTTCATATTTGGACAGTCATGTTGATGAGACTCTATGGGTGTAGCTTCTGCTGTTACTAGGAGACGCAATCTCAGAGCAAACTCCCTGATCATCTTGCTTTTGCAATTTTTCCACTCCCTCTTCCAAAATGTACCGTGAGCCTTAGGTGCTAGAATATTTTATAGAAGGCTTGGCTTTACCTTTCCCTAGTCATTTGTGATGTTGCTCACCCTTTTATATACCCAAGGTGCATTAATATGTTTCCATTGGATAAATGTTCATTCAGGTCCTTTGTTCTTTTTTTTTTAAGCTGGGTTGTTTTTCTGCCAGTGAGTTGTTTGAGTTCCTTATATATATTAGATAATAATCCTTTATCAAATAGATGGTTTATAGATATTTTCTCCGATTCTATAGTTGCCACTTCACTCTCATCCCTTTAATTTTTATAAACTATTTTAATTATACTTATTTATTTTGTGTGTGGCTGTCAGAGAACAAATTGTAGGAGTCAGTTCTTCCTGCCACTATGTGGGGCCCGAGATCAAACTCAGGTTGTCACATTTGGTAGCTTGTTCCTTTACCTGTTGCGATGTCGCAGCTCACCAGGCCAGGTGTTTCTTTTTCTATATAGAAACTTCTTTATTTGAAACCCATTTTTGCCATTCTTACCTCTGACTTTAGGGTCGCATCAAAAAAAAATGTTGCCCCCACCAATGCCAAAAGTTTTTTTCCTATATTTTTCTAGTACTTCTAACATTTCTGGTCTCATTTCAAGTTTCTAATACATGTTATTTACCCAAGTTTTTAAAAACACAATTCGTTGAAGAGACTATTCTTTCTTCATCATGCAATCTTTGCATCCTTGTCAAAGAACAGTTCACTGTATGTGTTTAATTTGTTCATTGGCCTATTAATCTGTCTTCATGCAAGTACCATACTGTTTTGATTACTGTAGCTTGGTGTGTGTGTTTTGTGTGTATGTGTGTGCTCACATATGAATGTGTGTGTGTGTGTGTGTGTGTGTTTAGCCATTGATAAAGACTAGGTTATTGGGCTTAGATATGCTTTCCTTAGAAGGAGAGCAAGCAGGAGTATATGGGAGCATTTGGAGGGAGGAAAGGGATGGGGGGAATGTTTAATTGTATCATAATCTCAAAATTAAAAAAAATGGTAAGTGTTATTGGGGATGTGCTGAAAAGGAACTCGATACACTGTAGGCAAACTGATCCAGACATTCTGGAAAGCAGTATGAAAATTTCTAAAATAAGTAAAAACAGAACCATTATACTGCAGTCCCATTTCTGGATCCTAGCTGAAGAAAGTGAAATCCGAATCCCAAAGAGATACACATCTGTACTGCCATGTTCACAGCAGCTTTAGTCACAATACCCCAGATATGAACCATCTAAGTGTTTATGAACGTGTGAGCACAACATATGCATGTGAGCTCACACACACTCTGTTTTGAAATCAGGTAATATGATGTTGCCACATTTCTTTTTTTTTAAATTTATTTATTTATTGAGGATTTCCACCTCCTCCCCGCCACCGCCCCCCACCTC
>NC_022026.1:49502410-49540582 GCF_000317375.1 Microtus ochrogaster
TTCTCATTTAGCTTCTCTAGGATTGCGAATTATAAGCATTATATTATAATTATTAAGATTATTTTAGTTATTTGGAGTTTTTTTTTTTTTAGTTCCACCAAATTTTCCGTTTCTATTACAAATGCCATTGGACTGTTGATAGGGATTACACTGAACATATTGACTGCTTTGAATAAAATGAACATTTTTTTAAATTTTATTTTAAATTTTTTATTAATTTTACATACCAACTGCAGTCCCCCTCCTTTCCCACCTCCCCCCACCCCACCCCCATCCACTCCTCAAAGAAGGTAAGGAATCACCTAAGTCTGGCATATCAAGTTGAGGTAGGACCAAGTCCCTACCCGCTATATCTAGGCTGAGCAAGGTCACCCTCCATAGGGAATAAGATCCAAAAAGCTAATTCATGCACCAGAGATAAATCTTGGTCCCACTGCTAGGGGCTCCACAAACAGACTAAGCCGCAGAACTGTCACCCACATTCAGAGGGCCTAGTTTGGCTCCCCAGCTGTCAGTCCAGAGTCTATGAGCTCCCACTAGCTCAGGTCAGCTGTCTTTGTGGGTGTCCTCACCATGATCTTGACACATCCTCCCCCTTACTCATATCATCTCTCCTCCCTCTCTTCAACTGGACTCCAGGAGGTCAGCCAGTGCTTAGCTGTGGATCTCGGCATCTGCTTCCATCAAGTACTGGATGAAGGCTCTAGATTGTCCATTAGGGTAGTCACAAATCTGATTACCAGATAAGGCTGATTCAGGCATCCTCTCCACTATTGCTAGAAGTCTTAACTGGGGTCATCCTTGTGGATTCCTGGGAATTTCCCTAGTGCCAGGCTCCCTCTATCAAAATACGTTTTAGAAAATGGGAAGTACACTTGAACACATTGGCACAAGAGACCACTTCCTAAATGTAATCCCAGTAGCACAGGCACCAAGAGAAGCAATTAATAAATGGAACCTCCTGAAATTGAGAAGCTTCTGTAAAGCAAAGGACATGGTCAACAAGACAAAAAGGCAACCTACAGAATGGAAAAGATCGTCACCAACTTCAAATCAGACAGAGGACTGATCTTCAAAGTATACAAAGAACTAAAAAAAAAAAAAAACTTGTCATCAAAAGAACAAATAATCTAACTTTAAAAATGGGATATAGACCTAAACAGAGAATTCTCAGCAGATGTATCTCAAATGGCTGAAAGTCATTTAAGAAAATGCTCAATATCCTTAGTTATCAGAGAAATGCAAATAAAATCAGTTCTGAGATTCTATCTTATACCTGTAGGAATGGCCAAGATCAAAAACAATAATGACAGCTTATGTTGAATAGAATGTGGGGTAAAGGGAACACTTCTGCATTGCTGGTGGGAGTGCAAACTGGTACAACCACTTTGAAAATCAGTATGGCGATTTCTCAGAAAATTAGGAACCAGTCTACCTCAAGACTCAGCAAAACCGCTATTGAGTGCTCAATCGTACCATAAGGACATGTGCTCAACCATGTTCATAGCAGGATTGTTTGTCATAGCCAGAATCTGGAAACCTAAATGCCCCTTGACCGAAGAATGAATAAGGAAAATGTGGCACATTTACACAGTGGAGTGCTAGACAGCAGAAAAAATAATGACACCTTGAAATTTGCAGGCAAAAGGATGGATCTAGAAAATATCACATTATGAGGTAACCCATACCCAGAAAAACAAATATAATATGTACTCATAAGTGGCTTCTAAACATGAAACAAAGAAAAAACAGCCTACAGTCCACAACCCCAGAGAACCTAGACAACAAAGAGGACCCTAAGAGATCTTACATGGATCTATATAGGAAGGAGAAAAAAACAAGATCTCCTGAGTAAATTGGGAGTATAGGGGTCATAGGAGAGGGTAGAAAGGAAGGGGAGGAAGGGAAGGGAGCAGGAAAAAAAGTATAGCTCAATAAAAGCAATTAAAAAGAAAAATCTCGAAAAGATATCTTTTTCATTGTGCTCCCTCTCTGTCCCTCCCCTAAAATGGACACCTTTAATAACATTAATTTTTCCAATCCATGAACACAAAGTATCTTTCAAATTATTTATTTTTAAATTTCTTTAATAAATATCTTATGATTTGAGTTTACTGGACTTCCACCTCCTTGGTTAAATTTATTCCTACATATTTTATTCTTTTTGATATGGTTGTACATAAGATTGTTCCCTTAATTTCTTTTTCAAATAGTTTCCCCTTAGTATATAAGATGACAACTGATTTGGCCATATATCTGTTTTGTGTCCTATAACTTTATGGAGTTTATTTATGCTAGAATTCTGGTAGACATGTTAGGGTATGGGGAGTGGGCATTCGTGTGTATGCAGATAAATATGCCCAGGTGTCCTGTGGAGACCAGAGGAGAGGTGGCCTTGGGTGGTATTCCTCAGTGCTATCAACCTTTGGTTTTTTGCTGTTTTTTTGTTTTTTTTTTTTTTAAGACGGGGTTACTCACTGGCCTGGAACTCACCAAATAGTCAAGACTGGGTAGTCATTGAGCCCCAAAGAGCCACTGTCTCTATCTCCCCAACACTAGCAAAGGTTGACCTTCTTATTTGGTTGGTTCCTGATCTTACAATAAATTACTTTAAATTTTTACCTTTTTGTTTTGTTTTGGGGTTTTGGGGAGGTTTTGTTTTGGTTTCTTTGGTGGGGTTGTTGGTTTTTGGTTTTTGGTTCTGGTTTGGTTTGGTTCTTCAAGACAGGGTTTCTCTTTGTAACAGCCCTAAATGTCCTGGAACTTGTTCTGTGAACCAGTTTGGCCTCCTACGTGCTGAGATTAAAGGTGTGCACCACTACTGCCTGACATCAGATTTTTTACCTTAGAGTATGATGTTAGCTGTGAACTTGTCATATATGGCTTATAATATTATATATACCTTTTCTGTCTAATTTGTTGAATATTTTTTTCTTCCCCAAAGATGTATGTATTTATTTATTTATTTATTTATTTATTTATTTATTTATTTATTATGTATACAGTTATTCTCAGTATTCTGTCTGCATGTATGCCTGCAGGCCAGAAGAGGGCTCCGATCTCATTACAGATGGTTGTGAGCCACCATACAGTTGCTGGGAATTGAACTCAGGACCTTTGGAAGAGCAGGCAGTGCTCTTAAACACTGAGCCATTTCTCCAGCCCTGTTGTTGAATGTTTTTTGATCATCAACTTTGTCAGACACTTTTTCCTGCATCAATGGGCATGACTGTGTGATTTTATTCCTGTCACGGTACTGCGTTTATTGATTTGCATATATTGAAATATTGCATCACAGGAATAAATCTCAGTTTATCATGATGCACAATCTTTTTGATGTTATTGGTTATTGTTTAATCTGACTTCTAATATTTTATTAAGGACTTTTATATCTGTGTCTATCAGGAATATTGACCTTTAATTTTCTATTCTCACAGCAGAGTCCTTGTCTAGCTTTGGGATCGATGTAATGTTGGCCTCATAAAATAAGTTTGGAAGGGTTCCTTCTTCATCACTTGTTGAGAATTCTGAACAGATTTGTGTTAATTCTCCTCTAAATATTTGGGAGAATTTGCTAGTGAGGCCAACACTTCTTGGGCTTTTCTTCATTGAGGAGTTCTTGACCATTAATTCAACCCCCAATAATTGTTATTGAGCTATTCAGATTTTCCAGTCCTTCATGATTCAGTCTAGATAATGTTACATGTTTCTAGGAATTTATCCATTCCTTTCGGGCTATCTAATGTGTTGGTACATAATCATACCAGTTGCAATATCTCCTCTTTTACTTGGAAATTTAGCATCTTTCTCCCCTTTTTTCTCTTAGTGAAGCTTAAAATTTGTCATTTTATCTTTTAAAAACAACACTGACTCAGTGGTCAAGAATATTAGCTGCTATTGCAGAGAACCATAGTCCAGTTCCAAGAACCCACACTGGGCAGCTCACAACCATCTGTAACTTCAATTCCAGGGAATCTGTTGGCTTCTTCTGGTCTCTGTGGTCCCTGCACTTGTATATAAACACACACACACACACAAACACACACACACAAAATTTAAATTTTTTGAATCTTTTAAAAACACTTTTTAGTTTTAGTGATCATTTCTATTTCTCCTTTGATTTATTTTGGGCTTAGTTTTTTTCTTTTCTAGTTGTATAAAATAAAGTTGTTTAACTAAGATTTCTCCTTTTTTTAATACAGGCATTTATAACGTTCCTCTTAAAAATCACTTCTACTGCCAGGCGGTGGTGGCGCATGCCTTAAATCCCAGTACTTGGGAGGCAGAGACAGGCAGATCTCAATGAGTTTGAGGCCGGCTTGGTCTACAAAGGGAGTTCCAGAGCAGCCAGGATTGTTACACAGAAAAAAACCTGTCTTTCAAAAAAAATCAGTTTTACTAAATCCCATAAAATTTCTTATATTTTTTACTTATTCTTTAAGAATTTCAAACACGTGTTCAATGTATTTTGATCATTATCTACCACCACCCATTTCTACCTTCAACTCCTTAGATTCTGCCTATGTGTCCCTCTACCAATTTCATCTCCTGCTCATGAACTCCCAGCAGCTGCATTTACCTGAAGACTTACACAAGATCTAACCCAGCAGTTCACAACTTGTGGGTCGAAACTCCTTTGGGGAGTTGAATGATCCTTTCCCAGGGATCGCATATCAGACATTCTGCATACCAGATATTTACATTACAATTCAAAACAGGGACAAAATTACAGTTATGAAGTAGCAATGTAAATAGGTTTATGGTTGGGGGTCACCACAACATGAGGAACTGTATTAAAGGGTCACAGGATTAGGAAGGTTGAGAATACTGATCTAAACCAGTCATAATTACAATATTGATGGGGGAGGACTTAGCGAGGCCCCACTCCTGAGAAGCTACTAGTAGAAAATGGTGCTAAGAAAGGGAGAGTTCATTTTCTTCTGGGGTGTTACCCCATAGGTTATCCATGCTCCATCATGCTCCATTTGCATAGCCCCAATGCTCATATGGTCAGCTCTAACTGAACTCATTTGGGCTATAAGTTGCCAGGTGGTGGTAGTACACGTCTTTAAACAGAGGCAGGTGGAGGATCTCTGTGAGTTCGAGGTCAGCCTGGTCTAAAGAGTCAGTTATAGGACAGCCAGGGCTATAGAGAGAGACCCTAATTCCAAAACAAAGATTTATTTTGTAGCTTATGGCTCGGTATACCTTATCCATTTTAGAGAAGTTCCATGTGCTCATGAAAAAATTATGCATTGCCCTTCTATTGGGTGGTGTGTTATGTGTGTCTATTAGATCCTTTGGTCTGTAGTGTTAATAAAGTCTACTGTTTCCTCATTGATTTCTTGTCTGAGTGATCTATCCATTATTGAAAGTGTGGTACTGAAGTCCCCTACTAGTACTGTATGACAATCAATTTTAATCTCCGTTTCTGTTAACATTTGCTTTATCTGTTTTTCATGATCCAGTGTCGGCTACATGTATATTTGTAAGCATTATATCTTTTTTTTCGTATTTACCTTTTTAGTCATTATATAATCATCTTGGTCTCCTGTAACTTTTTAATTTGAATTTTTTTTTTTTTGGTTTTTTGAGACAGGGTTTCTCTGTGCAGCTTTGGTGACTGTCCAGGAACTAGCTCTATGTAGACCAGGCTGGTCTCGAACTCACAGAGATCCGCCTGCCTCTGCCTCCTGAGTACTGAGAGTAAAGGTCTAAACCCCCACCGCCTGCCTTTAACTTGAAATTTACTTTGTCCCCTGGAACTGTATTACTCCTACTTTCCTTTGGCTACGAATTGCATTTGAGTTTTTTTCTATCCCTTCTCTTCTAGCTTATGTGTGTCCTTGAAGCTAAAGAATCTTTTATAGGCAGGACATTGCTGGGGCTTGGATTTTTGCGGAGGTCGGGGTTTTTCGAATTTGTTATCATTTGTTTATTTGGGGTTGTGTTTTTGTTTGTTTTAATTCTACCTTGGAGTCCTGTGATGCTGTCTTAATATTTGATAGACGTAATCATGCAGGGATGCTGGGATTCTGTCAGAGCTCACCTCTACATGACCTACTTCGGAGGTCAAAGGGCTAGAAGCCTCTGATTCACTTCCTCTGAGACAATACATACCCTGAAGTATTCAAGTTTAAGACTCCCACAGAGCCAAGATCACTATGTGTAAGAGCACATAAGATCAGTGTGTGTGTGTGTGTGTGTGTGTGTAGACAAACTTTGGGTCTCATCCCTCACCTTCCCACCTTATTTGAGACAGTCTCTTCGATGATACATAAGCCAGACAATTAGCTCAAGACCTTCTGCAGAGACTCCATCTCTGCCTCCCATCTCCCATGCTGGGATTTCATGCCCTTTCCATGGGTTCTGGAGATCTGCTATCAGGTTATCAGGCTGGAGCAGCAAGTGCTTTTACCTAGTGGGCCATTTCCCCAGCCTTTATTGTGGTGTCTTCATACATGTGTACCATTATACTTTGTTCTCGTTCATTCTTCTCCACTGCCTTCCCCCATACCTAGTGAAAACTTCTGGCTCTTCCCCTTCCCTCCCCCAGATAGCTACCACTCTGCTCTCATGTCATATTTCAAAGCCCTCTTTTCTTCCTGCGTTAAAAACTCTTCATTCCCTCCCTTTCTAGTTTAATTACATGCCTACCTGCCTGCCTACGCACGCATACACACACACACACACACACACACATGCATGCACGCATGCAAGCGCACGCACGCGCGCATACATCATATTAAAAGGTAGATTCTCCACATTAAAAGAAATATGGGTCCAGGATGAAGCTCGTGTCTTCAAGTTTGGCAACAAGCACCTTTGACGCTCGGAGCCATGCTAGCCCATCACATCATTTTCTTTGAGTTAAATGAAAGCTGTCTATCTTTCACATGTTTCCTGTTCCCTCATGACCACATTAGGATCTTGCGCTCTCAGTGAATGCATCCGTAGGGTATCATGTTTGGAGGCCCAGAAATTCATCTACTTCTCACTGTGAATATTAGGTTTGATCATCCAGGCAAGGAGCTCTGCTGCCAGTTTTACATTAACTTGATATAAGATAAAAACATTTTGGAAAAGTGAGCCTCAGTTAAGAAAGTGCTGCCAGCTGCCTGGCCTGTGAACAAGCCTGTGGTGCATTTTCTGTACTTGTGGTTGATGTCAAGGGGCCCAGCTCACTGTGGGCAGTTCCACTCCTGGACTAGTGGTCCTGAGTGCTGTAAGAATACTGACAAACAGCCTTGAAAACACACATACAAGTAACAGTATATACAGTAAACAGGTTATATTTAGGAATATATATGTATATACATATGTTCACGCAATAACAACTAATGGAAAAAGGAAGCCAAGAATTTGAAGGAGAATGGGGGAGGGGTATATGGTAGGACTTGGAGAGAAGAAAGGGAAATGATAAATAGGGCAGTTATATTATAATCCCAAAAAGATAATTAAAAAGAAGAGATAGAGGAAACTTAATTGTGAAGTGAAATAAATGAATCTGAAAAGGAGAAAGAAGGAAAAAGCAAAAAAGGAAAGGAAGAAAAAAAGAAAGCTCAGCAAGTCACGAAGAACAAGGCAATAAGCAGCAGCCCTCCGTGCCCTCTGCATTAGCTCCTGCCTCCAGGTTCCTGTCCTGTCCTGCCTTGGTTTACCTCAATACACTGTGACCCAGGATGTGAGAGCCAAATAATCCCTTTCCACCATAAGCCACCTTTGCTCATGGTGTTTTGTCACAGCAATAGGAACTTACGCTAAGACAGGTGTTATCACATCTCTCCACTGTTAACTGATCCGCAGATTGTTTGAAGACCGTATATGCATCTAGCTCCTAAGATGGTTCCAGATTAAAGGAGACTAAGAACCATCACCACTAGATGCAGCTCCTGACCCTACACCGGATCTTGCACTAGAAGCAAAAAGAAAAAGAAAAAAAGAAAGAAAGGAAAAAGAAAAAAAAGAAAAGAAAAGAAAAAAGAAATTGCAAAGAACATAGTTAGATCACTTGATAAAAAATGGAACACAGGTGGTAGTTAGATTTAAAAAAAATATCAACATTAAATTTCCCAACATTGGAAATATGACTGTTAAGTTGAAGTCTATAATTTTTCTTGGGAAATGAATTTATCTGTAACTATAAAATATGGTTAATAAAGAATTCATTTTTACAAAAACAAAACAGCTCTCAGAACCTGTGGGATTTGAGGGTGGGAGAAAAGAGTAGCCGAGTCAGTTTCAAATACAATACGATCGAGGACATAACTGGGTCACTTTTCTGCTCCAGGACAGATCCAACAGACCTCACAGAAGACTGTGGGGTCCCAGTGCTTGGAACTCAGCCATTGTTTCCTGTGAAGAAGGACGAACATCTTCCCTCCTCAGAGTATGAGAAAGGCAGAAGGGTATGCCAAAGATACCAGATGACAGGTGAGAAAAACAGCCACAACATATAGGACGGAGGAGAGAGAGAAAAAGAGAGAGAGAGAGAGAGAGAGAGAGAGAGAGAGAGAGAGAGAGAGAGAGAGACCCTCTAATGTTCTAATGATGCCTTTTATGGGCACACTCTGGCGTGAATCTCAGGAGTCTGCTTGCTCTCTTCCACTTCCTCAAAGAAGCAGCTACCAGAGGCTGCCACTGGAAAAGCAGGCGTGACCCACGAATTGATCAGTGCGACCTTCAGCGGAAATGTCAATAGAACTCAGTGTGGTGTCATTACATGCACACCACAGTAGAGCTCAAAGAAAGAAAGAAGGCTGTAGCACCAAGTACGGGCAAACTGAGGAAAGCTAGGGCTCTCGTGTGTGCAGAAGGCCAAATGCTGCAAACGCTTTGGAAAGGCTGTGTTTGGATATACTCTATGACTAAGCAGTTCCGTTCCTGATGTACAACTAATAACAATGACTTTTTATGGCTATCAGAATTTATACGTATATATGAAAATATTAATACTATTATTATTCATAATGACCCACAGTTGCAAATGACACAATGTTTATCTATAGTAAAAAGGATAAGCACTGTGATGTATGCAAATAAAATACTATCCAGCAATTGAGAAAATCATTGCACTAACCCTATATACAACCAAGGATGAATCTACCCAAATGCTGAGAAAAAGAAATCAAATACAAAAAATTTACATACTGTGTGATACAATTGATGTGAAGTTCAGGAACAGGAAAACAATACCATAATACCATATACCATAATAACAATAGCATAATAACAGTTTGTCTTATAGAGAGTGTGAAAGTTACTGACAAGAGACATGATAGAGGCTTCTTGGGGTAATAGGAGAAGTCATTTAAATCTCTGTATTTTGCTCTGAAAGAAATTATACTTCAACTGGGGGGGCAAGTCTAGAAATAGAATCACAGCTGCTCAATATTTGAGAGATCTTTTTTGTGGACTGTGTTAGCACACACCCTTAATCCCAGCACTCAGGAGGCTGAGGCAGGCAGAATTTATTTATTTGTTTGTTTGTTTGTTTGTTTGTTTGTTTGTTTAAGATTTCTGTCTCTTCCCCGCCACCGCCTCCCATTTCCCTCCCCCTCCCCCAATCAAGTCCCCCTCCCTCGTCAGCCCAAAAAGCAATCAGGGTTCCCTGCCCTGTGGGAAGTCCAAGGACCACCCACCTCCATCCAGGTCTAGTAAGGTGAGCATCCAAACTGCCTAGGCTCCCACAAAGCCAGTAAGTGCAGTAGGATCAAAAACCCATTGCCATTGTTCTTGAGTTCTCAGTAGTCCTCATTGTCCTCTATGTTCAGCAAGTCCGGTTTTATCCCAGGCTTTTTCAGACCCAGGCCAGCTGGCCTTGGTGAGTTCCCAGTAGAACATCCCCATTGTCTCAGTGTGTGGGTGCACCCCTCGCGGTTCTGAGTTCCTTGCTTGTGCTCTCTCTCCTTCTGCTCCTGATTTGGACCTTGAGATTTATGTCTGGTGCTCCAATGTGGGTCTCTGTCTCTGTCTCCTTTCATCGCCTGATAAAGGTTAATATTTAGGAGGATGCCTATATGTTTTTCTTTGGGTTCTCCTTCTTATTTAGCTTCTCTAGGATCACGAATTATAGGCTCAATGTCCTTTATTTATGGCTAGAAACCAAATATGAGTGAGTACATCCCATGTTCCTCTTTTTGGGTCTGGCTTATCTCAGGATAGTGTTTTCTATTTCTATCCATTTGCATGCAATATTCAAGAAGTCCTTGTTTTTTACTGCTGAGTAGTACTCTAATATGTATATATTCCATACTTTCTTCATCCATTCTTTTTTTTTTTTTTTTGGTTTTTCGAGACAGGGTTTCTCTGTGGTTTTGGAGCCTGTCCTGGAACTAGCTCTTGTAGACCAGGCTGGTCTCGAACTCACAGAGATCCGCCTGCCTCTGTCTCCCGAGTGCTGGGATTAAAGGCGTGCGCCACCACGGCCCGGCCCCAATATATGTGTGTATGCATGTATATAAAATCAACCCACAGGAAGCAATTGCACTGATATACAATAGCAATCAGCAAACATAAAAATATATGGGTCACAAAATAATCAACTTTATATGGAAAAGCAAAAAACCCAAGATAGCCAAAACAATCCTATACGATAAAGGATCGTCTAGAGGCATTACCATTCCTGAGTTCAAACTCTATTACAGAGCTACAGTATTGAAAACAGGTTGGTATTGGCATAAAGGCAGGCAGAATTTTATGAGTTCAAGGCCAACCTGGTTTAAAGAATTAGTTCCAGCCCTGCCAGGGATACATAGAGAAACCTTGTCTCAAAAAAACAAGAGAAAGAGAGAGAATGCTTTTCAGTTAAATAAAAGAAAACGGTGTTGTCTGAGGAAATGGAGCCTCCTAACTTTCTAAAGGAGCTTTCGTTAATTTTTCCATCATCTCCCTTAAGTTTTTAGCTGTTGACACCATTTTTTTAGCCTTTGTCTCATGCCTTCTTATCCCTTCAGGATTTTGCAATTAAGTCCCAGGAATCTAACTAGGAATGGAAATATGTGAAGTCCCGTCCTGTCGGCTTCCATAGTGTTTTGTAGTTGACGAAGAGGAAAGACCTCTCTTGGTCCTAGCAACAGCCTCGTGGGCAAGGCGTGCAGTTTATATTCACTACTAAAAAGAGCCCAGAGCTCTTTGAGGATAAAATGTCATTGAAACTCAACATCTCAGAGGCAAGAAAGATTCTAGGAACCAGATGAGGAGACGCCGAGGACATGGTCCACAGATCAACTAAGGAGGGCTCACAGGGGCTCAGAGACTGATCTGACAAACAAGGAGCCTGCATGTGTCCGAGCTAGGTCCTCTGCGGGTATGTTGTGGTTGTGTGTGGCTTGGTGTTCTTGTGGGACTCCCAACAAAAAAGGGAGTGGGGGCAGTCTCTGACACTTTTGCCTGCTTGTGGGACCCATTTCCTCCTAGTGGGTTGCCACGTCCAACTGTCCAGGAGACTTTGTGCCCAGTCTTAGTGTATCTTATTGTATGTAGGCCATGCTTGATGGATATCCCTGGGAGGCCTGCTCCTTTTTTCAAAGGGAAACTGAGGAGGAGCGATCTGGGGAAGAGGGGAAGTGAGAGGAGGAACTGGGAAGAATGGAAAGAGGGGAAACTGCAGTCGAGATGTAATGCGTGAGAGAAAACTAGAAGCTATAAAAATATAAACTCACCACACCTGACTTCTAATCGGGTCTTCATAAGCACTGACTTCAATACAAGTCAATACAGCAAGGGATCCTGGATTACATACC
This sequence comes from Microtus ochrogaster, assembly GCF_000317375.1. Taxonomy (NCBI): domain Eukaryota; kingdom Metazoa; phylum Chordata; class Mammalia; order Rodentia; family Cricetidae; genus Microtus; species Microtus ochrogaster. The sequence continues at coordinate 49,514,155 of NC_022026.1, forward strand.
AGAAGGTGAAAATGCTCTGAAGGATAGCATCAGGACAGTGGATAAAATTTCATTACAGAATATATGTAGAGAGGAATATCATATCATATCTACCACTGTTGAATTTTTTTATAGTACTAGAAATAGAACCCAGGACATTGTGCATAGCAGGCCATCACTCTACCGCTATGCTAGGTCCCCAGTCCAATAACTTTTCATTTCTTGACCTTGATAATCATATTGTTGTTGCATATGAGAGTGTCCTTTTTGTAAGAAGTACTGAAGTATTCAAAATGTAAGGTTGATCATGTCTATAATTTAACCTAGGGTAGCTCATTGAAAATTGGATTTATACAGATGGTGAAGGAGAAAGCAAACGTGCAAATGTTAATAAATATTTGTTGGATTGGTCTTGTAACTTCCCCATGAGTATTATTTTTTTCTTTTAAAAAAATATTGGGGAGGGGGCTAGAGAAATGGCTTGCCAGCTAAGAGCACACACCCATGTTGCAGAGCCTGTAACAGAGGCTGTAACTCCATCTCCAGGGGATCTGATGCCATCTTCTGGCCTCTGTGGGAACTGCATCAACACGCACAAACAACACATAGTCGCACACAAAATTTAAAAAAAAATTTCAAAGTATTTTACGAGCACATATTGGTTGTACACAATAACCGGTTTTGTTATGAGATTTCCATAATATATACAACGTATTTCGATCATATTAGCCCCGATTACCCTCTCTTGTCACCTTTCTTCCCCATCCCTACTTGTCTCTTCCCTCTTCCCAACCAGGCCCCTTCTGTTTTCATGTCTTTAGTTTTGGTGATGCATTGAGTTTAATGAGGGCTTCTTACAGGAGCATTCTTTCAGGGTCAGAGGTTATTTACAGTAGCAGAGGAAATTTGCCAGTGGCCACACCACCAAAGAAAATGTCTCTCCATCCCCCAGCAACCATAAACAGCCTGTAGCTCCCCAGAGAGGAGTAGAGCCTCATTGGCCCTTCCTCCTTAGCAGTGTAAGCATTACAATTTTGTTTCTAAATAAGAAGTTTTAAAACTGATGAAAACACAACTTTCAGACAAAATCATGCTGTGCTTATGTGGGGCTCAAAACCATAATTATCTCGGGCAGTGTGTAAGAAATGACAGAATTCTAATTCCTAGCAGACTTATTAGTCGTTTCATTTCATCAAAATACTGGCAAAATAGCTCTTCTATTTTTCAGTTAGTATGGTCTAGTGAATTTCATAGGAAGGCTTGCTCTTCTGGGACCAGTTGGCGTTTTCATATTCTCAAATACCACGGTGTTTGATTATGAGGCCTTTGGAGAGGGAAAAAGTCAGCACCCCTGTGATCCCTGGGGCTGTAGCAATGTCCTAAGAAGGTGACAAGACCTTGCAGGACTTAGCCACATGGTACACAAGGAAACTTGGATCCCAGAGACAGGACTCCATCTTTACCAGAACTCCAAAAAGGTCTTGAAAGCAACAGAACTGCTGAACTTGAGAGGAATGTAGGACCCTATCCAATGTGGAAACATGGTCAACAACCTTTAAACAAGTCTGGGATGGAAAAGACTGAGTTCGAACTTCTCCCACTGTATCAAGATGGGTACCCCACATTGAATTTAAGCTAAAGTAAATAAAACTTGTTTTGAATGCTTGGGTGGAGTCATTCCTATCACATAAAACAACACATACTGAAATGCATGCTAAGTACTTTCTGTTGATTATCTCATCTTGTCCTCAGAAGACCCCTATGACATAGCAGTAACACTCTCCACACCAATATAGGGCCTCATAACTACCTATGTGATGTCACAGTGGAAGTCACTGGTGGAGCCAGCATTTGCATCCAGGCAACCTGACTACCGGATCAAAGCTCCTATCCCATCTGCCATGTTTGTGGGCGGCTACACACTTCACTTCAGCGCAATTTCTCTCGTGAAAATCCTTTCCTCCAGTTCGAGTCTGTAGAAGATGGGCTTTATTAAATAAAGTTGCTGTCCAGTGGCATAATAGCATTGGAAGAAGCCTATCCAAGCTCAGCCGAACCCAAGAACATCACGCCTTCCATCCCTCTCAATAAGCAGCCAGACTTTCCATAGAGCAGATGACTAAAAGATGCGCTGATTGTGCCCAGGAGGGAGTGACTCTTCTGCCAAATGTCCTGGCTGCTGGTGTGCTCATCCCCTGCAAAGAGCGAGGTCCTTCCAAACGACGGGTATTCTCCATTCCCCCCATGGATGCATAACTGAGTCAGGGTAGCCTGCCAAATCCAAACACTGTTCCATACCCAGTGCCTGAAAAGAGCTGCTCCTGCCTTCACAGCAGTCTCTGAGGCATAATTAGTTGCAGATTCCTCCTGGAGCTGCTTAGGTTCCTTGATGTCTCCGAGATGTGGCCAGTGTGTAGCTCTCTTTGGCAGTGAGGGGCTAGAGAGGAGGTCTAGATGTCCAAAACCAAGAGCATCATTCTGATCCAGCCTGGCTTTCCCAAGACATGGGGGGGGGGCTCACATGCATAAATAGGGCTTTGGGGAGCATGTCCCCTTTCAGCAGATCCAAACCACACAGATCACAGAAATCTATGGGAAGCAATGTCTTCCTCATGACCTGGCCAAATGTTAGCAATAGTCTCCATTTGGCTCAGAGATACCGGGAGTGGGAAAGGAGGTAAGGAGCCTTTTCTCTTAGAAAAAAAGGAGAAATATCAACAAAAGACAAGGCTAGTAACTTGAAAGGATTTACAAACACACAGAAGACAAGCCTTTGGGCATGTCCATGATGGGGTTTCTAGATTAGGTTAAGTCAGGTGGGAAGACTCACCAAAATATGAGTATCATCATTACATGGAGTGGAGCTTTAGACTAAAGAAAGAGAATGCAGGCTGATCACCAGCGCTCATCTCTCTCTGCTTCCTCACTATGGACTTAATATGATCAACAGCTTTATGTTCTTTCTGCCGTGACTTTCCTACCATGATGGACTGTATACACCTCAACTTAAGCCAAAAACCCTTCCCTCTTAAGTTGGTTCCTGTCAGGCAGGAACCAGCAATAAACAGGTCACAGCAATAAACTAATATATCTAAATAGCATTTCCTTTGTATCCAGACAAGCATCATAGACTTTGGTTCTGATACTGTACTGTTTCCAATTATATTTACTATTATTATCAAATCACAAAATTCATACAAATATAACTACCTTTGGTTTGGACTTTTCCTCTGGATTTAAGAAGGAACTCTCAGATATTCCCTTTTCAAATAAATAACCAAGTCAATATAGAGCTAACTCATCATCTTTTAAAAAACAAAAAAAATGTCATACAATTTTAATTATACACCATTCCAAGTACTATAGTGAAATTTCTCAGTTTTGTGCTAGCCTGCCTAAAATGTGAACCATTGCCGGGCGGTGGTGGCGCACGCCTTTAATCCCAGCACTTGGGAGGCAGAGGCAGGCAGATCTCTGTGATTTCAAGGCCAGCCTGGTCTATAAGAGCTAGTTCCAGGACACGCTCCAAAACCACAGAGAAACCCTGTCTCGAAAAACCAAAAAAAAATAAAAAATAAAAAATAAATAAAATGTGAACCATTTAGCCACTTGATACCGTCTCTGTTGTCAGACTCACTTTTCAGTCAGTATCTCTGTGCTTGTGTTTTAGTAAACTTTTCGAACATAATAGACCCGAAGCGCAAAACTAGTGATGCTGACAATTCAAATATGCCAACAAGTTGCAAAGTGTTGCTTTGAGTGTGAAAGCACAGGACACTGTGTGTTGAAATGAAGGCCACATTCACATAACTGCTGTTGCGACTGTAATATTATGACTACTCTATTTTACTGCGTCTCACTGGTTTTCTTTAAAAGATAGCTTATTAAGTAATAGGTGCCCATATGAAATTATTATACATTCTTCATTATAAGCAATTTTTCCTCTCCATTCCTCCTCCCTCATCTCCCATTGTATCCTTTCATTTCGAGTATTTCCCCTTCTACTTTGTTCCTTTGTCTTCCCTGCCATCTCCCTTAAAGCCTCCCTTTTCCACTTATATGGCCTCCTTTCTAGTTTCCTGGTCTTTCTCCATATTTACTTCTACCTGGTCTTCCATACTTGACAGAGTCTAGGAGCCACCTATGAAAGAGAATATACAGGATTTGTTTGGGGGAACCCTAAGTTACCTCTCTGAATATGATTTCCAGTTCCATTCCTTTCCCCCACAAATTTTATGATTTCAATTTTTTTTCATGGCTAAATAAAATTCTCTTCTATGTATGTATCTATCCCAGTTTCACTGTTCATTTGTTCATTGATAGACATCTAGGCTGATTGCATTTCCTTGCTGGCAAGATGGCACAGCAAGTAGATGCACCTACTATGTGAGCCTGATGTCCTGAGTTTAATTCCCAGAACCAGAAGAAATGTAGAAGAGGACCAACTCCAGAGAGTTGTCCTCTGACTTTCCACAAGTGTGCTATAGCACGTGCATCCACACATACATGCGTTCACATTGAGAACATTGTATTAAAGTCTCCATTGTTAGTGTGCTTGAACCTATGTAGCCTTTTATACCCTTTAGTGTTGATTTTATTAAGTTGGGGGTTGCAAATTTTATTGCATAATACTTCACAATAAGTCTTTTTGATAAACTTGCTTTATAAATATGCACTGACAACCCCTTCCCATCTGAGTTCCAACAGCTGGCCAGCAGGTAAAATACCTGTGGACAGGCCACTCCACCACTGCCACCCCCATTCGACCCTGCAACCTACAAGACCCACTCCACCATCCATACCCACTGATCCTATCATCCTCCCCCTGGCTAACCCTCCCCCAACATCAACAGCCTCTAGAGGTAACAGCACCACCCACACCAATTAGAAGAACAGGTAACTGACTGGTCTCCCAGCTAAATTACCCTAATCTCTAGGCTCTGAGTCCCAGGGCACATCCTTTGCACAGTCCCTACAAGGCAGCTGGACCCTGCCCCCAACACTCCTGGAATTCCACCACTCTGGTGCAGCCCCTAGCAGCAGGCCAGCAGGTAAGAGACCTGCAGGCAGACCACATCACCACCTCTGCCACCCACTGAACTCAGTAACCTACAAAACCACCTCCCAAACCCACCACCTCATCATCCTCCCCTGGCTAACCATATCCCACAACATCAACAGTCTCTAGAGGCACAAGAACCACCTATACCAATGGGAAGAACAGACCCACTCTGCCACGCCATCCCACCTACCCCAGCATCTCCCCATGAACAGCCCTCTTCAGCAACATCAGTAAAACCTATAGGCACAAGTGCCATTCACACCAGTTAGCAGAACAGGCAAAATCTACACCAGTTGGAAGAACAGACTCCATGGGCACAGACACATCCCACACCAGACAGAAGAATAGACCCCATAGGCACAAGTAAATCCCAAACCCCAGAGAAACTAGACAACACACTAGATCTAAGCACCCAAACCCCAACAAATCTCTGCTGAGACAACCCTACTCGACCTGACAACCAGTCAATCACCAGAACCCTTGACCATTCAAGACAAAATACAACAAAGAAAACAGACAATAAAGGAACAAAAGACCCATTCAACAAAGACATCACAAGAATCAACACCTGTACCTATAATTACCCCAAACCCAGCTGGGTATATAAATGGCAGTGCAAAAATACATTCAACAACATAAAGAGCAATATGGCACTACCAGAACCTAGTGTTTCTATAACAGCAAGACCTGAACACCCCAATGCAGATGAAACACAAGAAAATCAGCTCAAAATAACTTTATGAAGATGATAGAGGCCCTAAAAGAGGAATTGAAAAAAAAATCCCTTAAAGAAAGTAACAAAAAGACAAATAAAAAATTGAAAGAAAGCCAGGCGGTGGTGGCGCACGCCTTTAATCCTAGCACTTGGGAGGCAGAGGCAGGAGGATCTCTGTGAGTTCGAGACCAGCCTGGTCTACAAGAGCTAGTTCCAGGACAGGCTCCAAAACCACAGAGAAACCCTGTCTCGAAAAACCAAAAAAAAAATGGAAGAAATCAATAAATCCCTTAAAGAAAGCTAAGAAAAGACAATCATACAGGTGAAGGAAACAGTTCAAAACTTGAAAATCAAAATAGAGGCAATAAAGAAAACACAAACAGGGGGAATTCTGGAAATGGACAATCTGCATAAATGAACAGGAACTACAGATGCAAATATAACCAACAGAAGAAAAGAGATGGAAGAAAGAATCTCAGGCATTGAAGATACAGTAGAGGAAAAAGAGTCATCAGTCAAAGTAAATGTTAAATCCAACAAATTCTTAAAAACAAAACATCCAGGAAATCTGAGACACCATGAAAAGACCAAACCTAAGAATCATAGAGCTAGAAGAAGGAGAAGAATTCCAGCTCAAAGGCACAGAAAATATATTCAACAAAATCATAAAAGAAAACTTTCCCAACCTAAAGAAGTATGCGCCTATGAAGGCAAAAGAAGCTTACAGAACAACAAATAGACTGGACCAAAAAAAAGTCTCCTTACCACATAATAACCAAAACACTAAACATACAGAATAAAGAAAGAATATTAAGAGTTGAATAGGAGAAAGGTCAAGTAACATATAAAGGCAGACCTATCAGACTACACCTAACTTCTTAGTGGAGACTCTGAAAGCCAAAATGGACAGACATTTTGCAAATACTCAGAGATCACGGATGCCAGACTAGACTACTATACCAAGCAAAGTTTTCAATCACCGTAGATAGAGAAAACAAGATATTCCATGACAGACCACATTTAAATAATACCTATCCACAAATCGAGCCTTACAGAAAATACTAGAAGAAAAACTTCAACCTATGGAAGTTAAGCTGCACCTACGAAAACAGTTACAAAAAAATTTGGAATAACCCCGTGTATCTTATCATATCACCATGGCTTAAAGTTAGAATTCAACAACAACTCAAATTACAGAAAGCCTACAAACTCATGGAAACTGAACAATGCTCAACTGAATCACCTCTGGGTCAAGGAAGAATGAAAGAAAATAAAGACTTCCTTGAACTCAATGAAAATGAATGTACAACATGAGACACTATGAAAACAGTGCTAAGAGTAAAGAAAGTTCATAGCCAGTGCCTACATAAAGAACCTGGAGAAAGCTCACATTAGTGACTTAACAGCACACGTGAAAGCTCTAAAACAAAAAGAATCAGACTCATTCAGAAGGTGTAGACAACAGGAAATAATCAAATTAAGGGCTGAAATCAATAAAATAGAAGCAACAAGAACAATACAAAGATTCAATGAAACGAGCTGGTTCTTTGAGAAAAATCAGCAAGATAGACAAAGCCTTATCCAAATTAACCAAAAGGCAAAGAGAGAATACCGAAATTAATAAAATCAGAAATGAAAAGGGGGGCATAACAACAGGCACTGGGTAAATCTAGAGAATCATTAGGTTGTACTTCAAAACCCTGTACTCCACAAAATTGGAAAATCTAAAGAAATGGACAATTTCATGGATAGGCACCACATACCAAAATTAAACCAAGGGCAAATAAACATTTTTTTAATATTTATTTATTATGTATACAATATTCTGTCTGTGTGTATGCCTGCTGGCCAGAAGAGGGCACCAGACCTCATTACAGATGGTTGTGAGCTACCATGTGGTTGCTGGGAATTGAACTCAGGACCTTTGGAAGAGCAAGCAATGCTCTTAACCTCTGAGCCATCTCTCCAGCCCCAAATAAATATTTTAAATAGACCTGTAACCCCGAAGGAAATAGGAGTCATTAAAAGTCTTACAATCCCCCCAAAAAAGCCCAGGGCCAGATGATTTCAGTGCAGAATTCTACCAGAATTTCAAAGAAGAGCTAATACTAAAACCCCTCAAATTGTTCCATAAAAAAAAAAACTGAAGGGACATTGCCAAACTCTTTTTATAAGACTACAGTTACCCTGATACCGAAACCACACAAAGACTCGACCAAGAAAGCAAATTACAGACCAATCTCTCTCATAAACATTGGTGCAAAAATACTCAAGAAAATACTGGAAAACCAAATGGAAGAACATATCAAAAAAAGAAAAAAATCCACCATGATCAAGTAGACTTCATCCCAAAGATGCAGGAGTGGTTCAACATATGAAAATCTGTCAACATAATCCACCATATAAACAAACTGAAAGAAAAAACACATGATCATTTCATTAGATGCTGAAAAAGCCTCTCTGAAACTCCTTTCAGACATCCTGCTGTTGCCGGAACTCATGGAGACTGGGGGCTATGTTCTCTGTCTTTTACACTCCCCTCTGGCTGTTAGAATCTTTCTGCCCCTCTCTTCCTCATTGCTGCCTAAGCCCTGAGGGAGGGGTCTAAGGAAGGCATCCTATTTAGGACTACTTGTTCCGAAATCTCTCACTTTCCACATTGTCCTGTTGTGGGAATCTGTTATTTACCATCTACCACAAGAGGAAGCTTCTCCGATGATGGCTGAGCATGATCTTTGCATATAAGCAGGATGTCCTTAGGAGTCATTGTATTACTACATTCCTTTAGCAGAGCAGTAGTATTTGGTTTTCCCCTAGGTCCAAGGCCTATTCAATTTTGAGTTCTTAGCAGTGTCAAGTCTGGGTGTACACACACACACACACACACACACACACACACACAGACACACATTCATTTTTTAAAAGATTTATTTATCATGTAGACCATGTGTGCCTGCACGCCAGAAGAGGGCACCAGATCTCATTACAGATGGTTGTGAGCCACCATGTAGAAGCTGGAAATTGAGCTCAGGACCTCTGGAAGAGCAGCCAGCGCTCTTAACCTCTGAGCCATCTCTCCAGCCCCCACACATCAGTATTAACAAGGTCATCTGTTTTCTTCAGGAGGCTGTCAAGGCTGTCTTACAGGAAATTGAACTACAATTTATCTTTTTTTCAAGTTTTATTTTTTATGTGCATTGGTGTTTTGCCTCCATGTATGTCTGTATGAGGATGACTGTCGGATCTCCTGGAATTGGAGTTTCAGTAGTGAGCTGCCATGTGGGTGCTGGGAATTGAACCTGGGTCCTCTGGACAAGATCAGGAGCATTCAGGGTGGTAATGGTCATAGATGAATCAGAGTCCTCCGGAAGAGCAGTCAGTGATCTTAATCACTGACTCATTTCTCCAGGCCCCAACTTCTACTTACCTTAAGCCACCCCCTCCTAGCCCTCCTTTCCCCACAACCTCTCCTTCCTAGGGCTCCTCCCCTCTGCGTTATTAGCCAATCGCCTTCCACCCAGTGACCTCAGTCCTACCTCACAAAGAACTGCCTCCAAGCGACCTTCCCTTTCAGCACACCCTGCTTGACGCTGCCAAAATAACCTCACAAAGAGGGAAGTCCAACAATGTTATCTCCAGCTTTAAAAAAAAATTCACCGTCAACTGGTTCTACACTGTTAAGTCCAACTTCCATAATGACGAGAGAGTCAGAGCTTTCACCCTCCAGGGAATAAGAGCTACTTTATTCTGGAGCCATTTTGAATGATTGTGGTCTGAGAGTTCAGATTTTGGCTACCCTAATCCCATGTTCCGACGCGGAAGCAGCTTCATGAAGTTCGTGTAGTTTTACAGAACAAAGGAAGCCATGAATCAAGGGAAATTTAAAATCCATTGCTGGGTCCATCAGAGAGGCAGCGGCATGGGGACGAGGGAGCTTTCTTTGTAGGCCTAAAATGTAACCTGATGACGTTTTAGCTCTTGGGTTGGTAGAAGCTTGTGCTCTAAACTAACGGCTTCTACGAGGTTTTTATTTATTATCATGAGGTGTCACTTCAGATAACAGCGTGGGGCAAGGCATGGCTGTTCCAGAAGGCCCAAATTAGCTCAAGATAAAGTAATTAGCCCCTGAACCTACACAATTCTCATCTCTCCACACTACTGAAATTCCAACAGGTCCATCAGTCTTTGTGGAGACAGACTCCTTCGGGGAGTTTATTGTTCACAGCCAGACACAGTTCACAAAAGACTCAGGATCCCACCCCCAGCCTGTTTTCCCAGCCTCTTCTGGGGTGTTAGCCCACTCCACCCCTGTACCTTCTCAAATTCCCCAGTCCGCGGCTCCAGGGCAGTTTCCTTAGACCCCACCCCACCTCCACCCCCGCCCGTGCTTGTCTTTGTTAGCTTTCTGTGTGCCTTTGCATATGCTGGTCCCTCTTTCCTGGAATGGTCTTTCCCCTCCCCCTTCCCAGTGTCCGTCTGCGGTTCCTTCTAACACCTTGCTTAATTTTCACTTCCTCAGTGAACCTTCTCCCAGCACCTCGGGCAGGCAGAACAGGCTCCCCCTGCTGGGTTCCTCACCTTTGGGTAATTACTTATTGACGCTTAACTCTTCTAACTGGGAGCCACTGTCAAAGGCTGGGAGCAGCTGTCAAAGACTATGCCTGTATTACGGTCACTGTTCTCTCTCCTCCTGGGAACAGCTTATTAGAAGTGATCAGTAAATGTTGTTGGATAAATAGAAGAATTTCTTGAGCCTCAATCAGATCAAGAGCACGTAACCCGGAGCGGGAGAGATGACTCAGCAGTCAAAAGAGCATACTGCTCTTCCAAAAGGAGTGGAGTGGAATCTCACAATGCCCCTGACAGGCAACTCCCAACTACCTTCAACTCCAGCCCTAGGAAATCGGACACCCTCTCCTGAAATCCCCAGGCACTACGCACACATGCACAATGACACACATATGCACATACTTTAAAATAATAATAAAGACAAAATCTTTAATGGCACATAACCTTAAGTATGTGTGTGTGCAGGGAAGAAGCAATGAGTGACCAGCTGATAGCTCACTCCTAACTGACTAGCTCTAACCTTAACCCCGTGAGACTGGCTAGGTCTGATGGATATCTTTAAATCCCAACCTAGAATCACTCGGGAAGAGGGTCTCATTGAGAGACTTCCTACATCGGGCTGACCTGTAGACATGGCTATAGGTGATTGTCTCGAATTAATTGATGTGGGAAGGCTCAGCCCACCTGGGTAGCCATTTCCAAGGCAGGAGGCCTCAACTGTGTAAGAGTGGAGAAACTGAGTTCGGTACTAGCAAGCAAGAGGGCAGGTATGAATTCATTTCTCTCTTCTCTTGGCTGTGGATGGGATGTGACTAGCTATTTGAAGTTTCTACCTTGACTTATCTACAATGATGGACTAAAACCTGGAATTGCAAATAAAAATAACACCATTACCCTCCCAGTTTGCTTTTGTCAGGGTGCTTTCTCCCAGCCACAGAAATGAAACTAGGATACCAGGTCACAGGAGGAAGGCATTAGTATTAGAGTAGCTTTGTGCTTTGAATGAGAATGGCCCCCATAGGCTAGTATATATGAATGTTTGGTACCCTGTTAGTGAAACTGTTTGGGAAGGATTGGGAGGCGTGGCTTTGTTAGAGTAGGTGTGGTCTTGTTAGAGGAAGTGTATCATTAGAGGTAGGCTTTAACGTTTTAAAATCCCAAGCCAGGCCCAGTCTGTCTCTCTCTCTCTCTCTCTCTCTCTCTCTCTCTCTCTCTCTCTGCCTGCAATGTGGGGATCAGATGTGAACTCTTGGCTACTTCTCTAGCACCGTGCCTGCCTACCTGTCACTAAGCTCCCCACCATGATGACAATAGACTAACTCTCTGAAACTGTAAGCAAGTTCCTGATTAAGTGCTTTCTTTTCCAGGAGTTCCCTTGATCATGGTGTCTTTTGACAGCAGTAGAACACTGACTAAAACAAGCACCCGCTGTTATTTATGTAATGCTTTATCCCCTAGAAAGCTTGGTTTAATTCTGTGATAGCATGATTCATCAAATAATGCTTTTCTTGGGAATGGAAGAAATAAATGAATAAGACAGAAGGGCTGAGGGGAAAAAAATCCCATCATCCCTAGAGAAATCCTTCCTCATTCCTCCTACCTAATATCCTTGAAATCTAACAGGCTCTAACCTAAAGATCATCAAGGTCTCACAAGGAAGGGCCATTGACATTTCGTAACCGACATTTCTTGAAAGATTAACAGTCTCCTCTGCTTGCCCTCCTGGCATTTGGAAAGCCTGAGTGAACGATTCTCATTCTCCGCGGCTCTGACACAGAGGGCACAAATGGGTTCTGTGAGGACAAGAGCCGAGAGCTGCATCCTGCTAATGCACCTTGCTAGAGTTTTGTTTAAAGTTCACAAGGATGTAAAGGCGGTGGAGAAAACATGACCTTCATGAAAGGGAAAGGCGAACTATACACGAGTTCTTACATGATATCATCTCCAAAGAACCGTGCTAATGGCCTCTGAAATAAACCAGTGCTGAGCTGCAAAGGCTCCACAGAACTGTATCAGTCAAGGGTCCCTCGGGAAACAGGTGAGACATCCAAGTTGGGCAGGGAGAAGCACGTGGACTCAAGAGTTGGTAAAGGGTTGTGCCAACGTCTCCACACTGCACACGATGATGGACTCCTCCTCTGGAACTGAAAGTGAGGTCCCAATTAAGGGCTTTGTTTCATAAGCAGCCTTGGTCATGGTGTCTCCTCACAGCAATAGAACAGTGACTAAGACAAGGATCCACTGTTATTTTTGTAATACTTTCTCCCCTGGCAAACTTTGCTTGAACTGTGAGATTATGACTCATCAAATACTGCTGTTCTTGGGACTGGAAGAAAAGTGGCGTGACAGTGACACGGACCTGCTCAAAGCCCTCCCCCTTGTTCCTGTAGAACACCACTGGAACCCACAGGAAGCCAGAGAACAGTTCAGGCCCAGGGTGGTCTGTACCACTGGCTAATCTTGTGTCTCGGAGGCTGCTTAGCAACACCCTGGACCTCAGTCCACTTTCCTCCCTCAAGTAGTGATGATGACAACCAAAAAGGACTTCAGACATTTCGGCATGCTTAATGGGGATAGAATCACTCCAAGCTGAGAGCCATAGGTCTAAGGGAACCTAAAATTGTAAAACATACTCAATAATGAAAAGTAACATGTGAGACTCCAGAACTCCTGCTCCAAATGGTTACTCTAACATTCACCAGGAAGGAGAGATTTGGAGTAGGATTAATTTTGATGTACAATTTTTCTCTTTTTTTTCAAGTATTTTCAAAGTGTGGTGGCATACACCGTTAATCCCAAAACTTGGGAAGCAGAGGCAGGCAGATCTCTGTGAGTTCAAGGACAACCTGGTCTACATAGTGAATTCCAGGACAGCCAAAGAAACACACAGAGGTCTACATTAGTTATAAACTGATTGGCCTAGTAGCTCAAGCTTCTTATTAACTCATAACTTATATTAGCCCATAATTCTTGTCTGTGTTAGCCACATGGTTTGGTATCTTTTTCGGCAAAGCAGTCACATCTTGCTTGCTCTGTGTCTGGCTTCTCTGTATCTGAGTGACAACTCCACACAGAAACTTCCCTCTTCCCAGAATTCTCGTTGTCCCGCCTCTACTTCTTGCCTGGTCACCCCACCTATACCTCCTGCCTGGCTACTGACAGGAATACAAGTGACAGGGTATAGACCCTTGTCCCACAACAGGACTTTTATAATAGATTTTTATTTTATTTTAATATTTTAATTATAAAACATACCACTGAACAGCCATGGACGGAATTAACATCATTCTGCTATTTGGATAATTTTGTTCTTCATTTCAAAGAGGCCAATGTTATATAAACCTCTAGCCTAAACTAATTATTTTCTTATATTTATTTATAAAAAGTATGTATGTCACTGCTTCAAGTACACAGAACAACAAATAAGAGGCTCCAGGACTCAGAGGAGTGGAGTTCCTCTGTGTGGAGTGGGTTTCCTCTCTGCGTTGGTCCCTAAGAAGGCTAGGCTTTCAAAGCTGGACGAAGTCACCGCAGCTCTCCTGTGTTCTCAATTTCCCAAGGAATATTAGGTGAGTGCAATGCCCCGAATGCTGTGTCAGAATCTAAGTACCACAATTGCAGTGATTAACTGAGCTTTTGTGTACATAGAGTATGCAGATGCTTACGATCCTCCCGAGTGTTTTGTGATAGTAGATTAGCCTGAGTTGGGATGAGTCCTTTGTCATGTACTTACTGAGTATCCCCTGTGTGCCTAGCATGATTTTAGGATCTGAGGTGCCCACCATGGTCAAGATGTCAACACTAGCAGGGTCCTACACATTCTAGTGAGGGGAACCGATGATAAATACTGGAACATACACGAAATTCAGATAATTCCATGAACCAACATAGTCAGGTGGAAGAGAGTCACTTAGATATGGGGATGAGCTGTCTTTAACTGATGATGTGAGCTGAGGCTCAAAGACAAAAGGCAGCCTGGTAAGAAACTTGGGGTTTTGTTCTGCTGAAATCAGGAAAGCACAGGAAGGTGTATACTGATTAGTGCTTTTGAGAGGCACCCTTTACTTCTCCGTGGGCTGCAGATAGGACCAGGTTGAGAAGGCACTCACATGACACGTGAGCAAGGGTGTACTGAGGAGGTTGAAGCAGTGGCGTATGATGTGGGCTGCTGGGATGACTCCAGGCTCGTGTCGGAAGCATGTGTGGGCCTTGCAGTGCTGGAGAGAAAGCGTGAAGAGAGACAGAAGTGTGAAATGCTCAAGGCTTAGCCAAGTTATTGAGGCCACCAGAAGCTAAAGCTCTGGGGCATGACACAGTGACTAATGACAAAGACCATGAAATGTCAGGACCTTATATCCCCATTTTTACTTTGAAGTAGGCCAGGAGCCAGGAACTAGGCCATCGTGTACCTCCCTGGAGCATCACAACCAACCAATCTCTGGAGCTTCTAGCTCTGTGAACAGTACAGCCCAGTGGCCAAGGGTAGATCACAAGGGGCCAGATTCTGTGTGGCTTTTTCTCAAATCTCTCATCTGTGGGTGATGCCTACAATACCAATCAGGCATGTCCAACCTACAAAGTACAATCTCAGGAATTGCACAATCAGGATACAAAAATATAATTACAAAATATCTCATAATGGTTTTCTTTTTTGTTTGTTTTCATTTTGTTGTTGTTGTTGTTTTTTAAGACAGAATTTTACTATGTAGGTTGAACTAGAACTCACTGTTTAGACCAGGCTGGCCTCGAACTCACAGAGATCCGGCCTGCCCTCTACCTCCTGGGTGCTGGGATTAAAGGTGTGCGTCACCACCACCTA
This sequence comes from Microtus ochrogaster, assembly GCF_000317375.1. Classification (NCBI taxonomy): domain Eukaryota; kingdom Metazoa; phylum Chordata; class Mammalia; order Rodentia; family Cricetidae; genus Microtus; species Microtus ochrogaster. The sequence goes on from NC_022026.1 coordinate 49,529,299, forward strand.
GCCCTCATAATGGTTTAAGTAAGATTACAAGTTTTGTTGGGCCACATTTATAGCTATCCTTGGCTACATGAGACCTATAGGCAGCAGGTTAGACAGATTTCAGTTCAGAAAAAAAATATACTGCAAGCTTCCTTCCTAAACACAGAAGAGAAGCCAGTGAGGGAGAGCAGACACAAATGAGCAGTGTGACCATGAAGAATAACCTTGAACTTCAGGGACTGGGTTATCTGACTTAGTGGCATCAGAGACTGGGGAGTAGGGCAGAACCCAGAAAAAATGATCTTTAAACCCAGAAAGTGCTGGTAGGTGGCAGGAAGGCAAGGATGTTTTCTTCCTGGCTTTCCCAAGTGAACCTGCTTGTGGCAGGCCCTCACCAAATTCTCACGTGGCACCTGGAGTGAATCCAGGAGTCTGGATGGGGTATGGGCAGGTGCTAGAGAAAGCTTTCCCAAGGTCTTCTCATAACCAAATTCTTGCATTTAAAGAGCGAGTTTCAGGGCGTGTCAGTTGCGGCAAGTGTCTCAGTGGCATTTGAAAATACAGCAAACTCACTTCCTCCCTGAATTTCTTCTTCCTTTCTTTAAAACACCACTAAACCTCTTTTTCTTTTCTATTTTATGTGTACAGGTGTTTTGCCTGCCACATATCTGTGGGTCACATGAGTGCAATACCTTTGGAGACTGGAAGAAGGTGTCTGATGCCTTGGAATTGAAGTTATAGACAGCTGTGATCAGTCACATGGGTGCTGGGAATCAAACACTGGTCTTCTAGAAGGGGAGAAAGTGCACTTAATAGCTGAACCATCTCTCTAGCCCCTTTGTATCTTTTAATTCATCAACTTTTATTTTTAAAAAAAACCCTCATCTCCAAGGCATTTAGATTAATAACATTTCCCATGTTAGTCTCAATCCTGTTTTTCCTCTGTCCCACAAGACATTCCACCTGCCCAGCTGAAGACTAAAGAAGCCAAGGGAGGACATAAATACATGCATACACATGCACAGGCATAAGAAATAACTATACTCTTCTCGGAAGAAGCCTTAGGAAAAGAGCTCAAGATCACCTGTTTTTTATTTGTGTTTTCTAGTTCATATCTTGGTCTCATATTAATTTTCTCTTCAGTAGCTGCTTGTAGTTGAATATTACACATGCATCCTTATTTAGTAAATATTTACTGAATTCATGTTATGTGTCAGCTTCTGTAATAGAGGCTGGAAAAACAGAAAAAAAATAATGCTTTTTTCTTCCCAAGAGGATTTGCTAGCAGTGGCCAAACTGTAGAAGCAAGTCACTAAAATGTAAAGAAAGAACACTATAATCAAGATGCGCTCAAAACACTGAGCACTAAATTTTAGTTTACATTTTATTAAGTGAAGAAACCACATACCCATCACTACTGTGTGAGTTGAGACTGGTAATATTGTCTTTACATATTTCAAGAAAGTTCATGCTCATGGACAAACATTTTCATTTTTTAGGGTGTGTTAAGCCCAACCTTTTCCTATTGCTTATGTTGGGTTGCCACCTGGTGGGAAGATTGTGTATGCTCCTCGCTGCCTTTATTATTTCTCTGGTCAGAATCGTATCTTCTGGCTTATTAACGACTACTGTAGATCAGGTTTCCCCTGCATTTCTCATGTTAGACTACAGTTTTATTTTTTATTTATTTATTTATTTATTTATTTATTTGGTTTTTTGAAACAGGGTTTCTTTGTGGTTTTGGAGCCTGTCCTGGAACTAGCTCTTGTAGACCAGGCTGGTCTCGAACTCACAGAGATCCGCCTGCCTCTGGTCTCGAACTCACAGAGATCCGCCAGCCTCTGCCTCCCAAGTGCTGGGATTAAAGGCGTGCGCCACCACCGCCCGGCTTAGACTACAGTTTTATAGAATCTGTGTGGTGTTGTGATACAGTCCTCCCTTTTTCACATGTCAAAATGCCTTCTGAGGATTTTGTGCTCGCGAAGCAGGTCTTTTCAGTAGTAAACATGCCCAACACAAATCGCATTAATTGCACACACATGTGTCTTACTGTCGTTGCAGTGCCCCATAGTGGAGTTTGTCTTCAATTGTACACTGAAGATTTCCCCCTATTTCTGTCTAGTCTTGCCAGCTAGCCATTTGCTCACAAATCAGTGTGGTTTTCCCTGTGATTCAGGTTAGAGTGCTAGCATTCATCTGGATAGGATTACCATGCCATCCCAGAACAGATTTTTTTTCTACTACCAATATACGCATTGTAAGTGATAGATTAAAAAAATGCACGTAAAAGCATTGGAATATGATTCAGTAGGTTAGAATACTTGCTATGCAAGCCTGAGGACCTATGTTCAAATCCCCAGCACCCACATAAAAATCTGGGTGTGGCTATACACATTCCTGCAACTCCAGCTATGTGAGGGAGCGGAGACAAGAGGATCTCTGGAGCTTTCTGGCTTCCCACCTAGCCCCAGGTTCAGTGAGAGACCCTATCTGGAGGGAATAAAACAGGGAGGAATAAAACAGGACACCAACATCCTCTTCTGGCTTCTGAATGAACACAAGGCATGCCTCCAACACACACACACACACACACACACACACACACACACACACACACACACACACAAGAAAATGCATTTAGTACCCTAACTACTGACCAACCTAGCTAAACAACACACTCAAAGGTACTGGCTGCTTACTCTTGTGATCTCATGGCCGAAATGGAAACTATGACTATTAATCCCAAACCGGAAACACAGAGAAGGTGTTTCCAGTTTGGAATTTCCAATGTTAGAGTGTAACCTGGTGGGATTATCCAGCTGTTGCAGAACAAGTGCTTCTCTGTTACTGTGTTGATGAGAGAGTGCCACTTAGTTGACTTGCCAAAGATTCTGAAAGTGCATCATTGGCCCTCAGACTTGTATCCAAGCCACCAAGAGAATTTTGGAAAACAAAGATTGCAGGCCTCTGCTTGCTCTTCTCCAGGGAGGGAAGATGGGAATTTTCATTTTAACTTGTATCCTCATTTGTGCTGATGCTGCCTCCTGCAGGGAGGTCTGCCCTTTGAGAACAACTAAGAATCCATTCCTTAAATTTTAGCTTCCCACATAGTTCAGGTCCCCCTCCCCCCGTATAATTCTATCGTTGTTCCAGTTGGGAAGAGCTATGGAGATTTGGAACATTGGCTTTCTGGGGTTGTTCCAAAGGCCCCATGGTACCTTTTGATGAAACGTTAGCAGTGGGGTGTTTGTTTGTTTGTGTGTTTGCTCGTTTTATTGTTCTTGTTGCTGTTGTTTCACAGTATGGGATTTTATCTGTGTGGATCTCCAAATCCTAGAGTGAGTACTGCCCCCCAAATCAGTTGGCTTAATAAAGAAATTCGGTCCTTCCACAGTGACCAATTTGTTTGAAGGAAGTAGATGGGAGCTTTTTTTGTCTCCTTCCTTCTCTCAAACTTCTCTACACTTTACAGTGTCGAAAAATCACAGGCAAAATTCTGTCAAAAATCTTTCACTTAGGCAGATACAAACTCTGCCACACATCCTGTTCCCATGAGCTTAGTAATATATTCTTCTGTCCTTGTGGGTGCCTGAATAGCCCGAAGTGCTGACCCAAGGCCCACTCAGTCATGGGACTATCTTCCATAAGGGCAGACATAGGTCATAGCTCTAAAGGTACTTGGTTTTGGGCTCCTGGATTGTTCTACTCTGTTCACGCAGAGGCGAAGATCTCTCTGATTTCTTCTTGCCCACATCTCTAGAACACCACTTACCCACTAAAATTTATTTCTAGAACTTCTTAGATGCATCAATAAGTTCCTCTAGTACAAGATTATTTTTATCTTAATTTTGAGAGAGTATATCATCAGGAGTGGTGGTGCACCCAGCACCCAGAAGGCAGAGGCAGGTGGATCTCTGTGAGTTCGAGGCCAACCTGGCCTAGGACAGCCAGGGCTACACAGAAAAACCCTGTCTCAAAAAAAAAAAAGAAAAAAGAAAAAACAAAACGGGGGGGGGGGCGAGGGACAGGGTGTCTTATGTATGGCAGGTTGGCCTCAAATTTACTATGTAACTGAGGATGACCTTAAACTTGTACCTCCTGACTGGTGGGATTATAGGCATGCACCGCCACACCTGTATTTTGCATATGGCACTGGGACTTGCATTCAGGGCTACACGCCAGTAAGCACTCTCCCAACTGAGCTGTGCTTCCAGAGCGCTGCTACGAATTTAAATAGGCCAGGCACAGGCTTTCTAAAGTACAGACTGCTGATCAGGAGTCTTCAGCCATCATTCAGGACAGCCCTTCAGTGGGGCTCCCTGATTAGGGCACATCACAAGGGAGATGGCTGACCTAGTGTGTGGAAGAGTCCAGTAAGTCAGAAGGCGTGTTGATGGCACTCTGTTGACTGAATTCTGTTCTTTGCAGATGGTATAAACCCAAGGAGTGTGAAACTATTGTTCATGCATTTATTCACTCACTACGAAAAGTCTAAAGTGTGGAGTTTTAGGCTAAGTCTCAGGAATTCTAAACTCTAGTCTCACCAACTTCCTTGAGGTTAATCATGTGACAGCCTTGGACTCGGATTTTATTCATTAATGAAAAGCCTAAACCAGCCATTGTTGAAAGTAACCCCAGTTCCTAAAGTGTCATGGAGATACTATGTTCCAGGAAGGCTAAACTGGATGGTGAAACCTGTCCCCAAAAAAAAAAAAAAAATCAAGCTGGGCAGGAGTGGCGCACACCTTTAATCCCAGCACTCGGGAGGCAGAGGCAGGCGAATCTCTCTGAGTTGTAAATTTGAGGCCAGCCTGGTTTACAGAGTGAGTTCCAGGACAAGCTCCAAAGCTTTGAGACCAAAAAAAAAAAATCAATTAGCAAAATAAGGAAAAATTAAATGGATAGGTCCTGCAGGTGGCGCTAACATACCAAAGTGGAATAACAATTGGCACGCCCACCTCAGGTATGTTAGAACTGGCTGACTGGCTGTAGGCAGTAATGCAAGAAGGAAGGGGGTGAGGTACAATCTACCCGTCTTTGCATTTTCCAGGTATGGATAGACTTATAGGTCTGGCATTTTTACTGTAGCCCCCACCAATGCCAGCCTATGCCAGGAATAACGATGATACACTTTAGGGAATCATAGCTGGAGTGGAGGGAGAAGTAAGGGACGTGTGTGGAGTGTAGGAGAACAGGATGGGACAGATGGCCAAGGACAACTCAAGCAGTGTCTTAGCCACTGCTCTATCGCTGTGATGAAACACCATGACCAACGCAACTTATAAAATCAAGCATTTAATTGGGGGCTTGCCATTGAGAACCGGCCTCAACAAAAATAACTCTTACCAGGGTAGGGGCATGGAATTTTAGAAATATAGTAAAGAATACGAAGACACGTTAAAAAAAAAATAACAGGACAGAATACACCCCCCCCTGCGCAGTTGGGTTCTTTTTCTGCAGCTTTTACACCCAACATTAGGGGAGGGGGGGTAACTTTATTAACATGATACAAAGAATAACTCACACAGTAAAAGTTTTATCACTCTGAGACATCAAATCATTAGCATTCTGTAGTCTAGGTCGTAAAGGTGCTTTAGATCTCGTGTCCTGAAGACTGCCCCCTCCCCCAGTGACCTCATAGTCACAAAAGAAGGAGCAGAAGTCCGTTTGCATATCCTGACCACCTGTCAGGATGGCACAGAGCTATCTTAATTTCAAAAGAACCAAACAATCACTTCCTGAGTTGGGAGGTACAACCATGCTTGCCAATCTCCAAACTCTTTGACTGGCGGACAAGGTGGAAACGGGCCTGTGTTTTCAGCCTCCACAGCTTGCTTACAATTTCAGAGGGTTAGTGCTTTAGCATCACAGCAAGAAGCTTGGCAGCATGTGGACAGGTAGGCAAGTGGGCAGGGAAGGAGGCATGGTGCTTAGAAGTAGCTGAGAGCTCATATCTGATCTACAAAGAAGAAAGACTGGGCGTGGGGTTGGCTTTTGAAACCTCAAAACCCAGTCCCAGTGACACACCTCCTCCAACAAGGCCACATCCACTCTAACAAAATCCTACCTCCTAATCCTTCCCAAACAATTCCACTAACTGGAGACAAAACCTTAAAACGTGAGCCTGTTGGGGCTGTTCTCATTTAAACTGCCATAAGCAGTTTCATACTATGGAGCTATAAAAAACGTGTGGGTTGAGCGAATAACAGAGATTAGTGAAGACTGGGCATGTGGCTCAATCGTAAAAACACCTGCCTAGCATGCACAAGGCTTTGGGTTCCATCCCCATAGCTGCCAAAGAATATCATTTCCCTAGCAAGTTCAGGGGCCAACAAAGCAAACCAAGAGCCACTAAGTTAGTGAAGTTTTCCAGCTGCAGGTCCCAGTACCCTGGAAGAAGACTCAAAATCCTATCATAACCAGTGTTACCCTTACACTACTTCCCTATTTTGGGACAGGTACTCCATAGTCCAGGCTAGCCTGGAAAACATTGTGTAAAACAGCCTGGCTGGAATTCATAGTGATCTTTATGCCTTAAATTGGCAAGTAATGGGATTACAAGTGTGAGCCACCAGGCCAGGTTCTCATGGCCCCTTTGAAGTATAAGACACCTGCTACATTCCTTTTTTGGCGAGTGCTGAGACAGGGTTTCTCTGTGTAGCCCTGGCTGTCCAGGAACTCACTCTCTAGACCAGGCTGGACTCAAATTCACAGAGATCCACATGCCTCTACCTCCCAAGTGCTGGGATTAAAGCCACCACCTGGCTAACCTGCTTATAAATTTCTAAAGTGAAAGCCATAGATAATATAACCTATGTGTACACATCGGGTATATGTTAGGAATTTTTCCTAACATGACCTCTCTGCCGACACAAATTCCCAATCAAGCCAAATCAAAACAAGACAAGTTAAGAAATATCCAGGTTTAATGGGAATTCTGCACTCTTGGGTGGCTCCACCAGGAGGAGGAAGGAAAAGGGACGTGTTCCTCTTTTGGGAGTTCACTTAAGTACCCTGTGGGAGTGGTCCTGACCCCCCTGGCATGCTGGGATTTAGAGTCCAGACCAATACAACTCTCAGGCCTGGGGGCTAGGATAGATGTGAGGGGCTGGGGTCTACACTCCCAACTTAACAATATAGGATTTTTAAAGACTGTAATATTAAAAACTGGGAGCATAAAAACAAACAAACAACAACAACAACAAAACCCAGGCTATGGTGGCACACACCTTTAATCCCAGCACTCTGGAGGCAGATGGTGTATCTCTGAGTTTGTAGCCAGCCTGGTCTACAGAGCAAGGTCCTGGACAGCTAAGGCTACACAAAGAAACCCTGTCTTGAAAACAAACAAAGAAAGAAGTGAAAGCCATTCATTATAGACAAATGCATAAGCTTGGACAAAGACTATAAGCATAGAATCGATGTAGCTCTAACAGCCGTGAGTGCAGGCTGACCTGCAATGTTAGCTCGGTGACTCAAATACCACTTGAAGCCTTGCTGTTGGTTGTAGGATTTTTCTGCAGTGGTAGATAATGCCTGGAAAATCCCAGAACAAAGCACCGTATTGACATAATTGTCCCTCCATTCACTTAGCAAGCACTTTTGTATTCCTAGCAAATCCCCAGACTCCTCACACAGGTTTCTCACCCCTGTGAATCTCCAAAGGAAAATATTTCCAAGCTGTGTGAGAAGTATGAATGGCGATGGGGTGATGGCTCAGCCGGTAAAGTGCTTCTTGCTAATGCAAGCATGCAGGCCAGAGTGCAGATCCACAGCTCCCATGTAAAAGTCTAATGCGGCTGCATGCAGTTATGATACTAGATCTGGGGGGTGGGGAGGGTGGGGAAGGAGGTCTCCTAAAGCTATCTCGCCAAACAGTCTAGATAATCAGTGAGCTCCAGGCTGGAGAGCAATTAAGGAAAATAATCCCACATCAACCTCTGACCTACATAGGCACACACATGGGTGAAAGGGAGTATGCACACATGAACATGCACACAACACACAGTTACACATAGAGAGAGAAAGAGGGAGAGAGAGAGGGAGGAAGGGAGGGAGGCAGGGAGGGAGGGAGGAGAGAGACAGAGACAGAGAGAGGGAGGGAGGGAGAAGAGAGAGACAGAGAGAGGGGGGAGGGAGGAGAGAGAGACAGAAAGAGAGAGAGAGAGAGAGAGAGAGAGAGAGAGAGAGAGAGAGAGAGAGAGAATGGCTTTTACTGCCCAGGCTGGCTGGTCCTATCCAATGAAACCAAATGTTCATCACTATGCCAACCAGCCTCCCCTCTCCATTGGCAGATATGGCTTTGGGGACAGCGCTGCTTCCACAGGAACAGAGTTAATCCTTAAATTCATTGCCAAAGTACATCTGATAGACAGAGGCTTTTCACCAAAAGTACCAAGAATGCCGAAGATCTGCATATTTCTATAGAGTAACAAAATTCTAATATAAGGCACATTAAGGGCCAAGTGTAAGACTTAACAAATGCTAACCCATGAAAGCTTCCTGAAAGCACTAGGAAATGAACAACTTCCTTCATTCCACTGTGGAAGCCCAGACAGGCTAAGGAACTTGTCCAAGGTCATGGAGCTAGTTGAGCCAGGATTGGAGACCAGGTGGACTAGCTCCAGAGTCCAGCGACTAGGTTGCCTCTCCACGGGCCTGTTGCTAGGTTTCCAAAGATTAATTCTGCTTGGGAATAAGCCCAGAAAATTGTTGAGAAAGTAACTTCAGGCCAGACTAATCAGCCATGGTTCGCATGATAGGTAAACAAGACCAGATTGAGAAGGGCGTGCAAAATTATGTAATTCATGTGTGATGGGAGTAGCCCTTAGTTCCTTGACCTTAGACACCCCAAACTCCAGAGCCATGAGAAATAAATACCTCTTATTTCCAAGTTACCAAGTATGGACTGGGATCACCAGCCCCTCACCTTCCATACCACAACTTAAATGGGTTACATATGTAATTGTATGTATAATAATTTATATATTTAATAAGTGCCACCACTCCCCTTGCCTGCCAGATCCCAAGTTCCACAGAAGCACAGAGACACTGCCATTAGCCACTGTCTCCTGTTCCTTAAGAGACTAGACTATAAGGACGGCTTCAACATGTATTGCTCAGGGAATGAAGGTGTTTTAGTGTTGCTGTTGTTTTGATAAACATCATGACCAAAGCAACTTGAGGAGGAAAGGGTTTGTTTCATATCACAGTTTATAGTCCGTCATCCAGAAAGTCAGGGCAGGAACTCAAGGCAAGAACTGAAGCGAACACCATAGAGGGGTGCTGCTTACTGGAATGCTCCTTTTTTTTGTTTTGTTTTGTTTTGTTGTTGTTGTTGTTTTGTTTTGTTGTTGTTGTTTAGTTTTGTTCTTGAGACAAGGTTTCTCTGTAGCTTTGGTGCCTGTCCTGGAACTAGCTTTGTAGACCAGGCTGGCCTTGAACTCACAGAGATCCACCTGCATCTGCCTCTCAAGTGCTGGGATTAAAGGTGTGTGCCACCACCGCCTGGCTGGAATGCTCCTTGTGGCTTGCTCACCCTGCCTTCTTATAGCACCCCAGGACTACCTGCCCAGGAGTAACAACATCCATAGTGAAATGGACTCTCGCACATCAATCATCAACCAAGAAAATGCTCCATAGGCTCACTAAGAGGCTAATCTGGGGGGGGGGGGGATATTTTCTCAATTGAGAGACCCTCTCCCAGAATGATTCAGACTTCTGTCAAGTTGACATGAAAGTAGCTAGCACAGAAGGAACCTCAGGCAATGTTAGCCATTGCATGGCATAAGCAAGTCCTTTAGCAGCTTCGGCATGCTGTATGTAGCAAGTGCCCAAACAAGAGACTATGAAAATGTTAAAGTTAACTAGAGGTAATAGCTTAGGCGTTGATGCCTGATGTGTGCACTGCTGTTTTTGTAAATGAAAAATTTCAAATCCTGACAGTCACTGGCTGCTACCTGCCTGTAGCACTGCCTGTAATTATGACAAATAGTGATCATCTTGTTGCTTCTGTTTGAAGCCTACAAACCACCCCAGAGCTTCCAGAACTCTTGCTGGAGTATTTTTCAAGCTCCTCCCAGACCTCTTCTCACCACCACAAGCTCTTCAATGTGTGGGAGCTCAAGTGTGGCTTCATGGTGGGTCACCTCTCAATCATGTACCATACATGAAGCTCAGAATACTATATCCCAGCACCATAAGGAAAACAGAAAGCACAAAACCCACCACTCTAGTATGTAGGTATAAAAAGAAGAGTTCTTTTTGACCTTGATGGTGTGGATGAAGAAGAGCTGGCTCAACTCCTCACCTGGAGGGGGCGTTCCCTGTGGAAGCCCAGACTGACCAACTCAGCTACCACCCAGGCTCACATCCAGGGCTTTGAGTTGGCCCACTGCAACGTCTACCCCATTTAGGACCTCTGAAGTGTTGAAGGAACTGTTCCTGCAGGACCATATCCACAGCATCTCCATGACTCGGATATCTGAGAGGAATTTCAGTGGGGGTCTAGTGATGGTGGACCAGAAGCCAGAGATCTTGAATCAGACCAACAACTCATTGTAATGAACATTTACAAGTAAAACTGTTTGGGTAAAAGGGTCTGCCGTGTGACACACTGCAGCTCCCAGTGCCACTAAGACTAATGGAGGGGTGATGGAGAGGTGGAAAGACAAAGGAGAAAAATGTTTCTTTCTTTTTTTTTCTTTTTCGGGGGAGGTTCCAAGGGTGAAGAGGGAACATGGAAGGTCAGGGAAATGAATGGGATGGGGCTGCATGAAGTGAAATTCCCAAAGAATCAATAAAAAAAGTGTTTTAAAAAAGGAAAAAAAAGAAGAGCTCTTTTGAAAACCACTTTAAAAGCATTTTTGGATGGCTAAAAGTCTTTAAAATGTTCAAATATCCAGTCACTGTTTGCCCAATGAAGCTGATAAATATCTATCTTGCACTCCTTTTTTGAGGTATCCAAGCAAGAGAGATACATCTATTGTATGTGGCTAATAAATCCCATTTATTTATTTATTGAGACAGGGTTTCTCTGTGTAGCCTAGCTGTCCTGGAACTGGCCCTGTAAACCAGGCTGGCCTTGAACTCACAAAGGTCTGGCGTACTGTGCTTCCTGGGTGCTGGGATTAAAGGTGTGCGCCACTACCGCCCAGCAAGAAATCCCTTCTTAAGAGCCGGGCGATGGTGGCGCACGCCTTTAATCTCAGCACTCAGGTGGCAGAGGCAGGCGGATCTCTGTGAGTTCAAGACCAGCCTGGTCTACAGAGCTAGTTCCAGGACAGGCTCCAAAGCCACAGAGAAA
>NC_022026.1:49540722-49574462 GCF_000317375.1 Microtus ochrogaster
AAAACCAAAAAAAAAAAAAAAAAGTATGTGACAGTTCCCTGTTTGTTTTAATAGTGTCCATTGCTTAGTAAAACACTAGGTCATCTGTCCTGAGTATTTCTTCCATTGTTTTCATTCAAAAGGTATTCTTTCTTTTTTTTTCTTACTTTTAATTAAAACGTAATTATACCATTCCCATTTCATCTCCTCCCCACAACCCCTCTCATGGCCTCTACTCCTCAAACTCATAGAGTCTTTTTCTTTATTAGTGTTACATATACATACATGAATAAATACATAAGTATAGCCTGCTGAGTTCTTTTATTGTTGCTCAAATGTATATGTTTTTGAGGCTGACCACATGGGGTTGCATAATGAATTAGTGTGCCCTTGAGTCCCTGGGGGAAGACTAAGTCTCCCTCTTTCAGTAGTCATCAATTGCTTGAAGCTCTTCATCCAGGGCTGTGGCCCCTAAGCTAGTTGGGCTGTTAACTGGGGTTAGCATTGTGTAGGTCTTGCTTAGGCAGCCACATTGTTGAGACTTCATAGACGCAGCTTCCCTGTCATAGCTAGAGGACACATACAACAGACTTTCTGGGCTTCTGGCTTTGAGAATCTTTCCACCCTCTCTTTCACAATGGTCCCAGAACCTTAAGTATAGGGACTCTTGTAGCTGTATCAGTTGGGACTGGGCAGCCGAGGGTCAGGTGTTGTCTGCATTTAGATCAGTTGTGCCTTTCTGTTATGGATTCTGTCTGCTGCAAGAAGAATCTTTGATAAGGGGTAAGGCCCACATGTATTTCCTGTAGGTTTTTTTTTTTTAAAAAAAAACCAGGAAGACTGAAGCATCCTCTTCAGCTAGTAGGAGTTTGAGTCGGTTTCCTTCTTGGTTTGGAGGCTAGAACAGTTCGCAAGCATGAGGCCACTTTATCTCTTGTTACGGCATGCCATGAGTTGAGTTCCTAGTTTTCAATGTGACCCCACGTTTCAAAGTCCCTCCACAATGGGACTTTAGAGTTGTGAGATGGGGGCATTAAAACACCATAATTTTTTATAAGGGAAACAAGCCATTTCTTTGCCTTTTTTTGAGTGTGTACACAAAGGCAGAGAAAAGCCATGATTCTTTTTCTTTGCCAGTTACCAGAAGAACTATTATTGATCAGATTTTTGTGTTTAGGACTTTCTGGGGATATGGTTAAGACCACTCAACTTTGACTTCTCGGTGTTTGTATTTACAACACTCCCTTTATGCCAAAAATCAGGGTTCCTAATGACATTTTTGATGAGCTTGAACTTTTGGTGTTCCTGCCTCCAACTTCCAAGTGCTGGGATTACAGGCTTGAACCATCATGACAGTTTTATGCATTCCTGGGAATTGAACCCAGGGCGTCATGTATGCTAGGCAATCACTCTCCTATCAATGAGCTATATTCCCATCTCCAAATAACATTAACATAATTATATACACTTTGTATGTGTGTGTGTGCATGCACCTCTGAAATCATACACACATGAGCCACACTAAATGGACGTATCACGTTGTATTTATTTTTTTTGCATATATGTAACAACAATAATAATAGGGCTGGAGAGCTGGCTCGGTGGTTAAGAGCACTCAGTGACTGCTCTTCCAGAGGACCTGCGTTCAATTCCCAGCACCCACATGGCAGCTCACAACTGTCTGTAAATCCAGTTCTAGGGAATCTGACACCTTCACAGCAATGTATATAAAATAAAGTTAAATAAATCATAAAACTATTCTTTAAAAATAATTAAGAGACCAGCAAATAGAGGAAAGAGACATGAGAAGGGTTGGAGGGAGAACAGGGAAGGAGGAGGGAAGTAATCTAATTATATTTTAACTTACATTTTTTTCTACAAAAATGTAATTATTGAGGCCAGCATGTCCTACATAGAGTTCCAGGATAGCCAGGTCTACATAGTAAGACCCTGTCTCAATAACAACAACAATGATAGTTAATGGTAACTGACAATAGTTTATATATGTATTTATATTTACTATATATTTATTGCCATATATAATAAATATACTTAATATATATTTATTTACATATCATATAAAATGAGTTTATATATATATATATATATATATATATATAATATTTTCCCACTGAGGATATATCCCACTGAGGAGGAGGCATAGTCACTTTTCCCTCGTATTAAGTAGTAACTTGTGGTTTCTCTCCGCGGGTTATGCCAGAAACTTGATATATGATTATATTGGTTTGTTGCATTTATTTTATTGTGTGCTATGCTTATGCAAACTCCATATAGTAGTTCTGCTATCATAAAGGCCTCTAGACATAATCCCTCTGCCAGCATGGTGCCAGCACATTAAAGATAATTCTGAATGCTGACTTTAATAGTTTTGATTGTTCGATTTTCTGGTGGGGGACAGGTGGCAGGGAGGAAACCAAAAGCACATTAAAGACCATGGAGTGCAGACTAAGTCCTGAGTGAATGATGGTTGTTGGTATGAATGCAGCCATGTTCAGGATCCCATGCCTTGGACCCATGCATGTGGCAAAGTCTTCCCCAGGAGTGAGGCTCAGAGGGACAGCAAAAGCAGAAGGGCAAGTGTTGACAATGTGTACAGAAACTGGCAACCACAGCTTCCTCCTCCTGGATAACTGTAGCCTAAGACTGCTCACTTATAAGAGAACTTCTATTGAGGATACTTAAACCTGTCTCCTTATTCATATGTATACCATAAACCCTACTCTTTATTCATCTGCAAACGATATCCCCATTGCTTTCACTCAGATGTATAAAATAAACACACTGAGGTTCCAGGTTGCGGTTGCAGTTGGTGACCTCCATTAGAATAGCACAACCTACCAGATCCCAGCTTTTCTGTATGTGTGTCTGTCTGTCTTTCATTCCCTCATCAACCGGGTTAGGTCAATCCCCGAAGCTGTACAGAGCATGGCAAAGAACCATGCTTTCCCTAAAACTCAGCTTGATTGAGAACTTTAAGGAGATTTGCAAAGAAAAAGTAAAAAGCAAAAACATACAGGACCTTTAAATGTCCATCTAGAAACCCACCATAAACTGGAGAGTCTGCCAGAGGGATGAGAAAACAAAGTTTCTTGTTTCCAATGTCATCCAAGATGAAGAAGCCCTCCTTTCTCAAGACTTTCTCTTCCTTGGGCAAGTCTTTCTTCATCTCCCTGACCTCCCTTCTATAAGCCAGACCCCTTTGTGACTGTTTCTAACACATACAGTGTCAATGTAGCCCATAGTAACCACCACAGTTACAATCTCTCCCCATTGGCTACAGTGTTGCAAAGTATCTCCCACTTTCAGTTTCTGTGCATGTATGCATGTGCCTGTGCATGTGTGTGTACATCAGAGGACAAATTACTGGAGTCAGTGCTCTCCTTCCACATTACCTACGGATTGAATTTATATCCTCAGACTTGGTGGCAAGTGTCTTTACTTTGTTGAGCCATCTTCATAGCCCTGGCTTTGTAATTTTTTGCAAAGAAAAGAATAACAAAAATACTATAGTTATTAAAACTCCTTGTTTCTCCACGGTAGTTTCTCCAAGGCATTAACCTTTGTAATGATAAATTTCTTGTGGGAAAACATTTTTTGATAATGCAAAGGTCTTGTTCCTCATTTTTTTTCAGCCGCTAGTTTTAGCTTCTATTGGTAATTATTACCCGCAATGGTGACTATGTCTTTGCCATATGGTGATTCCCATCCCCTTAGTCCGAGTATATTTGTGTACATATGTGAGAAGGGCAGAGGTTGATGTTGTGTCTTCTGCAGCTACTCTTCGTCTTTTTTTGTTTGAGGTAGGGACTCTTACTTATCCTGGAGATTACTAATCAGCTAGACTGACTGACCAGCAAGTCCCAGGGATCCTCCCATCTCTGCCTCTCCAGCACCAGCAACTGTGTCCCATTATTTTCAGGGCTCCTTTTCCAATAATTAATTGGAATTGCAGTGCAAGGAAGCGCTGCTCCCTTTTTTTTTTTTTACTCAGAGTCCTTGTGAAGGACTCATAGCTGTTTCTTTCCCATGGGCTATAACGTTCCACTCTCAGCACCCATTTCATCCTTCCTCCTCCTCTGTGGATGACAGAATAGGACAGAGCAGATGACCAAGATGTCAGTTCCAGGAAGAGGGGACAAGTCAGCCAAAGCACGTGAAGGAGCCTGTAAGAACTTTCAGGCACTTTCTCCTTCTGCGTTTCATTGACCGTGAGGATCACAATTTCAAATATTACAGTACCTTTTATCTTGGGTTCCCAAGTGACCTCATAGAAATGGTACCTGGCCAATGCTGGGCATTTGAGTGGAAAAGTCAACCTCAGTTTTTCTGATCGAATGATACTTTGAGGTTAACTTCTCAAAGCAACATAAACTCCTCCACTGTGGCTAATACAGTCCAAACTTTGAGAAGTCACCTGAAGAATTCCCTCGTTCTCCTAAAGGCTTCTGTCCTAATCTTTCTAGTGTTTGGGTTAACAATGACAAACAGGAGATACAGGAACCTGCCTTTTCCCAAGAATAATGGCCAGAAGAATTGCTTGTCTAAAACTGAGTCCCCCAGGAAAAGAAGCACACTAACAGGAAGTCAAAGGACAGATCAGCGCTAACACCGAACTCTTATACTTCTATGGTCAATCATTAGTATTTACTTTTATTTACTTATTTTTATTTTTGAGACAATCTCTCTGAGTAGCCCAAACTTGCCTTGACCTAAGGAACCAGCCTGGCCACCGACTCCGGCGGCTATCAGCTTACCTCAGCCTCCCTAGAGAAGGAATGACAGGCACGTGCCACCACACCCAGCAACATCTAACATTTAACTGTTAAATCTATTTTTGTTATTCTCACCCAAGTCAACAAGGGCAACATTTTGTAAGGCTATGTGATCTTTTAAAAGACAAATCAGTGGCAGAACTATTTCTAGAAACCAGATGGTCTGTCTTTCTGCCCGACACCACGGCTTTTTTCTGTGTACTGGGACAAGGCAGTAAAGCCGCACCACCGGCCCGACAGGGCAAAGAGGAGGACTCGCCTTCGCCCATTCGTCGCTGGCTTGTGGTGCACAGAGCAAGAGAAAGGCCAGGCCTCCCCGAACCCCCACTTTCCCACGCAGGCGCCCTGGGGCTGGCTCCCGCCTCCTCACCCGCTAGCCGCGTAGTGACGGAAGGCGCCCACAGCCCCACCCCTTTTTTGGTTAATTCTTTAATGGGCGGTCGCAGGTTCCCGAGATGGGCGGAGCCTTCGCCGGCAGCCATTCTAATTGGCCCACAGGCTGGCGCGGCGCGTGATGCCGTACCGACTCCGTCACTGCGTTTAGGGCGTGGTCTCGGCTCAGGGCGCCTCAAGGAGACTTGGGGACGCCCGAACCACTCCTTTTGAGTGCCCGGGTGCCGCTGCCAGCGCGTGAGTCTGCTGCGCTCCATGAGGAAGATGCTCGCCGCTGTGTCCCGCGTGTTGGCAGGCGCTGCGCAGAAGCCGGTGAGGCTGGGGTGGGGCTCGAGCCGGCCTGAGGCGGGGCGGGAGGAGGGCGGGCCGGACCCCCGGAGCGCGCGGCCGGGTGCCGGGGGGGGGGGGGGGGGGGGGGGACGAGCTACGGAGCTCTCGTGGGCCTCCTGCGAGGTGCGTGTCGTCACGGCCTGAGGCGGAGGGGCTTGAGAACCGCCCGGTCCACCGCACCTCCCCCAATCCCCACTGGTGGAGCTTCTCGCCGGCTCCCCAGCAGCGCCCCAGAACCGTCCGCTGCTTACGGGACGCCGGGAGGCGGAGCTTGGGCTTGCTCCAGCCTCCATGGACTCCGGTGACTTGCACTGTCCTCCTTGTCATAGCTCGTGGCCAAGTGGCCACGTAAGACGAAATAAAGAACTCGCAGTCCCAGTAGCCGGATGATCCGTGCACAGCCCAACTTCATCATTTACTAGTATCGAGTCCTTGCCAACAAGGAGAAAAGAGTTTTGTTTTTTCAGTCGTCCCAGGGCCCAGTTTCCTCATCTCAGTCCTGAGTAGGAGCGTGGCACGTGTGCCAACCTTTCTGCCTGGCATTTGGCACGTATGGGTGCCCAGCTGGGTGAGCATTTGTGGATCACCTGTGCTCGCTCGGTCCTGAGCAGGGTTCAGACGGGGTCAGGCTCACGGAAAACAAACTTCCTCTACTCCCTGCTCATCTGAGGTTTTTTTTTGGCAGTCAGTTTTAGAGCAATCGAGCATAACCCAGAGGAAGCCGCCTTTACCCTTAAACACACAGAGGCTTAGAGTTCAAAGTAGCGAAAGAAAATAGCAATGATTCTCGGAGGGTAGGGATTAGAGGTTACGACCTAACTTATGGCCCGGGTTTTGAGAGGTGTCTGAACACCTAAGCTTTTAGCATTTTGACCTCTAGCCGCCCAGAGGTTGCCTTTTCTTGGTGTAACTGCCACCAGGCTTTGACTTGTAATTCTGGTTCTATCGATTTCTTCAGGATTTGATGCAGTTCTGCTTAGTTTGGGGAGGTTGTGGGAAGGTTAAAGGTGTACTTCTCTAGGAATTCCATTCAGTAAAAGAAAAACACCTTTTGATTAAGTAAATGCTGTATTCCTGTTTGAATCTGAATCGACAGTACAGCACACTTCTTAATGTGTCTTTGCATATGTGTATGGCATTTCCTGAGCTTTTATAGTATGTGTCGTGAATTTGGCCAGAATCTTCACAGGTGTTCAAACTGCATTCCTAAATTTTAATTGGTTTGAACAAGTTTCTTTTTTTCCCCCGTTTATTTATTAAAGATTTCTGTCTCTTCCCCGTCACCTCCTCCCATTTCCCTTCCCCTCCCCCAATCAAGTTCCCCTCCCTTGTCGGCCCAGAGAGCTATCAGGGTTCCCTGCCCTGTGGGAAGTCCAAGGACCACCCACCTCCATCCAGGTCTAGTATTGAACAAGTTTCTTGTGTGTAGAAATAGTTAAAGGGGAATTTCTTTATACCTTGGGGATTGGGCATGAAATAAAGTTGAAAACTAAAAGAAGCTTTGTTTCCCTCAGTGGAAAAGGGTAGAGCCAGTTCTTAACTAAATCAGAGTTTGAAGAAGTTGAATTAGAATCTGAAATCAAAAATTCTACCTTCCACTTTTAAGACATGTGCTCCGTCCCCTTTTGGAGTCTAGAGAGCAATGGGAGATGGGAAACCCCCTTAAATCTTTGTTAGATGCTACACACTAACCTTAGGTGTATTTCTTTGTCTGAAAGTCAAGTTTACCATTTCCTTTAATCACCTTACAGCAGGAAAAAAAATTGAATTCTAGAGTCGAATTCACCATGGAAAGAACCCTGTTATTTTCTCACTTGGTGGTGGTATTGTGTAAACTCTCCAGTAGCGAGTTTTTGATTTTTTTTTCTTTTGAGACAAGGTCTTTTGCTATGTATCCTAGACTGGCCTCGAACTCAGATCTGCTTACATCCTCTACCTCCTGACTGCTTGCATTAAAATCTTGTGTCCCCACATCCGGCATGCTAAGGGTGGGGAACAGCTTGACCTGTCTTTGTCTCTTTCTCTAAGGGGCTCACTGTGTAGCTCTGGCTAGCCTCCAATCACAGAAATCAGCCTGCCTTTGCCTTCTGAGTGCTGGGATCAAAGACGAGCACCATTATGCCTGGCAGTTTTCTTTGTGAACATACTTGTTACATGCTAATTAGGGACCAGTCCTGAAGCCTTTCATAATGTTGAAAACTTAAATTCACCTTTCATCTCCAAGTAGACCTCTAAACTCCAATGTGTCCTTTTAGAGTCTGCAATTCTAAGGAATTGCAGATTTCTCTTTCATTGCAGCCTGTGTAATACAACATAGCTTGTTTTTAGTTTTTCATGTTATACATGTGAAAAGACTTTTAAATGTAATTTAAGCCTTGCAAAAATACCCTTACAAACAGTAAGCAGTGGCTCATTAAACTTGTATAACTAGTGCTGCAGTGGCCAAGGATCCTCTGTGGGAGAATGAAGGATTAGGCATTTGCTTTTTGATAGCTAAGATAATGTGCCTAGTTAATCCCCTAACTTCCTCTGAGGCCTCTGCCTGTTTTTTTGTGCCTTTGCTCTTTTTATTAATTATTTCCCCCTTAAAAATTAGGCAAGTGTGAAGATTTACCTCAGGCTTAAAGTTTGCCTGTCTCATCACTGTTTGGATGTGCAACTTTGAAATGGATTACAAAAATGTGGTTTTACTTTGAAATGAGGTTGAAAGCTTTCAAAGCTTTTTAAGACTGAGCTGCATTTAAAATTTTTATTTTGCCTTATTGCTTGTATTTGTTATGCTCCCTTTTGTGAGATTTTTACCACCAATAACTTTTTTTGCCTTTGCATATTGGAGGTAAGGTTTTTAATTCATGTTGGTACATTCTGAGAATTCTTAAATACTTTTGAAAATTCTGTATTTAGATACTTACAAGTTTTTATTGAATAAGTTGTTCAAGATCTCCAAGAAAGGAATTTCATTAGAGGCTGAAGTGTAGCTCAAGCTATAGAGCATTTACATAGTATATGTAAGGTCATGTATTCAATTCCCAGTATCCCACTCCCCACAAAAGAAAACCCAACAAGAATTCCATTTAAGCAGAATTCTTTTTGTTTGGTGTCCTGTCCCCCCCCCCCACTGAATTTTGCTGTTACTGCCATGGCTAACCTGGAACTCACTTTGTAGACCAGGCTGATTTCACAGAGATCCTCCTGCCTCTGCCTCCAGAATGTTGGGATTAAAGGTGTACACCAACACGCCTGGCTTTATAAATTTTACCTTGAGAATTTATCTTTGCTACCAACGCCTGGGTGGGTTGTGAGGAAAAAAAAGGAATAAAAAGGAAAGGTCATGACTGCTCCTTGGTATGGTGGACAACGGGAAAGTTTATTGTAGATTTGTGGGAGAGCATAGTCAGAAGCAGGGATGTCTGGGAGAGTCCAGAGTGGACATGACCAGACTGAGCTGTACCATGTGGGAGAGGGGGAACCAAGTGCAGCTGCCAGGAGGCCAAAGATACAAAAGGGGAAGGGTAGCCACAGTGTCTGGATTATATAGGGAAGAGCCTCTGGGGGAAGGGCAGCGAGCTCCTGGGTGAGAGAGTTCTGGGTAGGGAGTGCTGTGGACTGAGGAATGCTGGGATAACCTGGCAGGTCCAGCTTTGATATGTTAAATAGGCACATCAGCTTTGGTGGTCTCTGCCCTAGATTGTTCCCCAAACTAGTTTCTGTAGTTGTATCCAGAAACTTACTTTGCAATAGAGTAGCTATTTCTGGCTCCACAAATAATTATTTGTTTGCTACTTGATTGGCTTCAGGTTTAGGTTTTTTTTTTGTTTTTTTTTTTTACATTTTTCTTCATTTTAAGATAGCTAACACATGCTCTGTACCTCTGATTTAACTGAAGGATCCGTTACTGGTATTTAGAGTTTTCCTTGGGTAGTGCCTTTGCCTTTGTTGGCTTTATCAGATAATAATACAGCAGTTGCCATATTGTGCCCCTCCCCACCTTGTGTCCATGGCTTTGCAAATTTCCGTGGTTTCAGCTACCTGTTATAAGGTGTGGTTTGAAAAGTTCCAGAAAGAAATAATTCATGAGTTTTTTAAGCTCTGTGCTATTCTGACTAGAATGACACAATCTTCCATTGTCCAGATTAGGATGTAAATAATCCCTTTGGCCAGGTGTCCACTCTGTCTACTCCACCCACCCAGTTGTTCACCAGGAGTCATCTTGACTATCATCAGAGCAGCTGCCTTTCTGTCACAGCACTCACACTGAATTAAGTGTGAGCAGTGGTTTTAGGCTTCTACTGAGGGTCTAAACTATATCCTGTCTATAGATAGAGGCTACCGCATGCCTATAATTCCAGCATTGGGAGGTGGAGGCGACAGAAAAGAGCAGGAGAGAGATAAGTAGGTCTTAAATCTGCCTGTTGGCTCCTAAACTTGGAGGTAATAGGTAGAGTGCTGACATTAACTCCTCACCAAGGTCAAGTCCAGTGCTGCAAAATATATTGGGTTACACATTGAACATTCTTTTTTATGGGATCTCCAGGAAAAGAAATGATGTGAGTTTACATGTAAGTATGTGAAAATGTGGCAGCCAGTGGCTAGAATAGAAGAACTGTTTTTGTGGTCTATCACTTAGAATGTTTTTGTTGTACTTGAATTTGTTCAGTTGTGAGGGTAGAAAGGAATCAGTAACTCTTAAGTAGTAATAACCACTCAAACCAGTCAGGGGAATACTATTTTAAGAGAACATTCTTCTGTTATGGGGCTCTAACAGGAGACTTCTCAAAATTTAGACTGCACAAGTTAGTTATATAGTAGCTGGCCCAAGTCCATGATTTTTGACAAGAATTAACATGTTTTTCACTAAGGTATTTATGTCATACTTTGAATGTTTTTTTTTTCCGTCATGGTTATATGTCATAGAAAAGTAGCTTACCTTAAATAGGGATTAACATAGTTTTATTTGAAGTATTTTCAAATAAACCTTAAAAAGCCCACACAATCTAGTTTCTTTGATTTGACCATTGTTATTGTTCTCCCTGTAATTGCTCTGAAAACAAAATGGAAAGTGGATAGACTTGGTGTTTGCCACCTTCCTTTTTTGCTTTCAGATAGTGATGAGGCTGTGTTCAAAATCCATGCTTTAAGCATGGATTCATGATAGTAATGACTTACTCTGGACAGTTAAAAAACAGAAGTAATGAATTTATTTGCATATTTCTGTTTTCTAGGCAAGCAGAGTGCTAGTAGCTTCCCGTAATTTTGCAAATGATGCTACATTTGAGATTAAGGTAAGAGTGTTTCACTTTGTGCTTCTAGTTTTTTCACAGATACTGATACAGTTTCACTTTAAGGAGTTGATACTGGCGCTGTGAAGGTAGGGTTACTTTCTTTGAAATATTCTAGAACCAAGGGTTCAGAGAAGTTTAGCAATAGTAACTTGCTGGCAGTTTAAAGGATGCAGGCTTTAAAAATAAACTCCAACAGGGTTGTTCAACCTCTTCACATTCTGACATGTTGTCACCTACAAATACGTTGGGTTGACCTGATAGCTATCCTGGCAAATAGACCTTCTTGAGCCAGAGATTGGATGTACCATTAGTAGGGGGTGGGATTCAGTGAAACATTGATGACCATAAATTTAAGGAATGAGAAGCATTTTGAAGCACTGTTTCTCTTTTAGAGGCAGTTTCAGGAGCCTCAGTTAATCCCAAACTTCCTATCTAGATAACCTTGAACTCTTATTCCTCCTGCTCTCACCTTCAAGTGATGGGGTCAAGGTTTTCTCACACTTGATTCTTGAAGCACCGCTGAGGCATGCATTTCTTTGCTGTAGTTCAAGTTGTGTATTATTTGTGTGGAGTTGGATCTTAGAATGCATCAGCAGTATTTGTGGAGTGGTAACTGGACGGTGACTACCTTATTTCATTTCAGAAATGTGACCTTCATCGGCTAGAAGAAGGCCCTCCAGTCACCACAGTGCTCACCAGAGAGGATGGGCTCAAGTACTACAGGATGATGCAGACTGTGCGGCGAATGGAGCTAAAGGCAGATCAGCTATATAAACAGAAAATTATCCGTGGTTTTTGTCACTTGTGTGATGGTCAGGTAAGTGGTAGGTTTGTTAGAAAGCTATGCATGTTATTAGGATACTTAAATAGGTTTCTTTCTTTATGCCTTCTTTCCCCTGTCACCTCTTTTCTTTGCCTTCATCCTAGGCTTTTAGAATTTCAAAACCACCATTTATTTTGTGTGTGTGTGTGTGTGTGTGTCGGGGGTATTTATGTGCCACCCTGTGTGTGAGCATGTATGTGTGGTGGGGGGTCAGAAGACAGGTTGCAGAATTTGGTTCTTCCCTTCTACCATATGGGTTCCAGGCTTGATAGCGACCTCCTTTAACTCACCGAGTTCTTTCTCACTGTCCAAGCTGGCTTGAAACCCCTGAACCTTGACAGTGCTGCCTCATCCCCCAGAATGCTGGGATTATAAGCATGAGCCACCACACTTAGCTTTAAGTATGATTTCTGTTTATTGGTTTTCACCCTGCTTCTTGGGTCAGAAGGATTTGAAGTAGGGATTTCAAAATAAAACTAGAATGCTAGGACCCACTATGAATTGTAGGCATAAGAATTTATTCACACTTAGCATTTCTGAATTTTATCTGTTCTTAGAATTTTACTTTTAAAATTTGCTGGAACCCCACACATCTATGCTGTATGCATTCTTGGGGAAAGGGCTATTTTGTTGTTTTATGAGTGTGAGAGAGAAAGAGAGGGAGAGAGTGTGTTCCATTTGTGACAAAATAGCCAACAGAAGCAACATAAGGAAGTGTTTACTTTAGCTCACAGCTTGAAGGTACGGTCCATCTTGGTGGGGAAGGCGGCATGGCTGTAGGAGCTGAGTTACCTGGTCACATGAATGTGCAGTCAGGAAGCAGAGATGTGAATGCTGCCGCTTATCTTGTTTTCTCCTTTTTTATTAAGTCTGGGATCCTAGGCTATGGGATGCTGCCATCCACATGTAGGAGTGGGTCTTCCCACTTCTGCCCAAGAAATTTCCTCATAGACATGCCCAGAGCTTTGTCTTCTAGGTGATTCTAGAACTTTTTAAGTTGACAGTAACTGGTTCCAAATTTAGAAGTCTACAGAGCTAGCTAGGTAGAATAAATGAGTGAAGTCAGTTATATATAACAATATGAACAACGGTAAGATGGATCAGTGTGGAGTTGGGATGGTTAGGCCCCATCCAGAGATGCCACGACTTGGTTTCAGTCAGTTATTTCCTTGTGGAAACACAGACCTAAGACTTCTTTGGTTTGCATGCATTCTATCAATTTTTTTTTTGTTTGCATGTAGAATTATTTTTTTTTTTATGTTTTAATTTTTTTTTTAATTTATTTATTTATTGAGGATTTCCGCCTCCTCCCCGCCACCGCCCCCCACTCTATCAATTTTTTAATGTTGGCATCTGACTGGCAAATTATTTTTTTTTCTTTTTTTTTAATTTATTTATTTATTGAGGATTTCTGCCTCCTCCCCGCCACCGCCTCCCATTTCCCTCCCCCTCCCCCGATTAAGTCCCTCTCCCTCCTCAGCTTGAAGAGCCATCAGGGTTCCCTGCCCTGTGGGAAGTCCAAGGACCACCCACCTCCATCCAGGTTTAGTAAGTTGAGCATCCAAACCACCCAGGCCCCCCCAAAGCCAGCACGTGCAGTAGGATCAAAAACCCATTGCCCTTGTTCTTGAGTTCTCTGTAGTCCTCATTGTCTGCTATGTTCAGCAAATCCGGTTTTATCCCATGCTTTTTCAGACTCAGGCCAGCTGGCCTTGGTGAATTCCCGAAAGAACATCCCCATTGTCTCAGAATGTGGGTGTACCCCTCGCGGTCCTGAGTTCCTTGCTCGTGCTCCCCCTCCTTCTGCTCCTGATTTGGACCTTGAGATTTCTGTCCGGTGCTCCAATTTGGGTCTCTGTCTCTGTCTCCTTTCATCGCCTGATGAAGGTTAATATTCAGGGGGATGCCTATATGTTTGTCTTTGGATTCACCTTCTTATTTAGCTTCTCTAGGATTGCAAATTATAAGCTCACTGTCCTTTAATTATGGCTAGAAACCAAATATGAGTGAGTATATCCCATGTTCCTCTTTTTGGGTCTGGCTTACCTCACTCAGGATAGTGTTTTCTATTTCCATCCATTTGTACGCAAACTTCAAGAAGTTCTTGTTTTTTACTGCTGAGTAGTACTCTAATATGTATATATTCCATACTTTCTTCATCCATTCTTCTATTGAAGGGCATCTAGGTTGTTTCCAGGTTCTGGCTATTACAAACAATGCTGCTATGAACATAGTTGAGCATATACTTTTGTTGTATGATAGGGCCTCTCTTGGGTATATTCCCAAGAGTGGTATTGCTGGGTCCAGGGGTAGGTTGATCTCAAATTTCCCGAGGAACCGCTTTCCAGAGTGGTTGCACAAGTTTGCATTCCCACCAGCAATAGATGAGTGTACCCCTTTCTCCACACCCTCTCCAGCAAAGGCTGTCATTGGTGTTTTTCATTTTAGCCATTCTGACAGGTGTAAGATGGTATCTTAAAGTTCTGACTGGCAAATTATATTTTTAAATTCCGTCCAGGCTAAAGGAAACAGCACATTTGTGGATTGGTTATGGCTTCTGATTTAGACTTTACCCTTTTCTTTTAATGAAAAATATTTTTTTTTGGAGTTACTAATGACAGGTTCACTGATCCATGTGTGGTTTTGGAATTATTTATTTATTTATTTTGTTTTATGGTCTGTTTTGGTTTTTTTGAGACAGAGTTTCTTTGTGTAGCTCTGGCTGTTCTGGAACTCACTCTGTAGACCAGGCTAGCCTCAATCTCACAGATATCTACCTGCTTCTGCTTCCTGAGTCCTGGGATTAAAGGTGTGTGCCACCACTGACCAGCTTGATCCATGGTTTTTAAATTATTGAATCTAATAGAAATTCTTTATTCAAATATAAATAATGGCATTGCTTCGTGGTTCTTCCTTTACTCCAGGAAGCCTGCTGTGTGGGCCTAGAGGCCGGCATAAACCCTACGGACCATCTCATCACAGCCTATCGAGCTCATGGCTTCACCTTCACTCGGGGCCTGCCTGTCCGAGCAATTCTTGCAGAGCTAACAGGTTTGCTGTGGATTTACAGGGAAGGGATATAGTGAGTGGGGGAAGTTTTCAAATATCTTCCATTAAGTTGCTAAGCATTATGAATTAGTGGTAAAAATCTTAGAACTTTCGTTTTTGAAACAATCAAGCCTTCTGGTATGTATCCTGGTACCTCTGTTGTGACTTTGAGTAAACCATTTCATGTGGACCCTCCGGTGAAATTGGAAAATAAGGTTTGCTTTCACTAAAACATGAGGAATCTAACAGAGAAAGTAAATTGGGTTGAAGTACTTTGAAATGTAGGCAGATTCTAGATAATGTGTGTACTCCCTCTAAACCTAGTGTCAAAAATACTTTGCTAACATCTGAAGGTAACAAGCATTTAGAAAGCAGGCACCATTGGATTAGTCTAACCTTATTACAGACACGGAGATGAGGAGGTGTGTTTTCCTGGAGGGACAGACAATTGGATTGGGTGGTGGTTATTGCTTTGTGTAGTTGTTTTTATTTATGCTTGGTGTGTGTGCTGCCATTTCTAGGACGAAGAGGAGGTTGTGCTAAAGGGAAAGGCGGATCGATGCACATGTACGCCAAGAACTTCTATGGGGGCAATGGCATCGTTGGAGCTCAGGTAACTGAGGAAGAGCACATGCATGCTTTGATGCATTTGATCCTGGCCTGTGTCTTCAGGACCTTCTTCACTCCAGAGACCTTCTGTAATTTCAGAGGATTTCAGTAATTTGGGAGTTTGGTTTGTCTTTACTTACTGCCTTTTATCTTCCCATCTGAGGAATTAAGTAGATTTGGGTAGTGATTTAATTAAGGTTTGTTGTTTTTGTTGTGTTTATGAGTAAGAGCCTATAATGGTGGAGCTATCCCTTCATCTTTTTATATTTCAGTAAAAATCAATGGCTCATCACTTCACTCACTCTGACATACTCATAGGCAGTGCTAGCAATGGGATCCAATTACAAGTGAGGGGCTTGTTAAATTGACAGCCTAAGAAAAAGCAAAAACCTTACTTTCATGAATAGGAAGTCCTTGTTCTCATCAATTAATGAGAAGTGAAGCATTAACAGCATCAACAATATCCACTACAGTAGGTTTTATTATATATCTAGGCTTCGTTTTTTTTTTATCTTGTTGTGATCAGTAGTTAAATCTTTGGGTGCAGAAATCAGAAACAATATAGGATTTATTCATGTTTTGTTCAAAATAACAGGGTAGGTAGATAGTGACAGGGTTAGGAATGAAGACTTGCAGCACTAGTTTAGCTTCCCGTATTCTCCAGGCATTGAAATTTAAATGCCTTCTAACTCAAATTAATTTGTACAGTTTTCTTGTTTGTTCTTTATGTTAGGTGCCCCTAGGAGCAGGGATTGCTCTGGCCTGCAAATACAATGGAAAAGATGAGGTCTGTTTGACATTATATGGCGATGGCGCTGCTAATCAGGTAAGTGCATCTCTTAATTTCCAGAAACAATTACTTTTATGTCCAAGTTGTGACTGGCCATATTTGGATTTATAAAGAAATGGCATATTGTTTATTAATTGAAATAGCGTTTCATGTGGCTGACTCACATGGGAGATTTACCTCTTGACATGAGCCTTCTAAGGGTACATTTCTGTGATGATGTGTCTCTTTGCATTACATTTATGCTTTGCAGATATGCTCTGTGGTGGGAGATTTTTTTTGTAATTTCTCTTTAAAAGATCTTATTTCTACTTTTGCCTGCATGTGTGTTTGTGCACTGCATGTGTGCCTGGTGCCAATGGAGGTCAGAAGATTCCCTGGAACTGGGGTTAAGGATAGTTGTGAGCTGCCATGTAGGCACTGGGAACTGAACTTAGGTCCTCTACAAGAGCAGCAAGTGATCTTTATAGCTGAGCCATAGGTCCAGCCTTGTTGGCTAAATGTAGACCATTACAAACCAATAGTGTGATACAGAGACTCTTCACTTGGACTCGAATGCAATACCAGATTCCTATAATGTCTGAACCTTGGCTCTTGGTTTCTTTGCTCATCCTGTCTTGGTCTCAGTGTAATCACCAGTCTCTGGACAGCACTTAGTGAGATCCTGTCCTGGATGCCAAATCTCAGCTACTGCTGGTTCACTCTGATTATCTGGTCAATTGAGTGTGACAGATTAATAGCAGAGCATAAAACTAATTGGTAACTTGGTGCTTTTCCATGTTCCTCTTTGCAGTGTGTTCTATTTTAGTAGATCCCCCAAAATGTATACTAGTCATACAGTACACACCACGTTTCCTACCATAGCAGCACGTGCTCCTTTCCCTCACCACCAGAAACTTGGTTATAAAGATGAGGCTGTTTGGCCTTAGTGTAAGCTCTCTGTGTTAGGCAGAGCAACAACTATTAGAAATGGTGAAAAAGTCTAGAGAAATAAATTAAACCACTTGCATTTTATATAATGCTTTTAGGGTCAAATATTTGAAGCTTACAATATGGCAGCATTGTGGAAACTACCTTGTATTTTCATCTGTGAGAATAACCGCTATGGCATGGGGACATCTGTCGAGAGAGCAGCGGCCAGCACAGATTACTACAAAAGAGGAGATTTTATTCCTGGACTGAGGGTAAGGTTCCTTATTGTAGAGACAGATCATACCCTATCTGCTAGATGTTCTACAGTTCCGTCACATTATGCTTGAATAGGTCATTAAAAGTTGAATGGGAGGGCAGGAGGTGTGGCTTAGTGGCAGAACACTTGCCTAGCACGAGTTAGGTCCTAGATTCCATTCTTCAGCACCACAATAAAAGTTAAATGGATCTGGATAGTTCATTTACATTCTGCCCATCCCCCATTTATTAACAGGTAGATGGAATGGATATCTTGTGTGTCCGAGAGGCAACAAAGTTTGCAGCTGCATATTGTAGGTCTGGTAAGGTAAGATGAGATTTTTTTTTTAATTTTTTAACAACTTTATTTCATGCACATTGGTATGACAATGTCAGATTCTCTTGAACTGGAGCTACAGACAGCTGTGAGCTACCATGTGGGTGCTGGGAATTGAACCCGGGTCCTCTGGAGGAGCAGTCAGTGCTCTTAACCACTGAGCCATCTCACCAGCCCCGAGATTTTTTTTTTTAATTTATTTATTTATTAAGGATTTCTGCCTCCTCCCCGCCACCGCCTCCCATTTCCCTCCCCCGATCAAGTCTCCCTCACTCATCAGCTCGAAGAGCAATCAGGGTTCCCTGACCTGTGGGAATCCCAAGGACTGCCCACCTCCATCCAGGTCTAGTAAGGTGAGGATCCAAACTGCCTAGGCTCCCCCAAAGCCAGGTGCATTGGTTACAGGTTTATAATGACATTCACTTCAGTTAAAAGAAGCCTTTCCAGATGGCAATGACTAAGTGAGCTCTCTGAAACAAGCAGAGTCCAATGAGATAGCATGATCTTGACTCACCTAGTAAACACTCCATATTTCTCTATTCTTGCATTTCCTTGGCATTTTGCCTCTGTCTTCACTTTGACATTAATTTGAAAACCTCTTTTTGTCTTTTGGCTTGGTTAATTATATGTTCCCACCCCTCTGTTAATCATAAGCCCCTTCAATGATCAAACTTTGGATCTCCACAGTGCTTAATTTTACTTAGACTGCATTTGAATGCCTATTATATATCTTGCTGCTTTACTTGCCAGTGTATGGCAGGGAGGGAGAGGGGAACAGTGAGACTGGCTTAAAAGGAGCTTCAAATAGCTAAGTTTAACTGGTTGTTCTAAGCCCGGAAAACATGCCCCTGCAATTTACTTTTGTTAAAATTGAGAAGGAAGACACATGACATAAATTGGTGTTAAGAATCAGTCTGGGTGGTGCACGCCTTTAATCTCAGCACCCAGGGAGGCAGAGGCAGCGAATCTCTTGAGTTTGAGGCAGTTCCAGGATAGCCAGAGCTGTTACACAGAAAAATGCTGTCTCAAAAAAAAAAAGAGCCGGGCGATGGTGGCGCACGCCTTTAATCCCAGCACTTGGGAGGCAGAGGCAGGTGGATCTCTGTGAGTTCGAGACCAGCCTGGTCTACAGAGCTAGTTCCAGGACAGGCTCCAAAGCCACAGAGAAACCCTGTCTCGAAAAAACCAAAAAAAAAAAAAAAAAAGAAAAAGTCAACCAGTAAACTCTTGACAACTCAGCTGATACATGGAAGGTGGGTAAGAACGTATTGGATGTTGCAGGGTGTGTGTGTGTGTGTGTTTGTGTCTCCATTTGAGGCAACAATTCTTGGCACATATCTTCATAGCCTTAACCATTTATGGCTCTATTTTAGGGGCCCATCCTGATGGAGCTACAGACTTACCGTTATCATGGACATAGTATGAGTGACCCTGGAGTCAGGTAAAGTTCATGGGGTATCTTGATTGTGGTTCCCATGGTGGCTGGGCAGGCTTTGGGCTACTTAAATAAAACAGTAGAGTAACTTCTTCATTGGCTCTTAACAACCAAATAAAATTGTTTTGTTGGCATCAAGTGGTTGTTTTGAGGCTTAGTCTGAAAGCAGCTTGAAGATCCCTACAATGTATCCTATATGTTAGCATGAATATGACCAGTCATTTAAAAAAGAACATTATGTAACTAAATTGCAGTGTGGAACTGTCAATGTAAGGCAGATAAGAGAATTATTTTAGGTGTCATTTAGTTTATGTGGGCATCATCCCAAATTCAGGCATGGCAAATTCTACTTGGAGAGGACTGAGATTTGAAAGTCTCACTGGTAGGGAGCAAGGCTAACTGCTACATGGAAAGTTTAAGTTGTTCCTTTTTCTTTCAGCTCTAGCATGTAATGATGAATTAGTAGACTTGACAGTTTAGAAGTGGTCAGTTTAGTCGAACTTTAGTTCAGCCCTCGTAGAATGGACCAAGGTAGTAGCTCTCAACAACACTTTCACAGGGGTCACGTACCAGATAGTTACGTTATGGTTCTTAACAGTAGCAAAATTAGTTAGGAGGTAGCCATGAAGATAATGTTCACCACAACAAAACATGAAGATAATGTTCACCACAACATGAGGAACTTTATTAAAGAGTTACAGCATTAGGAAAGTTGAGTTACAGCATTAGGAAAGTTGAGAACCACTGGACTAAGGGAAACAATCAGAAACTTGGTGTGTTTAGGATTTTGCTGGTCATGCTGCTTTGGGGTCTTAGTGAGAAAGGCAAGGTGTAGTTATTTCCTGCTTGGTATGATGCTTCAGGAGGAAGAGACCTGGTCAGTCATCCTCATCAACTTAGACCATGAAACCCCATACATGCTTCAGCATTGCCAGGGCATAAGTTTCATTCATTCATGATGCTTCAAAGTCTAGAATTATCACCACTGCCAGCTCTTCCTTGCTCCATCCATGTAAAAAAAAAGTGAGGCTAAATGTGTAAAACTGGTGACCCTCTCTTCCAGGTCAAAGAAGCAAATACTTGGTCCTTGTTAGAATGCCAGTAAAGCCCCAAGTTACAGTGAATAGCTTTCTATAAAAGATGCCTACCACCCTAACTATTCTCACAGTGACATCAGTATTAGCTTGTTCCTTCCTCTCTTTCAAAAATATACTCTTATACTTCACAAAGTTCTCAGGCACTGTTCTTAAGGGTCTATCACCGCATCTCCCTTCCCCATAGTTACCGCACTCGAGAAGAAATCCAGGAAGTAAGAAGTAAGAGCGACCCTATTATGCTTCTCAAGGATAGAATGGTCAACAGCAATCTTGCAAGTGTTGAAGAATTAAAGGTACAGTTGCTCTTGGAGGTTTAAGTCTGGTTTTAAAGGTAGGTTCACTGACTAATTTCCCACACCTCACAAAATGTCACTCCTAGGTGGCCAGAAAGTTGAGTTTTTTCAAACCCAGAAAGCATTCTGATGAGGTTATTGTTGAATCTGAAGTCTCACGGGGCTATTGGTTTTGGTCTTTCTGCTGAGAATTAAGGAGTTGCAGGGCAGGGGATATGACTTGGTAAAGTGCTTGCCGCAGAAGTATGAGGATATGAGTGGATTCCCAGCACCCACATCTAATGGGCACAGTGGTGCATGTGTACAACTCTAGCTCTGGATTAGAAAGAGGTGAAGACAAATGCTTTAAGTGTGCTGGCCAACTGGTGAGTTCTGTGCTCAATGATAGATATCCTGTCTCAAAAAAAGAAAGTAGAGTAATAGACATTCATACAAAAACTTTTGTTTCCGCCCCCTTTCTCCCTAAAAATATCCCTTGCATGTGTAATTTATATACTGTCTTTAAGTGGTGAAGAGTCACATATTATATAGTAACAGGTTCTCAGACTTTCTAGTTGGTTCCAAAGCTGCCTTTGATTGAAAAAATCTCTTGCATTGTTTAGGAGATTGATGTGGAAGTGAGGAAAGAAATCGAAGATGCTGCCCAGTTTGCTACAGCTGATCCAGAGCCACCCTTGGAGGAACTAGGCTATCACATCTACAGTAGTGATCCTCCCTTTGAAGTGCGTGGTGCCAACCAATGGATCAAGTTTAAGTCAGTCAGTTAATGGGAAACTGAAATGAATGGGGGTTCATCATCCACTGTAAGAACTCTTTGTGCTTTCAACTTTAAGGACAGGAGATACCCAAAGTCTTGAAGACATGTAAATTAAGGAAGAGTAAGTTGCATGCAGTTTCTATGTTGTATGCAGTGTATCCATGTGAATAAGAGTGTAATGAATTTGTATAGGATTTGAAATGGATAATGGAGTGTTTCTACCTTTCCCTCATCATATCCTACCACAGATCTGTCCTGGTAGCATGCTGGAATTAGTACAGTGCACAGGTAGAAGAGTAGCAGCCACCCTGCATTGTGGAGGCTGTCATCTGTTAGCACTGACCATGTCTCTGTGATCAAAGGCTATTATATAATCAGGCATTTCAAAGATAAAATAATTTAATTTTCTCTCTTTACACATTTAACAAACATGAACTTGTACTCCCATTTTAAGGCACACTGTTTTTACCTTTCACATTTAAGAATTAGCTTTATCTTTCCAGCAGTTACTATAAGGTATGCTGACCTTTTAAATTAAGTACAGTCCTAAGAATTCAATATATTAGATCATGTTTGATGTTACATACAATCCTGTTTATAAACAAGGATGGTCTAAAATTATACATGCTGGAATTTCTATGTAAACGCAGGATTTGTGTGTACACGAACAGAAGCTTTGACCATAAGCAGGTGGTAGGGTATTTGCTTATTCTTTCGAGCTTGGCTCAGTGTGAGGACTCCTGCATTTGTCTTCTGTGCTGGGAGACTGCATGCCAGAGCCTACAGAGGACACCACCACTGCAAAATAGGAGTTTTCATAAGAAAAGCAAATTTGAAAACAGCCACCTCACAAATAGGGGAAGCAAGCATTCAATCTACAGGATTACATTTGCCAGATAAATACTCTTTCAAAATATAATCTAACTTATTAAAGTGTTTTCTTTGTCTGAACCTGGTGCCATAGGAGTGTTGGTGGCTCTGTGTAGAGGTGTGGGCATTTAAACAAGAGTGAAGATAATTTAAGATCAGAGGAAGCTACCACCATTTTGTTTTTCTACTTCACTAAGACCTTCCAAGACTCAAACTATTTGGAAGCTCTTACCGTAATCTAAGGCATCTTAGGTCTTCCTTAGTAATGTCATTGAGAATATCAGAAAGTGTATAATCTTCTTCAACAATCTGAAACAATGATTCAGTTTATGAGATAAGCAGCTTTTCAACAATATCATAGGAATATTTTATTTAGAAATTTACCTTTTCTATTGTATTTGCATCCACTCCTTGTAGTTGCAACCAGTCTATAAGCTCTCTGTCTGTTCCCAGTTCATCAGGGGGTGCTGGATTCTCTGTACCACCTATAATGATTCCAATTTTGTTTTATTGTATAGTAATGTATAACCATAAACTACTTTGAAAGTAACAAAGTGGATGCAATGACATATCTAAACAGAATGTAAATGTGATGTGAAAAGGAAATAAACTTTTCTGACTTAGCTACTTTTTACAATTCTTGGGTCCCTTTCCAGAGAGTAGAATCATCTCTATCTACACTGAAACTCAAGTGTTAAGATTTGGTGGCATAGCTTTATGTCCAGTTCTTTATCCCAAGAGCTACTTTTATGCTTTAAGGGGCAGATTTGAGAGTCATTCTAATTTAGGTATCTTCTGTGACACAAAATCGTGGGACTGTCATAGTCAAGACACTTTTTTGTTACCCTTCTGGGCTCTTCCCTGTCCATCGTGATTTCTGTCCAGTTTTGCCTCTTCTAAAATACCGACGAGAATCAGTATACTATATGGTAATCTCAGCCATTTCTTCAAGGTGTTAAGTCAGAGTTTTAGTAGTTTGTCCCTCTTTGACACCTATATCAGAGCAAAGGGAAAATGACTCACCATTGGATTTGTATTTTAACTGAAGGTGATGTAATTCTTGAGTTTTCTGTTCTAGAGTTAGCCGTAGAAGATTCTGGCACTCTCTTTCTTTTTGAACTAGGTGTTCCCAAAGTCTGTTTTTTAAAAAACAACACCCATCATTCATAAAGTATTCACATTCAATTCAAACATCTGTTAAACATCAGGTATTGGATAAACAAAGAAAAAGGCACAATCTAAACCCAAGCTGTGGGGCCCCAAAGAGAAGCTTGCGTAGGAGAAATGTGTTTTTCTTCTCCTTGATGCCAAAGGCCCAGTACTGAGAGTGTGGGTATATTTTTGCAATGGAGCTAGTGATTGTATCCCTCTTGAAATGCATGTTAAATGGTAGTGTAAGAGGCCTTGCGAGTGTACATCTGTCTATGTACCCTCACCTTGATCTTAGACTTGCGAGTGTACAGCTGTCTATGTACCCTCACCTTGTTCTTAGACTTTGAAATCTGCAGAGCTGTGAGAAATGAAGTTTTGCTTATTTTATTAGAGCAGCCTCCTGGACAAAGACAGTTTTGTTTCAAAATGTATCAGGGAACCAAAAAAAAAAATTTCCCATTGATCATTAGTACTTGGCCAGAAGGAGCACCTAATTATTCAAACCAAGTCAGATAAAGTAACTGACTCTAGGATGGACAGCCTTCTTTCTGCACTCATTAGTAGCCAAAGCAAGAGTAGTATTTTGACAAGAACAGCCAGGGGACCAAGGATGGCCCATGCAAGCTGCAGCTGCATGAGGGGAATGCTGGTAGCAATCACTAACACCGAGGACTGCCCATAGTGCATTTAAACCTTAGGACACACAATTCTTAGGAAGTAAAGATTCTTTTTCAAGCCGTTTCTTTAAGCAATTTACTCTGTCTCTTGTGGGGTCTTCCTTATCTTCTGCCATTTAGTCTTACTCATGGTGCCCCTGAGACATGAAAGGCATGACTTGATACAGTTAAGCCTCAAGCTTCTGGATTGCCCCATGCTAGCTCATTAACAGCAGAAGGGAACAGAGCTGGAAGTCAGAACCATGACTAACTTTCATTTGCTCATGTATCTAATAAGATTATTTTAAACTAATCAAAAAGGCATGCCATGTGATTATCTACTGGTGAACAAATGACTGCAGGACTAAGCTTTAAATTACTGGAGTTAGTTATTGATACTGCCCGAGAGGGCACAGCCATAATATAAATAGATGAAAACAGTTTTGGGGTCATTTGTTAGCAAATGGAGTGGGAGAGGTGGATACTTCTACCCCAGCAAGACCACAAGATCATACTAGTACTCAACAAGTAAAATTTTTTCTCACCTCTGCCCTGCCTGCCTTCATCTGTCTCAAGAAGCTTCTCTTTGAGCACATCAAGTAGCTTGAGCTTTTAATGGGAATGATTCCCATTTTTGTTTATGCCTCACCCTGAGGATAAGTAGGCTGTATATTTTATTTTATTTTATTTTGGTTTTTCGAGACAGGGTTTCTCTGTGGTTTTGGAGCCTGTCCTAAAACTAGCTCTTGTAGACCAGGCTGGTCTCGAACTCACAGAGATCCGCCTGCCTCTGCCTCCTGAGTGCTGGGATTAAAGGCATGCGCCACCACCGCCCGGCCAGGCTGTGTATTTATTAACTACTAACTGAGTTAACACTGAGTTGGATAATTAAAATCTTTCTGCAAGACATTTTGAAGAAATGTATTACTACCAACTTTTTTGTACTTGTCATCATTTTGAAACTCCAGAGTTTCTGCCATCATGATTATTTAAACTCCAGGCCTTAAAAATATCTTAGATCAAACTTCCCCTAAGGGTTATTTGTGTACATCTTTTTATCTAAAAGTGTGTGCCCAGTACCTAATCTCCCCATTCAGACAGTACTGCCACAAGCAACAATGTGATGTTTGGAGCAAACACCATCTAGTTTACTATAGCTGTGGGTGGTGTTTTTAAAAAGCTTATTGATTCTCCAGAGCAAAGGGGAATTGTGTTACTTGTTTACAAGGTTGGAAAGGCAATCTACTAATGCCTGCCTAGGGATCCTAACAAGTGACCGGGAAGGCTTGGAGTAGGGCTACAGGATATACCACTACCTACAAATTGCTACATTGCCCCCACTCCCCCAGCTGCTTCTGTGGGGACAGGCTATAGCTGTTCATTGCTGGACCACATACCATGCCAGAGGTGCCATCGTGAAGCCAAACCTCAGATGGTGCTGCTTGCTGCTTGCTGCTTTTGGTATGGCAGATTTGTGTGTGACCTGTGACGACGCACTGTACTGATTCCTGGCATTGAGAGAATGGAGGCCTTTGTGCACTTGGAAATGTACCCTTGCTCCAGTTCACTGACAGTGAATATACATTTCCCCAAGACCTAGATAAAGTTCTCAACTGTGACCAGAGGATCTTGTATAAGGTATGTGAGATCCTGACCTGTTGGTCTCTTGCCTGAGCTTGCTTAGTTGGAGGCTTGGGTCCTGCTGCTGGGGCTGGCCCTCTTCGATGGCAACTGAGCCAGGTCTGATACCTCTGGGTGCCATATGCACTTCTTGGCCAAGCAGGTCTACAAAGGGATAATTCCCTCCCACTTCTGTGTCCTTGTCCACCCCTTCGGCCTCAGAGGCAGGCTCAAAGTGGGCTTGGAGCTCTGAAAACAGACCAAGGCACAGAACAGCACTCAATAAGACAATTCATTGCATTGCACTGCTTGCTGTGTGAGGGCACCAGTGACTAAAGAGGTGATTTGATTGGACTCTGCAGTGTAACTACGGTCTTTCTGAGTTTACACAAGAAAAAAATGACAATGAATGGCTACAAACAGGTTTGGGCTCTGCTTGGTTCCTGTTCCAAGAAGCACTTGGGAGAGCAGGCCGAAGTGAGCAGCCAGGGCCCAGTGTGAAGAAAGGAAGGGAGAGCAATAATTCTAAAGCCTGCCTTCTTCAGCCAAAGTACCACAGGAGAAGCAAGCTGAGCATTAAGTTCGTGCTAACATTTCAAAAAGGAAGCCTCTTAAGATTGGGCTCTACATAGCACAGAGATACAACATGTACTTCAGAGTTTGTTCCCCAGAATGAACATGCACATACATACAGCAAGATCTGTAGCCAGTGAAGGATGCTTCTGAAGAAACAGCCATGTAATTATCAATTATCTGATAAGCATGGGTGAACATGCACACTGAGGAGGCTGTATGATCACTGGAGGATCCCTGCCTTCAAACACTGACTCCTTGTTAAGATCAAAAGTATACGTTGTACACAGTCACCTTCATTATGCCCAGGAGGTAAGTAAATAGGACATTAAGAGATGTTATCACAGACTTTTAGTCCCAGAAAGATCTATGACAGCATTTACTTAACTGTGGGGAAGTATAAAACCAAAATGGAAACAGAATTGGATGTTTGAGGCTAATGCTCTCTTGGGCAGCCTGAACCTGACCTTGGGTGCAAGAGGGCACTTACCTGGGATGAGAATGGCAACTGCAGCCTGCACAGCTCTGCGAATGATGTTGTCCATTGCAAACATCCAGTGAGGCCTAATTAAGTGGTTTCTCAAAATTCTATTGACCTAAAAAAAGTCACAAAAGTCCATACGTCTATTCTTTTGAACTTTTAAGAAACCGACTTGCTAATTCTAATTTGCTCCTCTTCCCTGTGAGATGAAGTGTTGCTGTGCTACCCTGGATTTGTGCCTGCTTCATTCTTCTGAATGAACCTTCCTCTAGGTAGACCCTAAGTCACAATGGGTTCTAAACAATGAATTACCACAATGGGATCAATGTCACCGGGCCTCCTGGCTGTTGATTCAAAGAGCATTTATTGAGCATCTTTGACATGACAGACTATTGGGAACATGTAACAAGATAAACCAGACCTGGCTTTGGTATCAGAGGAACACACATCTGGGCAGGCATAGAAGCATACCCAGTGTTCTGGCAAGTGCCTTTCCCTATAGCCTATGCATGCTCTCTGTGATCAAATGCAATTACTGTGTGCTTACAAAGAGCTGCTGAAATTTGGGGTTCCGGTTGTGAACAAATGAGAAGAACAGGGTGAGTTAACTAGTTTAGCTATCATGTTCTTCCGGGCCCAACAGCACTCACAGCATCCTGGAATCCAAACAGGATCAGGTGAATCTGGTTGATGGATGAGCTGTCAAAGTCCAGGTCCACCTTTAGTTTTGCTATTGTTGCCGCCATTACCCTGTGCTCTGGAGAGCGGATGAAGTCTCTGAGGATTCCAATTATCTGTTTGATGTGGCCAACTGAGAGAAGCAACTCTTCTGAACTCTGACAACCACATACACACATACACAAAATCATTTGCGTTTGATTGAGTCAGGAGGTAGAAATTTCTACATGCATTGTGGGAAAGTAGACTCTACATTTGCTAAATGGAATTGTGGGAGCTCTCCATATCCTTCCTGTCAGTCTTGGGGATCCTCTCTGATAGGTGGGTAGACAACGCATCAGCAGTAAGCCAGCTGGGAATGATGCTATCATTCTGTTTGAGCACTGGGTGGGCCTCGGAAGGTACAGTTCATAGCAGGGCAATGGTCTCTCTTAAAAGTAACTTCCCATCCATAATAAGGAGAGACATCACTTTGCTACTACTGTGACCTAGTTAAAACTTTGTTTTCTTCCATAACCATTTTCCCTACAGTGGCTGTTCTCTTAACTTCTGGGTGTAGCTCTAGCATGGTGCTTCTCAACCTTCCTAATCTGTGACCCGTTAATACAGTCCCTCATGTTGTGGTGACCCCAACCATAAAGCTATTTAGTTGCTGCTTCATAACTGTATTTTTGCTACTGTTATGAATTGATATGTGACCTCAAAGGGGTTGCCTGCAGCTTGAGAAGCTTTGCTCTAGAGCCTAGAAAGCTCTAAGTCTTCCAGGGCTTTCAGCTGCCATCTGGCTTGTTCTCCACCAGAGGGCAGCACCGCCCCACACTTCTAGGAAGCACTGCAGTAGGCTGAAAATTTACCTTTCAGGGGAGTTTTCTTTGTGTTTTCCTTTGTTAGGAAAGGGAAAGGTGTCAGGAATAAGCACAGCAATCATGACTACTATGTGAAAATGCCAGAGGACAGGCCACCCTGTTGTCCCTGTTTGCTGACCCCGTCCCTCAGCCTGTACCTGGACCACACACTCCTGCAAGTTGGAAGCCACTTGGTTCTGTTCCTCCCAAAGGATTTTGTACAGGATGGCTCTGCGCTCACTGTCTTTGCGCAGCAGAAAAAGGCCAGGATCCCTCTCCTCTGGGGATGAGGCTGTGTTGCGGTCTTCTAAGGCCAAGCTTTCATCTGGGACACTGCAGACAAACACATTCAACAATTCCCGTGCTTGTCTTGGAAGGGTAGCACGTTCTGCTCTGCGGGAGACTCCAGAAAAGAAACTTGTGGGTGGGCAAGAGGTTAGTATTCCCTCTCCCCTCCTTGACTCCCCCCATGGTATCCTTGGGGGAGGAGAACAAGGAGATAAGGGACCAAAAGAAAGTAGAGGGAGAAAACCGAGAGGCAGAGAGGGGGAGGGGAAGAGGAGTTGAGAAAGGAGAAGCGTGGAGGGGGGAGGGGAGAGAGGAAGAATAGGGACAACCAGAAAAGAGAAAGGGCACTGACTGAAGGAACTGTTTCCTTGACCACCCTGCTGCCTGGCAAAAACCCTTTCCATGACCCAGCAAGTGTTCTGATACTGAGAAACAACCAGCACCCTGTAGAGGGACAAGGGACACTGACAGTACCTGAGAAGGTGGCTGAGCTGACGCTTGGGCACCTGAGCTTTCTCAAAGAATGCATCAGGCTGGGCATCCGAGTCTGGGGAGATGGAGCCATGCTCGCTGCTGCTGCTGCCCATGAGCTCAGCCGATGAGGGTAGGGCCAGGGTACCAGTGCTACTCCGGACACTCTCTGTGGAGAAACAGCCAGAGAGTGGCCAGGTGTGCAGATAAGGGCTTGCTAATCCCGGAGTACTCTAATCTGCTGGAACAATCTCTAGGGGGAAGGATCTAGTGAAAATGTACGTTTGGGGTGAGCCTCATCTGCAGCAAGTTGGTGAGTGACATTGCCACAGCCTCTGACTCATCCACCCAGTGGAAAGAGGGCAAATTGCTTTCTTTTTAGGTCAACCCTAGTTCACTGACAGGACTTACTACACAACAAAGTGTCATGTAGAATTTTCTGGCCTGCAGGATGGCAACCACAGGCAGACTATCCCTATGTGCCCTTTTATCAAGTCAGTATCAACAAAGGATAGCAGGCCAGACTTCAAAAGTGAGGCGTCAGGCTCTACAGGTGGGGAAGGTCAAAACCTCAGGCAGAGGACCTCTTGCCTTCCTCCTCCGCACAGACCTCAAAGAAGTACTTTAAGTACAGGGCGGGGCATCATAGTGATCTAGGAGGTGCCCTGTGCCTGTGAGAAAATAGATGGACAATTGCCTGGGCCTGCATACTCTTCAAACCTCTGCGTCCACTCCTGGTGTTCTTCATTTAAGTGGGCCTAGCATGGGAAGCTTGGTATTCCAGGGGCCCCTGTTCTTTCTCTGAGCATGAGAGCAGTTCAAGCCCAGGGTGTTCCCCAGTTGTCCTGGTAGGCCTTACCTGAAGGCTTGAAAGCAATTCGGTTTTTCTTGCCCTTGTTCACCTGCCTTAAGAACCCTTCTCCGAGTAGGTCAGCAGCAGTGGCCCGTTTCTGAGGATCAGGTTCAAAGCATGATAAGATGAAGGCTCTGGCTTCGGCCGAAAGGGCTTCTGGAATTTCAGGGTGGATCTTAAACATCCCTACCTGCAGTGAAGGGACAGTTAACAGTGTCAGCCTTGGGTGAATTCAGGTGCATGCCTGTTCAGTAGAAGCTGCCATCTCATGAGGATCACATGATGTTTCTGCTCCTCCGAACTACAGATGGACTGACTCTATTTCCCCTTCCCTGAAGTCTTGACTAGCTTCTCATGACTCAAAAACTGTTGGGAAAGCAATACTGTAAGGCCTTCAAGACACAGGCCTCACAAGTCCTGGTAGACACTGCTCGTGGAGTCTGGAGATCACCACAGTGTGAAAAGGGAGCCAGGATAGACAAGCACGTGGAAAGAGTGGTTCATCTACCATCCCTGCTGTGCCCTGTCAGATGATCCTGCCCCCACAAGGCCACCAGGTGGATGCACCCACAGCAAAGCCAAGGAAGAACACTCAAAGACCAACAGTCAACTCAGAACTGTGAGCAACAACTGTGCTTTAAGCCTCTAGAGCAGCAGTTCTCAACCTGTGGGTCATGACTCCTTTGGCAAACACCTATCTCCAGAAATATTTACATTACAATTCAGAACAGTAGAACAATTAGTCTTGAAGTAGCAACAAAATAATTTTATGGTTGGGGGGGGGTCACCACAACATGAGGAGCTGTAATAAAGGCTTGAGAAACTCCTCTAGAGGATGAGAAGTCTCTGGTAGGCAAGCTCCAGTTGAGAAAACTCAGAGGCTTCAAAGATAGGTACTATCTTCCCAGATAAAGACTCTTATCAGATATCACCCCCTCAGATCTCCTTATCTCTACTTTACTCCACAGCCCAGATTCTTAGCCTCCAGCTCTAAGCCAGAAGCGAGCATACCCTGAGGTAGTCGCCTTACAGATAAGCAAATTGTCCATCTTACAGATAAGATGCTCCCTAGCCCTACCAAAGGTTGTGGTTGAGGGAAGAATATCTCTTTCTTGAGAGGACTTGTAAGACCAAGGTAGCTTCCATCTTCTTCCTTCCAGCTAATCCACTTCCCTGCTAAAGGAGGTACCATGTGAACCATGGTAGAACAAGAGTCAGTCCCCAGATACCACGTCTCATCATGGCATAGAAATCTTCTCTGAAAACTCCTATATAACTCTATATAACCTCTTCCTATATAACTGTTCTCATTAGAGGCTACTCTCTAGCCATTTTAGGAGCTGTCATCATAACCCCTAGCACCATCGCTGTGCCTTTCCCAACTCTGCAACCCAGAGGTAAAAGCCACTCTGTCTTTCATATCTGTACTCACTGTCCATTCCTTGGCTGTCCTGGGTGCTGATTTTGACTGCCTTGCTTCACTCTGTGAGCTCTGAAACTGCAGAGCCTTCTGATTTTATCATCACAAAGCCCTTGACCAAGTGACGTGTCCCATTCTCAGGACACTATTCCTTATGGCTTGAACAGATGAATGGCCTAAGAGTTGTGAGAATATTAGATGCTGGATAGACTCCAATTGTCAGACATTACTTGTAACACTCCTCACCTGAGCAATGGGGAAGAGAAGTTGGCAGTGCTCATCAGCACCAGCATACACAAAGACCAGGACCCGATTCTCAAGTGCGAAGAGGTTGTCCCTCTCTGGCTCTTAGAATGAAAATGGCAAAGTGGGTAGCAGCTGGCATCTTGTACATGCATGGGTGGGGCTGAGGGTAAGAAAGGGTATCTTGTGTCCCAGGCTAGCATCAAACTTAGTGTGTAGCTGAGGATGGCCTTGAACTCCTGATCATTCTGCCTCTGTTTCCCAACTTCTCCTAAGAGTGTACCATCATATTCAGCCTAAGTACATCACTAAGATTTTTGACTGTGTTTTGTTGGCAATAAAATCTTGACTTCAAACCCAAAAAAGTCAATACATTTCCAAAGAGTTTGTACAGCTTATTAGTTAAACAAAAGCAGGAGACAGGAAGAGGACCAGGAAAATTACTTTTGTTCTATGGACGAATTCGGTTCGTGGCTGTCGTTTGTGCTTCCTGAGCACCACAAGAGTTCAGCAGACCAGAAAGTAGACAGCATGTTTTCCTTAGTGGCAGCTGCTATAGATTTCAGGACCTGTGATGGCAGCTGGTAGTCTTCAGTGGCCCCAAATAGATCAATTATAGTAACTGATGTGCTAAGGGAAGTTGTTTTGTAGCCCTTACATTCATGGTTTTACTGGGATTAAAAGGTCAGAGGATTCTTGACTTTTTATCTTGGCCTTGCAACTGTCTGGGTTGCTGATGTGAGACAGGCAAGCTATGAGAACCTTCTGCCAAGACAAACTTCAGAATCCTGAGCTTCACATCTGGAGAGTTCTGTTTCAACATACATCCAAACCACTTGAATGAACAAATATATTTTTACCTTGAACATGGCTGCTTGTGGCTCACCAAGCTCATGGAATGGAGGCCTGCTGGTTGCCATCTCAATGATGGTGCAGCCCAAGGACCAGATATCAGCAGGAGCACCATACCCTCGAGGTCCCTGATCAATAATCTCAGGTGCCATGTACTGAAGAGTCCCTATGTGAAAAAACAAATAAACAAAGACTTGGGCACCATATTGCTTTAAAGTGAACCATAAATATAGAAATGAGTGGGTTCAGCAGCGGCAGATGGGGACCTCTCTCGTGTGTCAGCCATTTGCTTGCGTCATTTATTGGTCAGTGG
The DNA here is from genome assembly GCF_000317375.1 of Microtus ochrogaster. Classification (NCBI taxonomy): domain Eukaryota; kingdom Metazoa; phylum Chordata; class Mammalia; order Rodentia; family Cricetidae; genus Microtus; species Microtus ochrogaster. Next base: position 49,573,168 of record NC_022026.1, read on the forward strand.
CATGCAATATGCTTTCTTTAACATGATTAATATTGAAAGAAGATTTAGTCCCCCAAAGGATAACTGAGCCCAACTCAATATGCATGTTTTGTGTGGGTTTTTTTTGCGGGGGGGGGGGAAGTCTGTTGTTTTGAGACAGGTTTTCTCTGTGTAGCCCTGGCTGTCCTAGCACTCACTCTGTAGACCAGGCTGGACTCAAACTCACAGAGATCTGTCTGACTCTGCCTTCCAAATGCTGGGATTAAATGTGTGCACCACCACTGTCTGGCTTCAATATGCATGCTTTAATGCATACCAGATACAGAGAAACTGGAATGGGAGAAATAAGCTGATAAGAAGGAGCTAACATGGTAGAGAAGATGGCATGACAGTGGTGATGGCGGTAACAGTGAAAGCGAAATGCAGTGTTTAGAGATAGATCAGCCATTTAAAGGCTAGGTTCACAACCAAAATGTAGTGCTCTAATAGAGGTACCTACAAGGAGGCACGTGTAGATGAATAAATGCTTGATTAGGCTTTTCTCTGAACCAGGGAAATTATCAATGTGTTAATTTTGTTATCTGACAAAGTAGGGTATAAGAGAGTTGTTGGGGAGAAGAGGCATGAAAGATAAAAAGGGAAGGGCCATGGTGATAATCTGCAATGCAAGTTTAATTCCCAGAAAGGGGGACGGGCAAGAATCAGGTAGGAGGTATCTCAAAAGCCATTGCTGTGAGCCACCATGGAGCTCCTCGCCAAAATTTGTATACTGGATGAGTTCCCCCTTTGCCCTTTGTCATGAGTAGGGAACAGCCTGTGTAAAGCACAACCAACATGATCCAAAAGGGCGGTAGCTGATGCTGTCAGTGAAGTAAGTTTCTGCTGTAAAGATGGAAGAGGACAGAAAAACATCAAATCAGAGGGAAGAGCTTAGCAAAGCTGAAGTACAGAGTCCAGGGTACAGATGGTGGATCTGGGGCAAGGCAACTAAAGGTAGCAAAGGAACAACCCTTGCCAAAAATGGTGGTAAGGGAAGGCTGACTTTGTCAGGAGCTACTAGAGGTTGTTAAAGGGAAGGTGGTGACTGGCTATGGCGACAGGAATGTGAAGGGATTAGTGAAGGGGAAGACATGGGGTAAGCAGGAGGTTGGAGAGGCCAATGAAGGGTCTGGAGAGTAAAATCTTTGGTTTTCCTTTATGTGGCATGAGAAAAGAGAACAAGTGTGGACTTGCCATCAGAAGATGCTATGGCCTGACAAAGAGGTTCAGATGACCATCAGAAGATGCTATGGACTGACAAAGAGGTTCAGATGACC
>NC_022026.1:49574562-49582519 GCF_000317375.1 Microtus ochrogaster
TGGCAAAGAGGTTCAAATGACCATCAGAAGATGCTATGGACTGACAAAGAGGTTCAAATGACCATCAGAAGATGCTATGGACTGACAAAGAGGTTTAGATGACCTTGGCCAAGGCATGACTATAATAGTCCAGAGCAAAGAAGAAGGTCTGTCTCAAGACCATACAACCAAAGGTGGTTTCCTGAGTTTTTACTCAATAAAGGTACTACTTTTTTTTTGAAAGGCCAACAGCATATTACCATTTTTCTTTACTATAAAATATCAATTAATTAACAGAGACAATGTCTTACTCTGTAGCTCAGGCTAGTCTGGATCTTTATGTAGCCTAACATGGAACTCTCCTTGATTTTCCTGCCTCAACATCCAGAGTATTGGGTTCAGAGGCACAAACTACTATGCTTGGTATCATCTTTCATCCAGTGTTTCACTACAAAGCCTGGACTAGCCTGGAAATCACTATATAGTCTAGACTGGTGTCAAACTTAATGGTGGTCTTCCTTCTTCAGCTTTCCAAGCCTCTATAAGTGTGGACCACCAAACCCAGCTTCCTATGAACCTTTTAAAGATTCTAAGACAGCCGGGCGGTGGTGGCGCACGCCTTTAATCCCAGCACTCGGGAGGCAGAGGCAGGCGGATGTCTGTGAGTTCGAGACCAGCCTTGTCTACAGAGCTAGTTCCATGACAGGCTCCAAAGCCACGGAGAAACCCTGTCTCGAAAAAACCAAAAAAAAAAAAAATAATAAAGATTCTAAGACAGGTCTGACCAATAGAATGTTCTGCAATAATGGGCATATATTCCATACAATCTGACATGGTAGCCATCAGCTACATATGACTAGTATATTGTTGAAATGTAGTTAATGAAGCCAAAAGAAATGAATTTTAAATAGTTTCAACCACCTTTGAAGTTATAGATTATTATTGGGGAACAAAACAGATGGGTGGGGCACAAATAAATGCTTTGGCTTTCCGAGTGAAAATGAAGGGGAAACTGTTGAGTCACTTGCAAAGTTATGCAAGATGAAGGTGCATCTCATGTGCACTTGCACTGTGAGGAAATCCCAGTGCCTCAGGAAGGAAACTTCTGGTGTTACAATATCCCCTGCAGGCTGTTGTCGCTGTGACTAACACAGGGAATAGTGTTGGCAGGAGATGCTCCTTCTAATAATCTATAATTAAGTACAGAAAGATTTAACACCGTACTGTTTATTAGCACTCATCTCACTCTGCTCTGTGATGCTGGGGCTGGTATCCCCTTCCTCATTGCCTGCAACTCCCTGTTAGGTTTTGCAACTAAAAGGCTCTGGAAGGATAGAGGGGGATGTAGCATGAATTCTAACTGGTCTGAATAATAAAAACCTGGAGTCAGATATTAGGGTGGGAAAGCTGAGAGATCAGAGAAGCAGCGCAGTCAGCCACTAGAGAGACCTTTTACCTCTACCGAATCCTCAGACTAAAGGAGCTGTCTCTACGAATCCTCAGACTGCATGCTCACACTACATCTGAGCTCCTGTGTCCTTCCGCCTTATTTTCCTCTCTCTGCCCAGCCATATCCCTTCCTGTCTCTACCTCCTTAGTACTGGGATTAAAGGCATGTGACTCCCAAGTACTGGGGTTAAAGGCATGAGTCACCACTACCTGGCTCCGTTTTGCTTTTAGATTGGATCAGTCTTGTGTAGAGATCTGTCTGCCTGTCTCCCAAGTGCTCGGATTAAAGGTGTGTGCCACTAATGCCTGGCCTCTATGGCCAACTAGTGGCTTAGCTCTGCACTCTGATCTTCAGGTGCTTTACTTGTTATATCACAAACAAAAGGGGACTTACTCTTCCCTATATGTTTGTTGTTCCTGTGAGCAGGCCTGAATGGGGACCATCAGTTGGCTCTAATATCCCAATTTTTGTCACTATAGACTCCCAGAACCAGGCACGTAAGTACTAGAGTACCTATGTTAGCCTAGGCACACTCCTTCCTCAAGGTTCTGATCCTACCTTACCAACTGTGCACTCCCACCCTTATGAAGCCTCCTGATGTCTCAGCCTCCTTTTGCCTTTTCAGTTTCAGTACTCAGAAAATGCTCTGTGAAAACAATTGGGATGACTTATATTTTCCTGCCTGGACCATAGCTAACATACTTGAAAGGTAGGTGTAGGTGTGTGTGTGTGTGTGTGTGTGTGTGTTTGATATACATTCATTGTACACAGTGATTGGTTTCATAAACACATTCATACAATTATTTCATATACTTCAACCATATTCACAGCCCTCTTCTTTCTCCTTTCCATATTTCTATTCATTTCCCCAGAAGTTGGTCCCCTACTTTTGTGTCATTTTTAGATGTGATTTATGAATCTATATAGGACAAGGGTCCACAAATGTAAGAAAACACACACTTCTTCTCAATTTGACTTATTTTGCTTATATGGTGATCTCTAGTTGGATATATTTTCCTGCAAAGATACAATTTCATTCTTTATGTACAAAGATGGTTTTTCTGTATCTTTGGAGCCTGTCCTAGAACTATCTCTTGTAGACCAGGCTGGCCTTGAACTCAGAGAGATCCACCTGCCTCTGCCTCCCAAGTGTGCCATCACTGCCCAGTGTACAAAGATATTTTTAAAAGAGGAAAATATACATACAAGTAACATTATATGACTAAACAGATTATATAAATATATGTTGTATATACACACATATATGTGTGTAACAACAATTAATGTAAAAAAGAAACTATGAATTTAAATAGAACAAGGAGAAGAGTATATGGGGGAATTTGGAGGGAGGTAAAGGAAGGAGGAAAGGTATTATAATCTCTAAAATAATTTGTAAAAAGAACATGAAAATAAATTTACATTATGTAGAACTCAAAAATAGTACTAAATCAAATAGTGATGCCTAACTGATCCTGATCAAGTAACTATGTACCTTAGTATAAATTTTTCATAATTAAAACCATAATTAATATTCTTAAGCTAAATGTATAATTTTCTCTATACAAGACCATAATGACTATTAACTATTGTAAAGTTAAGGAATCAGTAAGGACATCCATATTATTTATTTCTATGTTATAAATTTAGCAGCTTAAAACAATGTATCGGTACACAGGGTATAGCTCAGTAGTAGCACATTTGCCTAGCATTCACGAGGCTGTGTTCCATCCTTAACATAACCAAAAAGGTCATTATGATCTCACACAACATCTAAGGGCGGGGACCCAGCAGCAGTCAGTTGAGCAGGCAGGGAGTCTCCCATGAAGCCACAGTCCAGATGTGAATGGGACTACATGATTTAAAGATTAGCCTAAAATGGCTAGGTCTGCTTGGAAGCTCCCTCTTTCAGACCGGGATGAGCAGAAAGCTTCCTAACTGCATTTTCTCATGAAATGGAATCTTCCAGAGGACTGCTCAAGACATGATTTATCAGGGAGAATCATCTGAGAGAAGGAAGTGGACATTTGCTGCTACCATCACTTCTATCTTTTCCATTCACTAGAAGTGAGGCACTTTATCCAGCCCTCATTCAGCTAGATTGCAGGTTGCTTCCCACATCTGACTTTGGATCAGTATTTGATGACCTATAAATAATTTCCATGTAGGTACTGTGCACCGTTCATAATTCTGTAAGATTTGGCAAAGGAGGTGCCATCTATTGTTATAACATATTTTACACAGGAGGAGACTGATGTTCAGAGAAACTAATCATTGAAGTTGGAACCCAGATCTTCTGTCTCTGAGTTCAGAACTTGACATCACTGAATTATATAACAAACCAAGAAGCACTGCTGAAGAAAAAGCTACCTGAAAAGGAATGACTCCTCCAGGGCTTCAAAGATAAACTACTGCCTCTTTCCCACATTCCTGGAAGATGTAGAGCAATGGTGGAAATGTAGGCACTCCATTTGATACACTACTCACATGAACAGTCAACGTGACATGGAACCACACAAGTACTTCAGATAAAGGAATAGCCCCAGTGGTGTGTATGTAGGGGCATGTGTCAATTCTACCAAAGGCTGGAGTCTGGAGAAGACCTGTGAAGATGGCATTGTGATGTGTTTGAACTATGCACAAATCTTGGAAAATTGCTTTGCCCTGCGCCTGGCTCTCTTTAGGGCCTCACTAGCTTCCCTCCAAGAGGCACCGTATCCCACTCATCCCAGCCCTTAGACACCTGCCACAGGTGATGGTATAGAATTCACAACACACTGTCCAAAAGACCCACAGGTGCGGACTCAGCCCCCTTGGGGTATATTCTACTGGAAGCTTCTGGGTAGTTTCCAAGGCAGGATTTTCACATCCTTAGAAAAGAAACGATGTGCCATAAGGCAACTGTCTGATAGAGGAACCAAGCTATGATGTAGATACTAGAGCAAGGCATGAGACAGGGACCGTGCAAGCAGAGTTTCTAAGAGACCTTTAAACTCCTCAGTACACGAGTTTGAACGCCTTACTTAGGGACCTCTCATCCAAGTCAAGGGGCTCAACTTCAAGAGTAAAAAAAAATAGATGTGGGGTAGGTATTAAAAGCAGCTTCTTTTGAGAATAGTGCTAGATTGGTGACAAATAAGAGGAGCAAGAGTGGGGGAATCCAGTAGGATGTGGCCCATGGCAACTCAAGCAGGTTAAAGGATATTCCAGATATGTACATTTGAAAGGAGGTCACACATGTTAGCATATCCCATAGGTTCCTTGAGATGTTAGTGGCCTAAATTTCAAAATTTTTATATTAAAAATGTAGTGAAAAGAGAAGTTTGTGCTACCTCCCATGGTGATGGAGACTGTCCTAATCATGCTGTCTAAGTGATGGCCTTGTGGGAAGCACCACTTCTTCCCAACCCAAAACTTTATAGCCAATAAGAGACTGATACTACATATTCCCTTCTGATAACCTGCATGGAGTACAGGCTGCTGAAGAAGTAAATGCAACAGCAGTATCACACCCTCTCGATGATGAGTTGAAGGTAACACAAACCTCAGATTCAAGAAGTGGGAGCAGTTATAGCCATTTTGGTTTTAGATATTTTTCAAAGAACCTCAGAAACAGTCTTCAGTATTGCTATAGGATAGGGTCATTTCAGGTTCCCTATCCTCAGCTGCCCAAGGAACTAACTGGAGACATCGCCTTGGGCTCCTGGGAGCCACTCTAGGTTCAAGTCTCTTGCCAGCCCTAAGGTGGCTCCCTTAACTAAGAATTGTGCTTCCATGCTCCCCTATCCAGCCTTCCTTTATCCCAATCATCCTGTTTCCCCAAGTTCCCTCCATCCTCCCCTTCTCACTTTTCTCTCCCCATCTCCCCTTACCCCCAACCCACCCCACCCCCAAGATCCCACTTTCCTCCCCGGCAATTTTGTCTACTTCCCATAGGCAAGAGGATAACTATATGTTTTTCCTTGGGTTCACCTTCTTATTTAGCTTCTTTAGGTTCACCAATTGTAGACTCCGTGACCCTTATTTATGGCTAGAAACCAATTATGAGTGAGTACATCCCATGTTCATCTTTTTGGGTCTGGGTTACCTCACTCAGGATAGTGTTTTCTATTTCCATCCGTTTGCATGCAAAATTCGAGAAGTCATTGTTTTTTACCTCAGCATAGCAGGAAATGTTCATGGAAAGAAAAAGTGCAGTAGGTACTAGGTACAACATGAAGGATAAGTGGTTAGGGAGATTCAGGGGACACTCTTGTCAATGGCCAACCATGATACAGGGGTCACATTCAGAGGGAATCCAACACGAGAAATGAACATCAAACACTAAACCGCAGAGAACAGGGATCCAGCTTACAACGGTGTTAATCAAGACACCATTTAACTTGCCAATCTTTTTTCTTTGCCTTCCTGCAGTTGGTGAGTTAGGAAAGAGGTAGAGAAGAAGCAAGCACTCCTGACTGTAGAGAAGAGGTCACTGTCCACAATGCAGTGGGCATGGAGACGGGCAAGGGGGTCAGCAGCATTAATGAGGACCAGAGGACTCATGAGTATATAAGCCTATACCTTTCCCATCTCCCATTTTAACCTGCTGTTCCCTCAAGTTCCACCGTGATTCTGTCATCCAAGCAGCTGGAAAAGTCATGGGACAATCCAAATCTGCTCTGGGCTGAATGTAATGGGCAATAGGAGACAAATATAACCTTTATGATGACTTTTTGTGTGCCACAGGTTCAACATATTCCATATAGAAACTTAGTCCTCTCAAAGGAACCCTCTAGCTCTCAAGCACTAACTTAGAAGTTATAACTTCTAAATGCAAATTCATATTAAATGTTAAAATACAAATTGTATTTATTTAACAAACACTTGTTTCACTTGCTATGATCCAGGTGCAGTCAAAATATTTCATCAATATTGATCCATTTCATCCTTGGTAACCCCCTGAGGTCTATTTTTGTAAACATTTCCATTTGTTGTTAAAACAGTTTCTTTGGAGATTAATTTTCCATTTTGGGGGGAAACTTCTTAACTACAGGGAGGTCAAATAAGTAGGTGTTCTAAAGGGAAGCAAAATATTGCAGAGAAATTCATTTTGACTGGAAGTAAACAACTTGAAATAAATTCAGGAAGTCCATGAAACTGACTAGATTCTCTATTTGCTCTTGAGGAAGGAGGGTCCTAAACAGTAAAGACTGCTGAGTCACTCCTAGACTAGCCAAGCTGCTGGGAAGAAGCAGAGATGAACCAAGCAGTTTAAAACTAAAAAAGAGGGCTGGAGAGATGGCTCAGCAGTTAAGAGCAATGACTTCTCTTCTAGAGGTCCTGAGTTCAATTCCCAGCAACCACGTGGTGGCTCACAACCACCTATAATGAGGTCTGGTGCCCTCTTCTGGCCTACAGGCAGGATGCTGCATAAATAAATACATACATACATACATACATAAATAAACAAATAAATAAATAAATCTTTAAAAAATAAAATAAAAAAGAGACAGAAACAGCAGAGAACAACCAAATTAATTAGAAGAAACAAACCCAGCCATGCTGCCTAGAAGAGGCTTAGAACAGCTGAACAACCTGGAAAGGGCACTCACTCTCCAACCTTTTAGGCTACCTACAGGCTATATAGTGTGCTCCAGGTTCCCAGCTTTGGTGAGCTATTACCCTTGCTGGAGTAGGCTTTGGTGATACAGCTGTCTTTGAGTCATTTCTGTTTCTGTAAGTAACCTCTCATCTGTATTCCTGTAAATAATCCCAATAAAACTCATTGGTTCACCAAAGTGGACGTTGGTGTATCCATACTTTGTTCTATCATGAACTGTCTATCTGGGAAGAATAGACATGTATGTTGTCTTTTTTTTCAGGAAAAATATGTCCCATATCATTTTACTCAATAAAAATCTGAGAGATAGATAGATAGTAATTTATATGTGCAAGGTGACACAAGAAAAAAGCTGTTGAGCCAGAAACTGGGACTGCTCATCTTTGATTGGAGGGTATTTATAGCTAAAGACCAAATAAAGTTCATGTTGTTGTTCTAATATTAAGTATGTGTGTAAGAGCAATAAAAACATACATTCACACAAAGGTTCCTGTGTGAGTGGTCACAGAAGAACCTTTATCATTCATAATTTGGGAGACTATTCGGGTGGAAAGGAAATAAGTCCTGGATGAGCCTTGAAAACATCACTAAGTGAGGAAGGTAAACGTTTTTAGAATGTGTATTGCCACATTACATGTGCAGGAATATCCCAAACATGCAAATCTGCACACATACCGAGTCAATCCAGTGACTGTCTGGAATTAAAACTAGGGCTGGCTGCACGGGGGCACAGGGATATTGCAGGGGAAACAGAAATATTTAAAAATGGAATTGGATCTCTTATCGATGGTCTCAGGGTCCAAGTCAGGAGTGGGGGGAGAGAGAGCATGAGCAAGGAACTCAGGACCGCAAGGGGTGCACCCACACACTGAGACAATGGGGATGTTCTATCGGGAACTCACCAAGGCCAGCTGGCCTGGGTCTGAAAA
>NC_022026.1:49582619-49592405 GCF_000317375.1 Microtus ochrogaster
CAATGGCAATGGGTTCCTGATCCTACTGCACGTACTGGCTTTGTGGGAGCCTAGGCAGTTTGGATGCTCAACTTACTAGACCTGGATGGAGGTGGGGGTTCCTTGGACTTCCCACAGGGCAGGGAACCCTGGTTGCTCTTCGGGCTGAGGAGGGGGGGACTTAATTGGGGAGGGAGGTGGGAGGCGGTGGCGGGGAGGAGACAGAAATCTTTAATAAATAAATAAATTAAAAAAAATGGAATTGGAGCAATGGCTGTAGGATGTGGTAAATTTGCCAGACACCATTGAATTATGCATTTCAAATGGGTGCTCTAACGACACTAAGTTTTATCTTCATAAAGTGTTAAACCTACCACAATAAGGACAAAAAGGCTGGGTGTGTGGTTCAGTAATAGAGCACTGGCATGGTCCTGGTTCCAGCCCCAACACTGTTCAAAATTGAGTTTTGTTACTGTAATTAGTTTATCATACCCAAGGCAAAGGCCCTTCATAGGAACATAGGAAGGAAGGGATTCAGGGCATGCAACTGCCTGAGATTATTGTTTCTCCTAACAAGATTCAGAAAATTTCAGAGCATCTATGAGGAAAAGTTCCACCATTATCCACCATAACCAGAGTTCTTTACCAGCCAGCTGAGACTCCTTTACGGAACTCTTCTGTTTTGTAAAGAGTAATTACATGCAGGAGAATTTCCTCACCAAAATGAGATCCCTCCTTTATTATCCCCTAAACACCCCTGCATTATTTTGCAGTGCAAAATTCATGCCTCCTTAAGCCAATTACGTGAGAAATGTGATATGCAATAATGAATTATACATGTGTTTTCCATGTGATTTTTTTTTCCTCCTGAGGGATGCTAATTATGAAATAAACTGTTGGTGTTTTATGATTTTGAAATAGTTCCTTGTCATATCAGATCCCCTCTTGCTACATATAGCCAAGCTAATTGTGGCTTCCAAAGAGGAAGATATGTTATTTTCAATTACAGTTGTAAAATGAGAAGATAAAAGGGGGGTCAGTCTTATATACATATTCATATGTAAATAAGGGCATATTTATATCAGAAATCATAAGTGAAGATTCAACATATTCTTTATGTAGAAAATGCTAATGGAGTCCTGGTGTAGTCTTGTTCCATTTTAAGGCACATGTACCTCCTCTGGACTTATAACTAAAAAGTCATTTTTGATAGATTAACATTCCCTTTAATTGGGAGGGGGTCATGTCTCCACTGTAAGTACCCAGGGACTAATACACAACAGTTCTCTTATTGAAGAAAAGTCCTTTAAAACTGGAGCATTATTTACCACAGATAAGACCAAATTTGTCCATTCTACAACTCTGGCCATTTCAAGGACAGGACAATCAACTACCTTACTTATTTCAGAACTATAAAGTTCTGAGAGCTGTTTCACAGTATTGGAGAGATTAGGGATACAAGGGTCATACCTAAATATAATAAAAGCTATATACAGCAAGCCAACAGCTAACATCAAATTAAATGGAGAGAAACTCAAAGCCATCCCACTAAACTCAGGAACACGACAAGGCTGTCCACTCTCACCATACCTCTTCAATATAGTGCTTGAAGTTCTAGCAATAGCAATAAGACAACATAAGGGGATCAAGGTGATTCGAATTGGAAAGGAAGAAGTTAAGCTTTCATTATTTGCAGATGATATGATAGTATACATAAGCGACCCCCAAAACTCCACCAAAGAACTTTTACAGCTGATAAACACCTTTAGTAATGTGGCAGGATACAAGATCAACTCCAAAAAAATCAGTCGCCCTCTTATACACAAAGGATAGGGAAACAGAGAGGGAAATCAGAGAAGCTTCACCTTTCACGATAGCCTCAAACAGCATAAAATATCTTGGGGTAACTCTAACCAAGGAAGTGAAAGATCTATTTGACAAGAACTTTAAGGCATTGAAGAAAGAAATTGAGGAGGATACCAGAAAATGGAAGGACCTCCCTTGCTCTTGGATTGGGAGGATCAACATAGTAAAAATGGCAATTCTACCAAAGGCAATTTATAGATTCAATGCAATCCCCATCAAGGTCCCATTAAAATTCTTCACAGATCTTGAGAGGACAATAATCAACTTTATATGGAAAAACAAAAAACAAAAAACCTAGGATAGCCAAAACAATGCTATACAATAAAGGATCTTCTGGAGGCATTACCATCCCTGACTTCAAACTCTATTACAGAGATACAGTGATGAAAACAGTGTGGTACTGGCATAAAAACAGAGAAGTCGACCAATGGAATCGTATAGAAGACCCGAATTTTAACCCACAAACCTATGATCACCTCATTTTCGATAAAGGAGCTAAAAGTATACAATGGAAGAAAGAAAGCATCTTCAACAAATGGTGCTGGCATAACTGGATGTCAACCTGTAGAAGAATGAAAATAGACCCATATCTATCACCATGCACAAAACTCAAGTCCAAATGGATTAAAGACCTCACTATCAGTCAGAACACATTGAACCTGATAGAAGAGAAAGTGGGAAGTACCCTACAACAGATGGGCACAGGAGATCGCTTCCTATGTATAACCCCAGCAGCACAGACATTAAGGGCAACATTGAATAAATGGGACCTACTAAAACTGAGAAGCTTCCGTAAAGCAAAGGACACTGTCATTGAGACAAAAAGACAACCTACTGACTGGGAGAAGATCTTCACCAACCCCGCAACAGACAAAGGTCTGATCTCCAAAATATATAGAGAACTCAGGAAACTAGACTTTAAAATGCTAATTAACCCAATTAAAAAATGGGGCACTGAACTGAACAGAGAATTCTCAACAGAAGAAGTACAAATGGCCAAAAGACACTTAAGGTCATGCTCAACCTCCCTAGCGATCAGGGAAATGCAAATCAAAACAACTTTGAGATATCACAGTTCTGTCAGGAATGTTCTTTGTGATCGTCATGCTCCTCCCTAGGAGACCACAACCTTATTAAAAACCAGCACTTCTTTCCAGGGATCAAATTTTAGCTAGTGTTGCTTTTAAGCAGGAACTCCAAAAAGCCACAGGTAGCTTATGAGAGGCCTTATACCTACTGGTCTGGTAAATGGAAAACCAGCTGGCAATTTATATCACCTTTGAATCCAGTCCCTGTCAACATTCAGAGAGTTTTATCGCCAACAGGTGGACAAAATGTAGTCTTTCAACTTCACATAAAATACCCTCTTTCCCCAGGATAATTAGCCTCCTTTGGAAACCTAATCATATCAAAATGCAAACTGTTAGAATTTACTATAGTAAAGAGCGATTTTATGACACACCAATAACATGTCCTAATAAGTTACACAAAATTACCCATTATTTTGACTGGTATGCCACCAACTGTGAAGACATAATGCCATTTTACTGACTGAGAACCCTTAGGAAACCTCAGCAGAGTTCTTTGTCTACCCAACCTATAAGAGGCCAAGAAGAAAGTAGGGCAATATTGGTATAACAGTATATCACTATTACAAAGTGAAACAATTTTAAAGTCAAGGACAATACTTTATCTGCATGAAGAATCAAAATGGATGGAGTTTGAAACAATCATCCCAAGTGAGGTAACTCAGACCCCCAAAGACAAATATTGTGTGTTTTCTCTTATATCTGGATGCCAGCTTTTAAGTTTTAGATATGTTTCTTTCTGAAAAACCAGAGGTTAGGTCCCTTAGTAAGGGACTAGGAGGGAATAGAGGATCTTCCAAATAAGGGGAAATAGAGTCTAGTGTTATAAAGTGATAAAGGGAAACGAAAATAAGGAGGGGTAAATGAGGAAGGGGATGGGAGGAGGGAGTAAAGAAGGGAATATGGAGATAGACAATTATCATTAAAGGCCTTTTGAAAAGTCATATGGAAATTTGCTGCTCTAGAAGTGTCTCAAAGTATTTCCATATAGGAAAGGAAGTTAAAGGGAGTCACTGTATAATGGGGAAGATAATGCACAAACTAGATATCTTATGCTACCAAATAAACCTTCACTGCTAGGAATGGATTACATCTTCTTGAGTCATTGGCTAAAGGGGTCCCACAGAACCCCTAAACACCACTGGTATCATCAAAGTTATTAGTTACTCTCACCATAACCTGATGGAATGCCTTATTGCTGAAGATACAGCTTACTTATAACATCAAACATGGAGATATCAATCAACAACAAGTGCCAACAACAAGTTTTAAAACTTTATTTAATATACATTGGTGTAGCTGTGAGGGTGTTGGATCACCTGTAACTGTAATTTCAGACAGTTGTGTGAGCCGTCATGTGGGTGCTGAGAGTTGAATCTGGGTTCTCTGGAAGAGCAGCCAGTGCTCTTAACCTCTGAACCATCTTTCTATCCCCCCAACTAGCAGTTTTACCCCCTACTGATTAGTGTTCATGTTGCTGGAAATCACTTTACACATGTCAGAGGAGAAAAGCAAACATCATATTATGAACCTATAAACACTGCCACCGATGACAGTGACCTGCCCTGCACGATAAACTAGTATAATAGAGGCACACATTGGGAGTAACCAATATCTTTTTCAATTGGATTTAAAACCCACTCCATGAAATGGAACCCATACATGACACTGTCAAGAACATGAGAAAATAGATGGGCCATGGGCCTAGTTGAAAACCTACTAAATCTGCTAAGGGAACACAGTAATGACTCCCAATGACATATTGCTATTATCTGTAGATCAATGTTTCAGCCCTCATCAGAGACAATTTTTCTTATAGTAGGTGGGAATTACCACAGACTCACAAATGGACAATGTGCATAAAGTGAGAGACTTTGGAACACTCATCCCTAAATGGGATGTCTTTATCAAACCTTTCCCCTCAAGGCTCAGGTATCTATGCAGAAGATGAGTCAGAAAGACGGTAAGAGCCAGAAGTGGTAGATGACTCCAAGAACATCTTCCAGACACTCCAGGATTGATACACATATGAACTCACAGAGACTGTGACAGTATGCCCAAGACCCACACAGGTCCAAAACAGACAACACTCTCCAAACTGAGGAAACACAAAGTTCCAGCCCTAACCAAGAAGCTATTTATAATTGATACCTGCCAGCAAAGGGTAAATATTAGATTGTCATTTGGTATATCAACCATGGTCTTGGGCAGGCAGGGTTCATGCCCAGGAGCAACTGGCCAATATAAAACAGATGATTCCATGTTTTTTACACACTTTTTGTTTTGTTTTAGTATTTTTTGTCTGTTTTTACAAGATTGTTTTGATTTTTATTTTGTAACATACACACCAGAGAGAGAGGGGGGGGGGAGGAAGGGAGAGAGAGAGAGAGAGAGAGAGAGAGAGAGAGAGAGAGAGAGAGAGAGAGACAGACGGAGAGAGAATTAAGTTGGGTGGGTAGGAAAGTAGGAAAGATCTTGGAGGAGTTGGGGGGAAAGGAAAGTATATGGTCAAACTATATTCTATGGAAAAGTCTTAAATAAATTTAGAAAAATCCAATGATACTCTGCTGTAAAGGTGACCAATAAATAGTTATCAGAGGACCACAGGTTCAGAAGAAAGCTTAGATGGCACCACACAGCCAGTTCTGCTCTCCTTACCCGCAAAGGTCTCCGTGCATGGATTAATTCCTGCAAGGCGTTTAGATGTTCCAAAATCAGAGATTTTTACCACTCCACTATAGGTGTTCACCAGCACATTATCGCCCTTTGGAAAAAGAACAGCATTGAGTGTGCAAAGTCAGATTTAAACAAACCAAAAGCCTATAGTATAGGACCTTGATGAATTCTCTCTAAAAGGACTGGACCTGTCAGGATAGTGTGGGGCTATCCTGCTAAGCTGTCTCCCTCTGTGTGCAGACTATTTTGCCATACTATAGTAAAGGCTTAAAAAAAATCCACCACTTTGATGGTTTAGAGAAGCTCATACCTTTATGTCCCTGTGAACTATCTGGTTTTCATGGAGATACTTCAGGCCTTCCAGGATCTGTTTGGTATAAAACTTGATAGTGGGTTCCTTCATTGGTCCCCATTTGGATCGCAAGAGAGCAGAAAGGCTTCCTAGAAAGTGACATAGCAACACCAAACCAAACCAAACAAACAAAAGGAACCAAACCAAAAAATAAACAAAAACCAACAGGATGACAAAGATTCATTTGTAATGGGTCAGGGAATAAACTATAGTGATGTTTTTAACCTTATACTAATTTTGAGATACTGATGATCACTATTCAATTACAATGTTATGAGATTTATTATTATTTCAATGCATACACATTTATCTTAGCTCTTGTTCATTGCCAGGAACCTTTCCAGAAGCTGTTACATGTATTATCTCATTTAACCTACCCAATGGTTAGTTGAGATTGGGCTATTTAATATACCAATAATGTTTATAGTAATTATTACTCTACTTTTTACAATTTATTTAACCAGAAAACTGAATCTTAATGACTAGACCCATTCAAACTACCAGTTATAGATCAAAACAATTACTTCTAATACTCCATTGGTTACATGTAGTGATTTAATACATAAAGCACTGGTATATGGCTTTATTATCCATTTGTTATTTTGCTATATCTCTGTAAAAGTAACTGTGCCCAATGTGATATGAAAGTGTGTATTAGGGATACTGGGTATAATAAAAATGGTTTAAGGGGGTTGCCATAGGGAGATGGAGGAAAGGTAGGGATGGTAGAAGGGTTTACCAAAACTAAGGATGCATTTAAAATCATGTAAGAAACCCATTATTTTGTAAACTAATTAAAAATATAATTAAAAACATCTGACGGGAAGTATCCTGCATGGGTGGGTAATACTGTTCCCAGAATACATAAATCTTTCAAAATAGATTTTATGTGTTTTATGTGTAATGTGCATGCAGGAGCTTGCAGGTATCATAAGATCCTTTGAAACTGGAGTTACAGGCAGTTGTAGGCACTTTGTGGGTGCTGGGATCAGCAAATGCTCTTAAACACCAAGCATCTCTCCAGCCCAAGCTATAAGTTTTGAAATGAAAATTCCAGTGCAAGATATGGGATACCTCCCTACGACTTGCTTACCAGCAAGGGCCCCAGAGATTTTCAAAACAAAATTGGCTATTGCCATTGCTCTTGATTGCCCACCAGAACTAGTTACTAGGACTCCTTCTGAATACACCACCCACTTTGTTTACAGGACAGCGAGAAATCAAACTGGAATTGGCCAGAGAACTACCTATCTGATGGCTACTTTTCATAGGACCATAAAGTTATTATGCAGGTTGGTAGAGAAGAAAGATAGTCAGTGGTATACATAGTGGTTAACCCTACATTCTTTGATATTGACCAGGCTAGCAAGATGTGCACACTGAGGCAATAGTGGCATAACTGTTATAGGGGTGCCAATAATTTTCTGTTGTATTATAGTTCTATTCCCCAAGAGGGAATAAATGCCTGGTACTGTAAATGTGACCAAAAGTCTATAAATGAGTAGATCATAGGCCATAGAGGAGAATCTATTACTGTTGCTTAGCTAATAGACATGTCAATTACATATATATTTGTGTTTATACTCAAAAGACTAGTACTGCTATCAGATGTGGCCAGAGAAGTCTTTTGGTAGTAGGAAGTGGTTAATGCAGGCTTGTAACTGGTCAAAGTACTAGGAATAAATGATTGTTGAGATCTGAGTCCTATATGCGACACTTCTATCATTCTTCTCCAAGGACTAGAGAACATTATAGAAGAGGAAATGGAAGGAATCTAAGAGCCAGAAAATGGGGAGGAATTGTAGGAAACAATGCCATTTGAAAATGACATGTCCATTGCAATTATAAACACATAGCAACTTAAGTTACCTTGCCTATGAGCTGCATAAAATTGGGCCATTCAATATTTCATCATGGATAGGGAAGGCCAGTGAAGTTATTAGCAGTTAATAGTGGTAGTGGTGACTTTCTTTAATGGTGTAGACACTGATATGTTACCCGTGCTCCATTTTTTTTTTAAAAAAACTAAACAGTCTCATATAAGCAAACAATTAAACCCACTGGGTCTCAAAAAAGATATGAAAGAGAGGGACTAGTTGGAAGAAGAAAGGGTCACCAGGAAGGGAAAAGAGACAGCAGAGAATAATGTAGGATAAATAAGATAATAATGCATTATATGCATGTATAAAATTATAAACAAGTTCCAGTGTCCCTTTCCCATCCTTTTCCAAACCACCTCTAAACTCCTAGACTGAGAAGAGCAAAGCTCAAGGCCAGAGATACTGTTCTCTTCAAGTCTTTGTCTCCAACGTTGGCACTCAGTAGACAGTCAGTGAGTATTTTAAGCAGAATAAACAAGCCTGAAATAAACTGTTTATGTGACCTTTGCAAAGTTGTATAAAACTCTTCTGAAAAAAACCAATATTTTCCAATTTCCAAAAAAGGTCTATCATTTGTTAAATGGTGAGACAATCAATGATATTCAGACTGTATTGTCATAAGCTATTTTCAGAATGTAAATTCAAAAAAGTGTCTACTTACCTCCAGGCACCTGCTCCATAAATATCTTAATGTAGCCATTCTCGGAAACAGAGCCTAGGTATTGAACAATGTTGCGATGCTTGAGATATTTGTGCAGGGCTATTTCTTCATGCAGAGGCTGAGAATACCTATTACACACAAAAAAAAGCCTGTGTCACTTGTCCAATCCCAGGGCTCTAGGCCCTAGTAGTCATTTAACAGTATGCACCTTGCTGCTAACCATCCCTTCTGGGATCTCTTTCTCAGATTCCATGAGAATATTTAAATTCCTACCTGTAAAACATGGGATTCAGTCTGAGTATTCCTAATCCAAAAAGCTACATGATCAAAAACATTTGAATATCAACATGACACCAGTGGAAAATGCCACACTCAGCATTGTGTGGTGCTTCATTGTCAAAATGAAGACACACCAAAAGGCAGAGAGAGAATATCCAAATTAACAAAATCAGAAATGAAAAGGGGGACATAACAACAGACACGGAGGAAATACAGAGAATCATCAGGTCATACTTAAAATCCTGTACTCCACAAATTGGAAAACTTACAGGAAAGGAACAATTTTCTTGATAAATATCACTTACCAAAATTAAATCAAGACCAGGGAAACAACCTAGATGCCCCTTAACAGAAGAATGGATAAAGAAAGTGTGGAATATGTACACATAAGAGTACTACTCAGCGGTAAAAAAAACAATGACTTCTTGAATTTTGCATGCAAATGGATGGAAATAGAAAACACTATCCTGAGTCAGGTAACCCAGACCCAAAAAGAGGAATATGGTATGTACTCACTCATAAGTGGATTCTAGCCATAAATAAAGGACATTGAGCCTATAATTTGTGATCCTAGAGAAGCTAAATAAGAAGGTGAACCCAAAGAAAAACATATAGTTATCCTCCTGGATATTGGAAGTAGACAAGATTGCCGGGCAAAAATTAGGAACTTGGGGATGGAGGTGGGGTGAGGGTAAGGGGAGATGGGGAGAGAAATGTGAGAAGGGGAGGATGGGGAGAGCTTGGGGGAATGGGACACTTGGGATGGAGGAAGGGTGGATATGGGAGCAGGGAAGTATATATCTTAATTAAGGGAGCCATTTTAGGGTTGGCAAGAGACTTGACCCTAGAGGAGTTCCCAGGTGTCCAAGGAGATGTCCCCATCTAGTTCCCTGAGCAGCTGACAAGAGGGAGCCTGAGATGGCCCTATCCTATAGCCATACTGATGAATATCTTGCATATCACCATAGAACCTTCATCTGGTGATGGATGGAGATAGAGATAGAG
>NC_022026.1:49593425-49594524 GCF_000317375.1 Microtus ochrogaster
TCTGTAGACCAGGCTGGTCTCGAACTCACAGAGATCCGCCTGCCTCTGCCTCCCGAGTGCTGGGATTAAAGGCATGCGCCACCATCGCCTGGCTTTTCTACAACATTTTCAAAGATGAACTAATACCAATACTTCTCAAATTGTTCCACACACTAGAAACAGGATAGTCAGACTCTTTTTACAAGGCTATAGTTACCCTGAACCCAAACCACACAAATACATTACTAAAAAAGAGAATTACAAACCAATCTCACTCATAAACATCGATGCAAAAATACTCAATAAAATACTGGCAAACCAAATCAAAGAACACATCAGAAAAATCATCCACCATGACCAAGTAGGCTTTATCCCAGAGATGCAGGGCTGGCTCAACATTCAAAAATCTGTCAATGTAATCCACCATATAAACAAACTAAAAGAAAAAAAAACATACGATCATCTCATTGGATGCTAAAAGGCCTTCAACAAAATAAAACACCCCTTTATGATAAAGGTCTTGAAGAGAGCAGGAATACAAGGAACATACCTAAAAATAATAAAGGCAGTATACAGCAAGCCAACAGCCAACATCACACTAAAAGGAAAGAATCTCAAAGTGATCCTACTAAAATCAGGAACAAGACAAGGTTGTCCACTCTCTCCATATCTATGCAATATAGTGCTTGAGGTTCTAGCTAGGAAAATAAGACAACAAAAGAAGATCAATGGGACACAAATCGGAAAAGAAGTCAAACTCTCACTATTGTTGATGATATGATAGTTTACATAAGCGACCCCAAAAATTATCTCAAGGAACTTCTACAACTCATAAACACCTCCAGTAATTGTGGAGGCCCAAAAAATGTGAGGAGATTTCCATCCTGACAGATGGTCAGGATATGCAAGCACGCTTTTGCTTCTTTTTAATTGGAGGTTACCTGGAAAAGGGCTGCATTTAGGAGACTTGGTCTAGGGTGGCTTCACTGCCTAAACAATGCTAATGACTTGATGTCTCAAAGTGTTAAAGCAATTAACGGTTCAAGTTGTCCTTTTTTTCAATTTTTAATTTATTTATTTATTAAAGATTTCTGTCTCTTTCCCACCACCGCCTCCCATT
>NC_022026.1:49594624-49611382 GCF_000317375.1 Microtus ochrogaster
CCACCTCCATCCAGGTCTAGTAAGGTGAGCATCCAAACTGCCTAGGCTCCCCCAAAGCCAGTACGTGCAGTAGGATCAAAAACCCATTGCCATTGTCCTGTCCTTTGTATCATGTTAAAGAAGTCTTTTTTTGCCTTTGTCCTCCTTTTGTATTGGGGTATAAAAGTGTATGGAAAATTAAACTCGGACAATTTCAGTATTCACTGGAATGCCCTCCCGGTACTATTCTATGGTTTCTGTTTTACTGTTTTTTTATGCATCCTCATATTCTTTACTAATTTTTCTCAATCTCCACGCACCGATCCTGGCAAGTGGTGTTTTTGTCGAGGCTGGTCCCAGACAAGTCATGTAGCAGGATATAAGATTAACTCGAAAAAATCAGTAGCCCTCCTTTACACAGATGATAAATGGGCTGAGAAAGAAATCAGAGAAACATCACCCTTTACAATAGCCACAAATCATAAAATATCTTGGAGTAACTCTAACCAAACAAGTGGAAGACCCATATGACAAGAACTTTAAATCTTTGAAGAAAGAATTTGAATAAGACACAAGAAAATGGAAAGATCTCCCATGCTTATGGGTAGGAAGAATTAACATAGTAAAAACGGCAATCTTACCAAAAGCAATCTACAGATTCAATGCAATGCCCAGCAAAATTCTTTACAGATCTTGAAAGAACAATACTCAACTTTAAATGGAAAAGCAAAGAACCCAGGATAGACAAAACAATCCTGTACAATAAAGGAACTTGTGGAAGCATCACAATCCCTGACTTCAAACTCAACTACAGAGCTACAGTACTGAAAACAGCCTGGTAATTTCATAAAAACAGACAGCAGGACCAATGAAATGGAATCAAAGACATGGATATCAATCCACACATCTTTGAACACCTGATTTTTGACAAAGAAGCAAAAAATATCAAATGGAAAAAAGAAAGCATATTTAACAATGGTGCTGGTATAACTGGATATCAATATGTAGAAGAATGAAAATAGATCCACATCTATCACCAAGCATAAAACTCAAGTCCAAATGGATCAAAGACCTCAATATAAACCCGACCACACTGAACCTCATAGGAAAGAAAGTGGGAAGTACACTTGTATGCATTGGCACAGGAGACCACTTCCTGAATATAACACCAGTTATATAACAGACACTGAGAGAAACAATTAATAAATGGGACTTCCTGAAACTGAAAAGCTTCTTTAAAGAAAAGGACAGTCAACTAGACAAACGGCAGCCTACAGAATGGGAAAAGATCTTCACCAACTCCACATCAGACAGAGGGCTGATCTCCAAAATAAACAAAGAATTCAAGAAATTGAACACCAAAAGAACAAATAATCCAATGAAAAATGGAGTACAGACCTAAACAAAAAACTCTCAACAGAGGAATCGAAAACGGTTGAAAGACACTTATGGAAATATTCAACATCCTTAGTCATCAGAGAAATGCAAATCAAAACAACTCTGAGATTTTTTTTTTATTGAAAGAAAAAAAAAAGAAATTCCCGCCTCCTCGCAGCCTCCCATTTCCCTCCCCCTCCTCCCACTCTTCTCCTCCTCCTCCCACTCTATTTTACACCTGTAAGATTGGCCAAGATCAAAAACACTGATAACCACTTATGCTGGAGAGGATAAGGGGTAAAAGGAACACTCCTTTATTGCTGGTGGGAGTGCAAGCTGGTATAACCCCTTTGAATGCCAGTGTGGCAATTTCTCAGAAAATTAGGAAACAGCCTTCCTCAAGTCCCAGCAATACCACTTTTGGGTATATATCCAAAGGATGCTCAATTGTACCACAAGGACATGTGCTCAATTATGCTCATAGCAGCATTATTCGTCATAGCCAGAACCTGGAAACAACCTAAATGGCCCTTGACTGAAGAATGGATAAAGAAGATGTAGAACATTTACCCAATGGAGTACTACACAGCGGAAAAAATAATGACATCTTGAAATTTGCAGGCAGATGGACAGATCTAGAAAACGTCATAGTGAGGTAACCCAGACCCAGAAAGAAAAATATGTACTCACTCATAAGTGGTTTTTAGACATGAAGCAAATAAAACCAGCCTACAATTCACAATCCCAGAGCATTAGCACCCAGAGCTGGAGGCAACACTGACAACTATGGTAGATGTGTCTATGGTCCATGATTATTTCTGTTGGGGTCATGATTATGTACATAGATTCTCTACAGAATCACTCAAAACAGTAAGCACTGTTGTGTTTTTGTTTAGATTTAGATGAGGTTTAAATTTAAAATAAAGCAAACTAAGAACATGAAGTTAGATGGGTAGGGAAGCCGGGGGGTCAGGGAGGATCTGGGAGGACTTGGGAGAGGACAAAGAATATGATCAAACTCTAATGTATGAAAAATTAAAAAAAAGTAATAATAAGATTGCTAAGTTGTAATACTGATGGTATAAAAATAGCCCCAAATCTATGGTAAGGTTGAAGACCACAGTTATTAACAAAATTTGTATTGTGAAACTCTGAGTTTTAACTGCATTTAAGTTCTGTAATGATATATCCAGACAAATCATAGCCATTTTCAATTGTTACAGTGTAAATTTAAGAGCACTCAGTCAAGGCTAGAGATGCAGCTCAGTGGTAGAGTGCTTGCCTAGCATGTTCGAGGACCTAGGTTCTATCCCCAGCACTGAAAAACAAAGAGAAAAAAATTTCTCAGTCACATTTTAAAATATTTTCAAATAGCTGCATAAAAAGTAAATTTTCAGACATAGTTGTGGGAAGAAATACAATTTTCCTTTGAAATATGACATTCTTTAATCTATAAACTTTTAAGTAGTTTGATTTTTCTTAATAGAGAACAAAAGCAGATTACCCTTCTACTACGATCATCCTAAGTTCTGACAACATAAGGTGGCCACACCATTCTGCTGACATAGATTAAATCCTTACACCATCAGTGGTAGGCTTGGGATACAGATTGCTGAAATGGAGGCCAGTCCCAACTTGCCTGTTATCTCTCTCTGGGATTTCCTTGATGGCTATTCGTACTTGATTACTGAGATCTCGGCCAGCATACACAATCCCATAGGAGCCTTTCCCCAGGACAACTCTCTCCCCATTCGCATCATGGTCATATTCATACTAAACAAGGGAAAACAATGGGACAAAAAAAAAGACAAAACGCAACTTACTGAAAAGAAGCCCAAAATTTATCTAACAAGTTTTCAAAATTACAAAGCATTATTTGAGTGCCAAGCAAAATATGGTTCTTAGGCTATATACTTTTCATTTAACAATTATTCTCATCTGTTTATGTATTTATAGAATGACTTAATGAAATGTAATATCAGAAAAGTAAAAATAAGACTCATCTGTAAATTACCTGGCTTACCTTTTTGAGATTTTTCACCATTTTAATGCTGCAATTTAAAACTTTCTAAGGATGTTAAATACCACAGATCAGTATCTTCCTGCATGATCACTTATCAACTTGTCAGGAAACAAGCCTCTTTCAATAGCCCAGGAAAGAATTAAAAGTCAATAAATGTTAACATCTTAATATTGCATGTTGGGAGGACTCCCTTTCAGTCATATAGATCTAGCACATGTTGCAAATACATTTTACAGTTAAGATAAATTGCTATTCCATTTCATCTGTCTTCTCATAAAAACCTGTTGCGACCCTGCTTGATGTGGTAGCACATGCCTATAATTCCAGCACTCAGGAGGCTAAGACAGGAAGTTCATGAGAGCTCAGGGTTATCTGGACTACAAAGAAAAAAAAAACCTGTCTTACAAAGCAAAAACAAGACCAGTAAGATGGCTCAGTTGGTATCAGTGCTTACCACGCAAGCCTGATGACCTGAGTTCAACCCCCCAAACCCATAGAAAGGAGAGAATTAAGTCCAGAGTTATCCTTTGACTTCTACACATAGCATGCACATACACAGTAAAATGAAAATGACAAGTATAATAAGCCACTGCAGGCAGCTGCATTTAAATTTATATAATTATTAAAACAAAGATGACAGTAGTCTAAGCAACTCTTATGTAAAACAGAGAGAAAGGAATGAGTATTTCTGGGGTTTGGCATGTCCTCACTGTTTGTACTTACCCCAGAGCAATTTATACACTAATCCATAAGTTCCTTCCTATAGGGTGCTCATGACAATTAATACACAATTAAGATGACTAAAGGGTCCTCACTGTCTGACAGACTTATTTCACAGCTTTCTCTCTTCCCACACCTGTTGCCTTACAGGGAATCACTCACTTCACTTCTGCAATACACTTTTGATTGTCAGCTAATAATTTTTGTACCTTGACCCAATAACTAAATGAACCCTTTCGATACATTCTAAAGAAAACCTTAAGGAATTAATTTCAGTCTAACTTCAAAAATATAATAAAATTTCAAGAAATTGTAATTACTGGGAGAACTTGAATTAGTGACAAATCTGAATGACTGCAAGATTAAAATACAAATAAATGATGTAGTCATTGTGGACAACTGTGCTGTCCAAATGAGTTTATGATAAGGTCACTTTCCTTAAAGTGATTCAAACCTTGATATAGTTAATATACCATGTGCAGGTAGATATAACTAAAGTCCATTTAGGCAAAAATTGGTTTCCAGCTTGTCAAATATCTCTCCTGGAGTCTCATAAGTAATATTAACTTAGAAAAATATACTTTGCATAGTTATGCATAAAAGAAAACTTTAATGTAACCCATGGCTATTTTTCTTAAATATTCTGACAGGATCTATGATCATAAGATTATTCTACAGACACTTTATTTTTTTATTTTTTTATTTTTTTTGGTTTTTCGAGACAGGGTTTCTCTGTGGTTTTGGAGCCTGTCCTGGAACTAGCTCTGTAGACCAGGCTGGTCTCGAACTCACAGAGATCCGCCTGCCTCTGCCTCCCAAGTGCTGGGATTAAAGGCGTGCGCCACCACCGCCCGGCTGATTCTACAGACACTTTACACTTAATTTCTGAGACCATGGACAATGATGTCTGGCTGGTTTTCAAAGGTATCTTGAACTATGTTTAATAGAGGATTCACATGAAAATTGAGACTTTTTCTTTAAGCACCAATGGTATATATATTAAAGGATGTTCCCCTAGTTCTGGATCTTCTGTGATTTACCTCTAAGGTGTCTCCATCCGCCTCTCCCTCCAACTCCACTGTACTGCCCACTCCATTGTTTAGCATCTCTTTGACCAAAGTGCAAAACCTAGAACAGCAAATGTCACAGAATACCACCCATCAGGAACGTTCTTTCCCCTTATGTTTAACTTAACCTTATTGTATTACATTATACTTACACATAAAATAAACAAGTTATGGAACAATCATTCTACCCTTGATTTGACATGGTACTTTAGTGATTCCCTAATCTAGTTCAAAACATATGTGATATGTAAGTACTCTTCATGAAGTGTCTCTATCAACTAACTAGTTGGTTACCTGAGACTAAAGTACCTCTCTTAATGTAGCACATATGTAAAACACAACAAGAACAGTTTCTCTTCTAGTGAACTGAAGACTTCTTTTTGTAGATTCCATCCATAGGCTAGAGTTAACTACATTTTCTGTATAGGTATCACATTTCTTTATCCACTATCAGCTGATGGACACTTAAACTGTTTTCATTTTTGGCTATTAAGTGCTGAGATACACTTGGGAGTACAGATGTCCCTTTGACAGACTAATTTCCGGTCAGAATAGAGTGGGTATTACCAAAGGAGGAAGATAGCAGAGGACAGGGAGGGATAGAAAAAGATGATCAGGGGCTGGAGAGATGGCTCAGTGATTCAGAGCACTGGCTGCTCTTCCAGGGAACCTGTTTTAAATTCCCAGCACCTACATGGCAGCTCACAACTGTCTGGAATTCTAGTTCCAGGGGATCCAATACCCTTACATAGACATACAAGCAGACAAGACACAAATGCACATAAGGTAAGAATAAATCACTAAAAAAGAAAGAAAAAGATGATCAATGGATACTAGGCTATATCTAGTTAGGACAGATATGTAAATCAATGGAATAGAAGTCTATAAATTTAGAGGGCCAACTCATTTTATAAGAGTGCCAAGACTATTTGATGGAGAAAAGAATATTCATTGCCACCAATGGTATTGGGACAATCAAGTACCACACACAAAAGTTAAGTTATATTCCATCTTATAGTATATTAAAAATTAATTAAAGGAATGGTGACATAACTCAGTGGGTAAAGTCACTTGCTGCCAGACCTAAAGACCTAAGATCAATTCCTGGGATCCACATGCAAGAAGGAGAAAACCTATTCTAGCAAGTTCTCTTTTCACTGCAATGTGAGCACCTTGGCATGCCCCCAACAATAAGTAAAATGAATTAAAATGCACCAGATATCTAAATATGACAGCCAAGCCTATTAAATTGATAGAACCATAGAATCATTTCTATAAAAATAAATTCTATAGTAATAACCAGAGTACCTCGAATTAGGCAAAGCATTTTTATTTAAATTTAGTTTTTTATTTATGTGTGTTTATGTGTCTGCTAATCAGTACACATACCATGTGTGTGCAGTGATCATGGTGGCCAGAAGAGGGCAATGGATCCCCTGTATCTGGAGTGATTGTGAACCGCTTGTTGTGGATTCTCTGTAAGTACTCTAAACTGCTGAGCCATCTCCAGCCCCTAAAACCTTAAGCATAAACAAAAATTTCAGATGACAAAAATGGATAAACCTAATAATTAAAATGTTTGTGTTATAAGTAATACTATTAGTGATATGGAAAGACAACCAAAGAATGGAAGAAGGTCTTATAAATTGTATCTGGGTATTTATGGAGAATATACAAGTTAATAAATAATAAAACAATAAATAACAAAAAGACAAATAACCCAACTAAAATTGGACAAACATCACTTTCACTAGCTGATCCAAGATAACATCATGAGTAATAATATTGACTGTGAAGGCTTGAAAGAAAATGGTCCCCAAAGGGAGTGACATTATTAGGAGGAGTGGCCTTATTGGAGTAGGTGTGATTTTGTTGGAGGAAGTGTATTACTGTGGAGGGGGCTTTGAGGTATCATATATGCTCAGGATACACCCAGTGAGACAGACCACTTCCTGTTGCCTATAGATCTTTGTTACCTGTCTAGCACCATGTCTGCTTGCATGCCATCATGTCCTAAAATAATGATAATGGACTGAACCACTGAAACTGTAAGCCACCACCTCAATTAAGTGTTTTTCTTTATAAGAGTTGCTGTGGCCACAGTGTCTATTCACAGTAATAGAAACCCTAGGACAATGAGTATCCTTTGATATGAGTTACTAAGTAATATAGTATCTTTTTTCCTACTTCATATAAATAATGCACATATAATTATGAGGAAACAGCAAACAAACCCTCAATTAAAAGACTACAACATATAATGCCTGTGTACTCTGAAAGTATTAAATCTTCAAGGTGGGAGAAGACTTTAATACAGAGATAGCAACTAAATGCAGCATATGATCATAGACTGGACTGCAAACCAAAATAAAATACCTTGTTTTGGTATAAAAAACATTAGGAGAAAAATAAATGAAATTTTGTACTAGAATATAAACCCAGGGCCATCTTAATTCCTAATTATGTAACTATAGTAAGTATATAAGTGAAGATTCCTTTTTTAGTATATATAAGTATTTATACTGGAATACTTATAGACATTGAAGCATTATCTCTATAGCTTAGTTGTCATTATTTTAGAGAAAAACATGCATATAGAAACAATATAATATGACTGTATAGAAAAATGGTATCACCGAGGAATTCTGTATAAAACATGTTTGGAAATTATTTCTACTTTATTGAGACTTTCCTATAGTTTTCAACATTGGGCAAAGGAATTGAACACACATTTCTTTAAAGAGGATACCAAAGTGTCCAGTCAACATATGAAAAGATGCCTAGAATCATTTGTCATTATAGAAATGCAAACGAAACATAATGCAGTTCAAACAAATATCAATTATAATAGCTAGAACTAAAAGAACAATGAAGACAGGGAGGTAGAGAAATTTGAACCTTCCCATATTGCTAATGGTAATGGAAAGTGGGAGAAAAGTTACTTTAAAATTCAGTATTTTGATGCCCAAAATCAAGCTTGTGTACTCAGGAAATCTGTACATGGATGTACATGGAAAAAAATTTGCAACAGCTCAAAAGATGAAACATCCCATATGACCAGCAACTGATGAGCATAAAATAAAATGCACCATTAGATATACAAGGGAGTACTGCTACTCAGCACCCCAAAGCATCAAAGTACTGATTCTGGGATGCCATGGAAGACTCTTGAAAACTGGATGCTACTGAGAAGAAGTCAGGCATGAAAGTCCACATATTATATCACAACATGAATACAAATGTCCTAAGTGGACAAATTCATAGAAATTTTGGTAAGTAGTTGTATAGGGCTAAGGTTATAGGGGGGGAGGTTAGGAGAAAATGGTAAGTGAATATTAACTGCTACTAGGTTTCCTTTAGGAATACTGAAAATATCCTCATATTATATTGTGATGGTTGTAAAAGTCTGGAACTACATTAATATCATTAGCTTATATACTTTGGATGGTTGGAATGTATGTGGATTATACCTCAGTGCTGTAAAAACAATTGTCTATAAACTAAAATTGAGAAAGACAGTACAGTTAATAAACATTTTTATAAAAGATATTTAAAGATCATCTCATAAATATGCTGCACTTAAATTAGCTATAACTCACCTATTACACTGAGCTTCAGTGGAAAAGTAGATTTGAAAGTCATCAGAATTATCATGGACATAAAGAAAACAGCACCGTTCATCAAACTTGGATAGGCTGTAAAATTTCAAAACATAAGAATGCTTATAAAAAGCCAGAAGTGATGGCACATGCTTTTAATCTCAGCACTAGAAGACAGAGACAGATGGATCCCTGAATTTTAGGCCAGCCTGATCTACAGAGCAAGTTCCAGGATAGCCAGTGTGACACAGAGAGACCACATCTCAAAAAACAAATAACAACAAAAAATATATTATGATGTTTATTTTAATTATTAAAGAAAATCTTTAAAAAATCTACCTTAAATTTTCTTCGTTCCTGATTTTATTAATCATTATTTTAAAAGTATTTTTATTTTTAAATTATGCATATGTGTATTGCTTGTGTGTGCAGGTTCTGCAGAGACCAGCAGAAGCTGTGGGATCCTTCAGAGAGCTAGAGATACAGAGCTGGTGATTGTGATCCACCCAACCTGGCCATCTCTCTAGGCCCAATGATTCATTCATCTTTTAGAAAATACTCTATGAAATTTAAAATTAGAGACATTTTTACTGATATTTCATTTGCATTTTAATAAATAAAGCTTGCCTGAAAATCAGAGAGTAAAACAGTCGCCCTGGTCAGCCTTACAGACCAGGCAGTGGTGGCACACATCTTTAATCCCAGTAGCCACACTAGTTTGCCATAGAAACCAGGTGGTAGTGGTGCATGCCTTTAATCCCAGTCCTAGAAAAGACTATAAGACAGAAGGAGACAGCTCTCACACAGTTTCATTCTGAGGATTCCTGGAGGCAGGATCGCCATTTCTGACTGAGGTAAGAGCCAGTGTCTGGCTGTTTTGCTTTTCTGACCTTCAGGCTGAACCCTAATATCTGTCTCTGGACTTTTATTAATCGTGCTACAGACATCTATATTGAAAATGTATTTATCAATTGATTTTAACATGTATCAAGAGATTCCTCTATATTCAGGGCAAAGAAAACATGCACAACAAAAGATTAGAGAATATTATCTCTGTCTTCTAGTAGTTTATAATCTTACAGAAACAGAAAGATAAGGGTATTCATGAAATAATTATAGCCTCAGAATATTCTTAGAAAGTATCAGATCTCAGTATTCATGGTCACGCAACGTAAACTTGAGAAAGTCCTTCAAATGTATTTCAGTCTACTTCCACCTGATGTCTGGACCTGACTGAAGAGTTTCAGACAAGCAATATTCAGTTTGCTTATACAAAGCCAGTAAATGAAAGTCGTCACACTCTTATCTACTCATAGATTGTGCTGTTAGAAAGTTCACTCACATTGGGTCAATGTGATATGACCCTCATTCTGCCAGGTGGCACTACAGAGAAATCAGGTCAGTTTACCATCTATACAATTAGCTCTTTAAACAAATGAAGCCACTTTATCTGGCCCCTTGTTTGTCATTTCTTTTGATCCAGAACCTGTTTTTTTTTTTTTTGTCTGTTTGTTTTGAGACAAGGTATTGCTGTACAGCTCAGGGTGGTGCTGAGCTTGCTATGTAGCCTCAGCTGGACTCCCAACTCATGATTCTCTTGCTTTAGCTTCCTAATAAATGAAACATTTCTTATTCTTATGCTGTAGTTGACACAAAGAACATGTATTAAAATAGGACAGCTCAGGGTGATTCAAAACAAATTAAATCTAGGTTATAAATGAGCCAGTTTTGAAAAACTAATCTATAAAAAATAACTACCATAGGATTCAAAGCATGCCTGTCATTTTATGCTAGTCCTGAAGTCTGAGTCACAGTCCTATGCAAATCCCTGCTGAATTGGCAGCTAGAGGTATCTCTTTGAAGAGATATAAACAGAAGGCCACAACAACTTTTTATACAACATTGTTTCACGTAAGACAGTCTTGAAAATGCCTTTCGCACTATCTTGTGGTTTCTAGGCAGTATTATCCAAGTACACCATTATTTCATTTGGTCACAAATGTATTCAGGACAGGATTATGCTGGGTGTGAAGGTAATTAGGGATTCATTCAATGGCTTCTGAGTTAAGTCTTATATTTAGAAAAAGAACAGAAAACTCCAGTCTAACTTCCTGATTTGATTAAAACAGAAAAAGCAGAAACCTACAGAGACCAAGTGATTCTACAATGTCACATATCAAAGAGAGAACTCTTATCTACTTTATAGCAACTCCCCCCTTTGGAATCCTGGCACATTGAATAGGGCAGCTAAGGTTATGTTAGCCTGGCTTGGGGTAAGCCCGGAAAGCTTGCCATTCCTGATCCTAAAAGCAAGTTGCATACTTCTTGGAATATATCATCTGGGTCCCTATTAACAGTCCCCCTACCTCCAGAGCTCTGTCCAAGAAGCACTACTCAAGTACTAGATGCCAAGTAACTCCTAACTTGAGCCTTTGGTGACAAGCACTTGAACGTTTTGGCTCTAAAAGGATATTCTTTGTTCAGTCACAAGATAGAACTACTCTTGAAAGTTTGCTAGCCAATCATTTCTTCTACTGGATTAGAAAAGTCAAGAGACCCTTCCTAGCATCACACTATGAACTTCATATAGGACAACAGTAAAGAGAATAGTCTGTTAGGTTCTTTTAAAAGCAAAAATTAAGACATCATATCTTATAAGTGGAACCATCAAAGCACATTAAACACCACCATTATTTGTATTTAAACAGAAAGCATATTTTCTCTCATGTTCTTACCTTATTCCCTTAATAGAAGAGGGTGTAAAATTCCACTCATGGATTTGTTTCTGCAAGTATCAAAGACAGAAGTTAATAGCTTAATTTTTCTCAATAAAGTGTCATTTCTGGTTTCATTCTATGGTCATTTATTTTTTTTCTAGTTTGTTTTCAACAGTGATTAGGGGTTTGAGTCATACACTTCGCATAATTTGGAACACATAAAACATTTTCTAAGATATGAAAATGTATGTCTCTGATCCAGTCTAGAGCAAACAATGTAAATTTGAGATAGCTACCCTATCTCTGTCAACTCAGTAGGCAAACTCATGAAATAGCTTTAGGACAGGCCATCTCAGTTGAGTGGCTTATAAAAATATTTGGAGAAATGAGACTGACAAAACTCATTTCTCTTCATTTCACTTTTTCCCTGGACACAAAGCTACCCCCAATTTCAGTCTTTCTTGCAGTTAGGTGAGGCTATGTGACAGAGTCCTTACCAATGAGGTATGAGAAGCCCATACAAACCTCTATGAAAGCTGAGCATAGGGCACAAGTCTAATCCCAGCCCTAAGTAGGCAAAAGATTGCCACAGATTCAAGACTGGCCTGGTAACATAGTAAATTGCAAGCCATCTAGAGCTAAAGGGTGAGACCCTATTTTCAAAAAGTAAATGAAAAAGCATTTTTCCCTATAAAAAGCCTAACTCCTTCTTACAAAACAAACAAAAAATACCCCTAAACTCCTACAGCAATCTTCTACCTTCCTTTTCTCCAGCTGCAAGATGGTTTGAGGTCTTCTGTTATTAGCCTGGATATGGCATGAGGCATACACAAAATTCTATCATGTTAAAATATTGAAATCAAGGGTTGTTTTTTAACAGCATGGTAATAAAACAAACATGTTCCACTATATACTAAGATTCCACTTTCAAAACAACTGTCCCTTCCCTCTACTACCATTCCTTGCTCTTAAACTTTGCATAAAGTTAGGCCATAAAGGAAATGTCGAAAATACAGTTTCAGACTACACCACCAACATATAATTGTAGAAAATAATTTTATATAGGAAAATTCACTTGATTTCCTATAGTTTTTGGAAATTGGTCTTTGGGATTAAATAAACCACAGAAATAATCAAACTCCACAACTCAGCCTGAACTCCAAGAAATGGTCAGCATTTCTCAGCATACTACGACCTCATACTTCCAATAAGTTTGAATTCTTAATAAACCAGGAATTTCATTTCATTTTGCAGTGACATTACGTGAAGTTGTATACATGTATATGAGTGTTCTCTTCCCATCATCCACACATATGCCATGAGGGAAAATAGAACTGTGAAGAAAAAAATGTCATCTCACTCCAGGCAACTCGCTCTTGCTGTTCAAAAGCTGCAGAGTTTCAAAATTGTAATGACGGCAAATGTAGACTGTGTCTCTCGGAAAAACAAAACTTCTACCTCTTTGATTATTTCCTCTGACAAGTGGAAGAACATAACAAAACATTTTATTGTCAAGGAAAATTTTCTTTTTGAATAGTTCTTTTTCATTTCTTACTAAGAAAAAGCTAAGATATTTACAATTAGTAAGATAACATGCACCAAAGGAAATTTCACTTAGGAGCCAATAACCATCCCAGGATTTCAAATGAAGGAGGCCACACTGGTAGAATTCTAGAACATCAAAACCATTTTGCTTTAATAGCATTAGGTTTTTCTACAACATCTGTCAAAATATGAGGTATTTCACATTTATATCAATGAAATTACAAATCTACAGATCTGAACTTTGAAGTTTCTACCACAGTGAAAGTAACAGCCATGGTACAAAGTGACTGGAACAGGAATTTCCATCTTGAGGACATAGAGGTGGCTTGCAGAAGTCTGCCTAAAGGGAACTGGGGCAGGTTTACTGGAATTCTACTCCTTGACGTATGCTGACTTCTGAAGTGCTTTCTTTTCACCTTGTAAATTCATCACAGCATACATTTATGATTTGAACATGTTTTCATGTATATATAATAAGGATCGACTTTCCCCAGTCTGTAATATTGGGGCCCAGAAATGTTTCAGATTTTGCAATATATCCATAGATTTTAATAGTTGAGCACCTCTGATCTAAACATCTGAAATCTAAAATGCTCCAAAATCCAAAGCTCTGTGACTAATAACAGTAGAATTTCAGATTTTGGACTATTTCGGACTTTAAGATTAGAGGGGTGCTACCTGTACTTCAATGACAAGATTTTAGAAAAACAAAGATGAGGCAAAATAAAATGTGTGCACTCTTCAAATGAGAAATATGTATATATGTACAAGCGATACATTGTATATATCATTTAGATATGTATGAGCACATATATATATAACCTCTCTTTTGCAACCATGTTATTTAATATACACTATACAGGATAAATACAAGCACATCATGGCATCTCATCCTCATTAATGATTGTTTAACTGTATTTTCAACAAGAACATTACTCCAGAGTTAAACATTAGACAAGATTGCTGGGCTTTGCTTGAGATTTGACTATATTTGCTAAGGCATTTCTAATTTGAGTTTGAGTCTCTTTACTTTACAATGTTGTGTTTTATTTGTGAAAATAATTCTTGTTTTTACCTGATAACATAACCATTCTCATTTTTGCTAACAGGGAAAAAAAATAATCTTCCTTTGCTCAGCTAATGGTAGAAGTCCCCCTATACTCCATGGAAACACACGCACAGCAAATAAACCTATCTAATGCGCTCGTCAAAGGCACTGTGCTTCATTAGTGCAGAACTTATGGAAGAAAAAACCTAATGAACTACGTTATATAAACAGATGGAGATACTTCTATTACCATAAACCTGAAGACCCAGCTCAGCATTCTGTAATCTTTATAATGGATGATTATAATTGTTAGTATGAATATAAGCTTACAGAAGTTTGATAGTAGCTATCAAAGTTCTAAACACACATACTCTTGAGTCAAGCAGGCTCATCTGTAAGATCATTGACAAGGGTGAAAAATGGAAGAATCTTACTAGGTATCAATGAAAAAGGTGAAATAAAATAGGTTCACCTAGACCAAAAAATATGCTATACAAATAAGAAAGCTTAAGAAATATGACATTTTAAAAATCAGGTGTGTGTGTGTTTTGTGAAAAACTGTCCATGATGTATAGAAATCTTTAAAAACAAGTTTCAAAAGCAAAAATATGTTAGGTCAAGATAAAAAGCACTTGTTGCACAAACTGAATGACCTAAATTTGA
Organism: Microtus ochrogaster; assembly: GCF_000317375.1. Classification (NCBI taxonomy): domain Eukaryota; kingdom Metazoa; phylum Chordata; class Mammalia; order Rodentia; family Cricetidae; genus Microtus; species Microtus ochrogaster. The sequence continues at coordinate 49,609,363 of NC_022026.1, forward strand.
TCCTCAAATACCAAAGAAGAACCACATCTTGAAAGTTGTCTTTGACTTTCACATGCAAATTATGACATATGCACATACATGAACACATACAAATAAATAAATACACACAATAAAACTTAAAAATTTAAATGTATTTTGTATTGCCACATAATAATGTAAAATGTCTGTGTGTGTAAAGTATGGAATATATGTGCATATATTATGCACATACAAGTGAGTTTGGAGCAAGGATACAGGGATATCCACCAAATCACAAGAGATGGAGGTAGAAATTAGGACAAGGATACAGGGGATATCTACTAAATCACTAGAAATGGGGGTGGAAATTAGGACAAGGGTTGAAAAATATGAAGGAACTTTATATATTCTGTATCTACTTCCCTAAAGACTGTTTTTTGTTGTCGGAGACAGAGTTTCTCTGTGTTATCAGTCCTGGCTGGTCTAGAACTAGCTCTGTAGGCCGGGCTGGCCTTGAACACGTTGAGACCCACCTGCTTCTGCTTCCTGAGTGTTGGGATTAAAGGACTGTGCCACCACAACCTGGCTCTTATAATCTAACTTGAAAAAAAACCCAACTGTACTAGTTTTATATTGATTATACATAAACACACATGCCCTCCATGCCCACATCCAAAAAAAAAAAGCTCTCTCTTCTTTCATCTGTGATTAGTTTCATAGTCTCATGATTTAGAATTCCTGCATGGGTTCTTATTATTTCTAATACTACCACATAAACTGTCCTATTTGAAAATCATATTGTTGATGAAATCATATTGAAGAAAGGGCTATTCATGATTTTCCCCTTACCATTTCTGTGGGTGAGACATGCCATAAAGAAACCGTTCTTTCCTCAGCTTCATTGTTGATAGAAACGTAAGAAGGCTGGTAGACTTTGGTTGGCTCTATTACCAGAACCTAAAATAAGAGCAGATTTTTACAAAACACAGCGATTTTTACAAAGACACAGCCCCTGCCAAGTGAGGAAGTGGAAGAATTTGAATATGAAGGAGCAACTATGCCAAACATGACTCTAGGAACCAGGTCTGTAGCATGGAACATAATCTCTGACTGTATGAGTGCTCTGTTCCAAACGCGGCATCCAGAACAATGAATACACAAGGCTATCCAATCCAATGACACACAACACTCCAAAACGAGTATTGTCAGAAGTGGGGATGTTGGGCCTCATCATATAGGGAGGACAAAAAGGCCTTCTTGAGAAGGTGACAAAATAAAGAAGGAAGTTACTGTTTTTGAGAGAAATAAGGAAACAGACTGGGGGACCAGCAAGTACCAAGTATGTACCTATGCAGGAAAATGAAAAGTGAGTGGCGTTTCCAAGAAACATTAGTTAATTGGTTAAGCATATTGGAGAGCAGAAAGGAAGAAAGGAAAGGAGGGAGAAAGAGAGCACATAGAGATGTAGGTGGAGGGAGAAGGTGAGAAAACAAGTCTCCCAAATGGAGCAACAACACGTTTAATATGATAAACCTAAGTGAAGCGTTCACAAGTGTCTGCTTTCTTTACTGAAATGTACCTATCCAGTTTGAAACATTTTAAAATTAAAACAAGATTTTAAAATGTATTACCTAGAAACAAAATAATTATAATCATTCCCAATAACTGCATGTTGAGTAGTTAATGAAATTCCTATTAAAATCACCGATATCCACAAAGTATCAAGGCATAAATATGAAATACAATTATTGAAATTCAATTTCTAGAATATTTAGATATCTTACTTATAAAAATTTATGAGATGCCCGTAAAACTGCAACAAAAACTAAATGAAATGCTAGAAGCAATTCTGCCTTTTCAACAAAGTTTTAAATATTAATTAGTAGCCCTGGAGGCAAAGCAAAGTTTAGAAAAAGACAGCTTTAAATTCCATGTATAACATTTTTTACAACAAGATCTTTTCATTTTTGCCTTACCATTTTTGAACTTTGAGCCCGATAATATTTCTCTATTTCTCTCTCTCTCTCTCTCTCTCTCTCTCTCTCTCTCTCTCTCTCTCTCT
>NC_022026.1:49611482-49615914 GCF_000317375.1 Microtus ochrogaster
CTCTCTCTCTCTCTCTCTCTCTCTCTCTCTCTCTCTCTCTCTCTCTGTGTGTGTGTGTGTAGGAGGTGCTAGTCTACTTACTGGGAGACATTTACCAGACTCCCTAGTCCTTACAACTTAATGTCAGTAGTATCACCTCTTACACATAGTTCTAACAGCCCATTATGCGTCCTAATTCTGCCAAATGTCCCTTCAGTGAAACAAAATTCCATTTAGTTGAGAATCACTATTTGAGAGACATGGGCACCTTTTCCCCAGGGATTAATTTATCATTTGCTGATTTCACAGAGGACTATTATCCAAATATTATAAATTGCAGTTTTCTTCCTTTTTAGAGTTTTTAATAATTATTTAGTATGAATCCCTAGTGTCTTTGTTCTATCTTAAAAGATTGGGACTAGCAGTATTGCTCAGTGGTAGAATATTCACCTAGTATGTTCCAGTTCCTAGGTTTAATCTCAGCAAAGGAACAACCAACCCTCCCGCCCCATTTAGCATATCTTACTGGAAATCTGAGTCCATTAGTAACTTCATTTGTTGCTTCAAAAATTATATCTAACCAGAAGTTAAGCCGTTCCTGCCTGGGTGAATGTTCTGTAATGGTTTTCTTGAAGCGCTGAATTAACACCAAGTTCTGAACTAATGACCGCAGGTACCTGGGGGAAAAAAAAATCACAAACCTCATAAATTAGATTCCTAAAGAAATTGAAAGCAATTTCAATCCCTTTAAAAGAAGCCTCCCCAAACAATGCCTTATGTACTTCAATTCGCATTTGCCACAAGCTCTTCATAAAGGCACTGAGCAACCACATAACTAGTCAGAAGAAATGCAAAGAACAGGCAAAATCAGTCCAGCAAAATTCTAAAAGACAGCTTTTTACTAACACCCCCATTTTAGGACATACTATCCAACGTTTCTTGGCTTTGTGGTTAAGACCAAACATCATTACGACATCTAATTGTAGAGAAAAGCCTGGGATAACTGTTTTAGAAAACAAAAGCAATTAGTTCAACAGAAAATGCAATTACAAAATGCCAATATGTCAAATCCATTTTTTAAAAAAATTAAGTAACCTTTCTGTTTTAAGGTATTTTTAGAAATAGTATACTGAAACCTGTATATCCTTGATTCAGTATGCTCTAATGACAGTATCTTGCAAATCTATAGTATACTATCACAATCAAAATCATAGTATAGGACTAAAATCAAATGCTGCCATTGATACAGTCAAGGTAGAGCTCATGTCCATCGCTATAAGCCACCACACTTCATGGTGTTGTCCTATAGTATTAACTACTTCCTCCCTGTACCCATACTCTCCCTCAATTCCAGAAACTGCTTATCTAAACTTGTTTTCTTTTACTAAAAAATTAATAATATTATCAGGTAGACTTTCATATCAGGACACCTTGATTATGCCCAATATGCTGTTGTCACTGAGTATTTGGAAATATAGTTGTTAGGCAATGGTGTTTACAACCCCTCTTGTACTAAATATGAATGGTTAATATGAAAGCATCATTGTATTATTTAGTTCTTTGAGGATAAAGTTGGAGTAATCTAGAAAAGTAGACCAGTTAAGACTCTAGCTTATTTGTCTGGGTGCTTACCAGGCCTTAAGCATTCAAAATTGACACATTCCACATATATGTCTGGCTCTAGTCTAGATACTAATATTCTTCTAAGCTCTGGAATATCTTGTCTGCTAAAAATGTGTTTGCTAGGGGCCTTAGGGCATTAGTTAGTCTGCACTAACAATATGGTGGAAGCCTTGGCCCATGTACCATATCAGTTTGACCTCTGGAGGAGCTGAAGACTGATATTAAGAGCAGATATATGAACACTTTATACCTACACAATAACTTTAATAAAAAAGCTGCAAAGCTGCACATCAAGGCTTACTGAACTTTCATAGCGGAAAACATTTCACACCCAATGTCACATATCAGTGATGTGAGAATTATGCACCATGAATACTGGTCCACTGAGAGATGGGAATTGGAAGAGGGTATATAATCTCCTCTAGACACATTTCATTGTAACAAGCCATAAAAGTTCTGAGTTCTGTAAGTTCTTCCAGTACATCCTAATCATCAGTCTGGCTTTTGGGTACTGGGCACTGTCAGTCAACTCAGGTACTGATGTAAAGGCATTAGATCCAATTCAGGTTTCCTCTCTCTGGAGTCTACTCTAACTGGTCCAGTCACAGCAACGTACTTTAAGATTAGGAAGCTGTGCACAGCAGCCATTCTAAGAGTATCAGGGACCCAATATAGATGCACTCTTTCAGTCTAAGAGAACCTCGAATATGTCGATATGGTCTGAAGACCAAATAGTAGCTTGCTTCTTCTGGGGAGAATAGGGAAAAGTGGGTATGACTGAAGAAATTTCTACCCCAAGAATCCAGCTCATCTACTAAACTGCAAAGTAAGAGCTAGCAGGCAAACATGGGCCATTTAAAGTATTCTTTTTAAAAAATACATGCAAATATAAGGTAAGAACTAGTCAGAGAATTCAAAATCTGAGATGTTTCAAAACCCCAAAATTTTGAGTGTTATATCTGCACTTCTGTGCTTATTACAGCATGGTTCACAGTAGCAGAACCATGTAATCAGCCTACATGTCCATCAACAGGGAAAACATGGTATACGTAAATAATTGAGTGCTATTTGGGTATGAAGAATGAAATTGTAACATTTGAAGGAAAATAGATGGAACTAAAGATCAACAGGTTAAGCAAAATAATCCAGGCCATGGAGGAAAAATACAGGGAAATGTAGTCTTAATTTTCAAAAAGACTTGAAAGTAGAGGGGTACTGATGGAGGAAGGTCATTGGTTAATTAAATAAAGAAGCTGCTTGCCCTGATAGGTTAAAACATAAGGTGGGAGGAGTAAACAGAGCAGAATGCTGGGAGGAAGAGGAAGTGAGGTCAGACTCGACAGCTCTCCTCTCGGGGGCAGACGGCCTCAGAGAGACACGATGCTCCACTCTTGTGGGCAGAGGCGAGAGCTCTGCTCTCTGAGGCACACGCGATGAAGCTCCGACCCAGGATGGATGTAGGCTAGAATCTTCCCGGTAAGCGCACCTTGGGGTGCTACACACAGATGATTAGAAATGGGCTAAATTAATATGTGAGAATTAGCCTAGAAGAGAATGGGTCAAGCAGTGTTTAATACAGTGTCCGTGTAATTATTTCGGGGCATAAGCTAGCCGGAGGCGGCCAGGGTGCTGGGGACGCAGCCCCACCGCTCCTATTTCAACAGGGTACTGTTTTGTAAAAGGAAGAAGACCAGAGAGAAGGAGAGGAGATGGGAGAAGGTAATGGGGCTGAGTACAGTCAATAAGTACATGATCATTCTTACAGAAGAATTGAACAATGAAATCTATCATTTTGCACAGTTTTAATGTTTAGGTTTTGAAACAGTTCAGTTTTGAGTTAGGGATGCTCAACTAGTAAAGTCTATAGAAATATTTTTTTTAAAAAAAATAGAGAAAAACAAGCCAAACTCCTAAATCTCAAATCCTTAGGATTCTAAGTATTTCTAATAAGGAATATTTAACCTGAAATAGATTCATATTTTAGAAAACTCAGATAACATGGATAAGAGAAAACATAATATTAAAACTTTTATCAAGTCATCTCTCTAAGGTAAGCACCTTAGAAAATACCTAAGAAAACATTCCTCTTTATCATTTATGCATTATGTAAGTACTAAGCATTTATTATGAGAATATAGCTATCAATAAGGTAACCCCAATTCTGATGGAGCTTCATATATCTATGGTGAAGTCTGATACGGTCTATGCTTTTTCTGTGAGTAGCATACCAAGCACACATTTGTAATTAAAATGAGAGTCTATAGAAAGGTGGTTCTCAGATTATGGTTCCCAGATTAACAGTATGAGTATCTTATAGCTTGAAATGCAAATTCTCAGGCTCTACTATAGATCTACTTTTTTTTAAAGACAGGGTTTCTCTGTAGGTTTGGAGCCTGTCCTGGAACTAGCTCTTGTAGACCAGGCTGGCCTCGAACTCACAGAGATCAGCCTGCCTTTGCCTCCCCAGTGCTGGGATTAAAGGTGTGCGCCACCACCGTCCGGCCACTAAAGATCTACTTAATGAGACACTGGAGTTTGGGCATCACAATTTATACTTTCAGCAACACAAATGATTCCAATGAACAGTAAAGATTGGGAACCCTTAATGCAGAAAAATACAACCTGTACCTGCTCTTTCTCATTCTGATAAACATATTTCATGTCTTTTGAGTAACCTTCTCTGCACAGTTAAATGGCTGACTCATGGGTTAATCTACAGCTGTTGTTGTGTCACCATTTTTTTTTCTTAATTTTTTTTTTATTAAGAAAGAAAAAAAAATTTTCCGCCTCCTCCCAGCCTCCCACTCCTCCCCCTCTCCCCCCCTAACTT
>NC_022026.1:49616059-49646372 GCF_000317375.1 Microtus ochrogaster
ACTGGCTAGGCCCCCACAAAGCCAGAGCTAGAAGTAGGATCAAAACCCAGTGCCATTATCCTTGGCTTCTCAGCAGCCCTCATTGTCCGTCATATTCAGAGAGTCCGGGTTTATCCCCTGATTTTATTAACCAGTCTTTATTATTAGTCTTTTAGGCCCAATTTTCATCGGACATGAACATCATTAAAGCCAAAAAAACTAGCTCTAAAACTCATCAGGGTGCCACAGGAAGGAGCTGGAGTGAGAGCTTGTTACATGTAGGAAGCTGCCCTGAGAGACAAAAAAAGGAGGGACCTGTGTGACAAGGTCACTGGGGTATCCCATCCCTACCACAGAACAAGGGAATAGACCAGAGGTGCTCTCTGGAGGGTCTCATGGCTATGTAGGAGTCAGTACTTCCTTGGAGATAAGATCATCTTGAAGGGAACTGACGATCAGCTCCCACAATGGCAGTGGCAGGCAATGTCTTCCTCAGTGGTCTTGCTGGTAGCTGGGATAACCTAGGGCCAGAGGTCCTTTAATAGTATTAGCTGGCTGGGCTTCTATAGGAATGGGGGTACATTGTGGAACAGCCAGGCAGTATAGCAAGTGAGGAGGATGCCAACACCCTCACTGAAGGTCAACAAAAGACCCTACATCACCACCGAGCCAAGATGGCCAGCAGACTACTGAGTGTGGCCAGCCCAGGAACATCATTTTCTTGAGGTTCTTTTTCAGTTTTACTATGTGCTTTATCACAAAAGCATACACATACTAGTATTAAACAGTATTTTGCTCTTGAAGACACAATCTAAAAGAAGTGAAGACGACTGACAGTCTAGTCTCAGGGACAGAGCATGCAAGGATACATTCCAGGTGAGCACATCTGTCTCTTCCAGCCTACACATAAAAGCAATGACCCCCTCAGAGCTGTTATGTCTATCTTAGTTGCTTTAATGAAGAAACATTAAAATAGAAACAGCAGTTGTTCTGCTGGTTTTTAACATTTTCTCCTTGAATGAGACATTTAGAACAGGTTCAGATATGGAGACATGACATTAGTAGGCACAGATGGGACTTACCAAACCGGGGGCTTCAGTTTGAACAACCTCTCTGCTGCCTGGACAGCCTTCCCAATATCGCTTGCCAACATGCTGACGGTGAAGAACTGACCTACGTCCCAGTAATTGTTCATTTTCTCCAGGCTCCCTTTTCTTCCCAATAAACTGTTCAGCCGGACACCTTAAGAATTGGAGTTTTGATATCATGAAACAAATCTTTCTAGTTCTGCCATATCATACAAGAATTTAGGAAAAGGATGAGCAGGCATTTTATTTGGCTGCTGTGTCAGGTTTGCTATTGTAAAGTAACTGTAAAGCAGCATTAGTTATTTGAACGGACACACACACACACACACGCACACCCGCACGCACACACACACACACACACACATCTTGTTGTGTAGGCCAGGCTCTCTGGAAGTCATTATGTAGAATAGGTCCCAGCCTCAAGGAGATCTACCCGTGCTGGGATTAAAGATAAGTTGAAAAGAACTTTTTAATGTTCAACTTGTATAATGGACAGCTTTACCTATTTTCCTTAGTTCCATCGAAGTTTCAAACTGTTGTCCAGAAACTATCAGTAAAACTGCAAGGTTAATTCCAGAATAAAGAGATGACTGGAGTTCAAACCCTTTGCGATACCTATAATTATAGAACCACCAAATTCTTATTACATTAAGTTATTGATTTAGAATGAAATGTGTACACAATAATACAAATGATCTTTTCATGAAAATACTTATTACTCTAATGTTTTATAGTTCCCTCCCCCTAATCCTGATGAACAGGTACATACAGCGTCAAAGTTTTAAAAATGTAACAGCAACACAGTAATTTACACTAAGAAGCTTTTAGTTTTTCTCCTAAGATATTTTGATTATAGAAGCTTGTATTGACTATATAAATAAGGAAATAAAATGAAAACATACAAAAGAAATTTAAACTCCATTATAATCCTCCAAAATGATAATTTGATATCTAAGTCTCATTTTAAGTTAAATTCCTCAGTGTATATTGGGTATTTTTATTTTATAGCAATAGCACCAATCATGGGTTATTTCTCTACATGCCATTTGCTTGCTTGCTTCCATTATCACAACAGTGAATCCTTCTTCATGTACGACCATACTGCCTGAATAGCAGATCCTAAATGGCTATCAATGCAAATGTGCGGGGGAGCTGAGCGGTAGGGAATTTACCATGTTAGGATAGGGAATAAGACAAAAACTCTTAAGTGTGCCAGTTTATAGGTAGAACTTTACAATTTCATTTTAACTCTCATCTTTATTCTTTACTAGACACAAATGTTTATCCTATTAGCAAGTATGACTACTATGATATAGAAAAATAATTTATTCAATGGGGTTGAATACCAAGGATTTGCAAACTATGGGTGATTTTCTTTTCATTTATGTGACAAGAGAATTTAGTGACACAATAATTCTTAAAGTGAAAAGCTATCATTCAGTTACAATGCGGTTTTATGAACTTTGGAGGATAACTCAAGTACCACCACACAGACCAGAGGACAGCAAGAAAATCATTGCTACTCAACAGAAGTCCAACCTGTTCTAAGACTTTAAAATTTCATATATCTTACTGGATCTTCCCATTGTTTTTCGTCACAAGGGAAAGTAATGCCAAAGCTAAACATGGCAGAGGTTCATGCCTCTATTCTCAGTACTTGCAAGGCTGAGACAAGAGATTTGCAGTGAACTCAGTATCAGTGTCGCCCAACAAGGGGACAAAAAGAGCAGGTGATGTGAGATCACGGTCTAAGAGGGAAGTTGAGCGGATGTCCCTCTCAATGGGTCCTAATGTATGGAAGCGGTTGGGAATCCCAGAGAAATTTGTGCGCACAAAAATTAGGTGGCCAAGATACAGCATATTTCTCTACCCTTTTGCTTTTGGTAGGCCACATGACTTATTTTCACAAAATGTAACACAAGTGAGTTCAAGTGAGTTCTTGAAAATTAGCCTCAGCAGGCCTTGTAGCTCCTACCTTCACTTTAAACATCAGCGCCAAATATTCATGGGGCCATCTTAGGGTTCCTAGTTCTGCCTAACCCTCAAGCTGATAGCAACTTCAGGAGTGAGGACCAGGATGGGAACTGCCTCAAAATCCCACAGAATCACAAGCCTCCAAAAAATAAAATAGTTTTATTTTTAAATATCCTATTTAAAAACACAAATGAGGGGCTGAACTATTGCTCAGTAACAGAGCACTTTCCTATTATGCACAAGGTCTTGGGTTTGATCCCTATCACCCCCAAAATAAAACAAAATAAAATAAAATTTCAGAACACTCTCTCGGCCTTCTTTTTACCCTCCCTCTCTGCTTCACTCTCCCCTCAAGCCTTCACCAGAAGTTGATATCCTATAGATTTTATTTGTTTGCTGACTTCTCTCAACAGCAAGGCAAGGTCCTTAAAGATAAGGATTCATGACTGTTGTGTCTGCACCTCCCATACAGAAAAGTGTCTAGTACAAAATAAGCCTTGAATAAACATTTGTTGAATAAAGACAGGCAGACATGAATAGCTCACTGGGAGGATAATGCTCAATGGTGGTAGACACAATTCTGGAAAGGACAACTGGTAGAAGCACATGATGCCTCCTTTCTCCCGAATGAGTAAATGAATGGGATAAGCATAAACAACAGCAGGAACCCATTTCTCACAGCTTTCTCTCAGAACCAGAAATGTGAACATCCCTAGACCACATATATTGCAATGGTTTTCACTGTCAGTTGGCAAGCATATATACGCACTAGGGAAAGCCCTGGCTATTTAGCCTACATGGTTCTGCTCTATGTAGCACTGTGTGTGCTATTTACCACTCAATGGCACTGTCTCTGCTTGCATCCTCTTCACAGCCTGAATCCAGGAAGATGTCCTTATAGATCCTCCCACACAGGCAAAACATGTCAGGAGCTGGGTGATCACAGCTTTGCAGAACTTGGAGCATGACCCGGAGAGCCTTCTCACGGTCACCAGTGCTGTTTCTCCTGAAAAATGTTATGAGATCATAAACATCTAAGTTAAGATGTTTATATATATATATATATATATATATATATATATATATATATACACACACTCATTTGTTCTGTTCAAAGGACAAGTACTCTAAGATTTTTTTCCCTTTTCAAATGTATCAACTACTTAAGAATTGTGCCAGAAAAATCTCATATAAAAGTATAGTCAATTCCTTTCTTGATTTTATTCTTAATGTATCAGAAGAAGAAAAGAGGAAAAAACAGTATTCAAAAGAGACTTAAGAGCCATTGTCAATCAAATGCAATATATAAATGATGTCTAGATTCATAATCAGACAAATCCACTGTAAAAAAAAAATAAGACATTAGAGAAATGGCTTGGTGGTTACGGGCACTTACTGCTCTTGCAGAGGATCCAGATTTTATTCTCAGTACCCCATGTCAGGTAGCTCACAACCGCCTATTACACTAATTCCGGGGGATTTAACACCCTCTTCTTCCTCTGCATGTATTATGGTGTGCACATATACAAGCAAGCAAAGCACTCATAAACATAAAATGAAAATAAATCTTTTTAAAAAGTAAAACTGTGAAATTGTGAACACTGATATTAAGGAACTGTAATTATTTTTAGCTATGATACCATATCTATAATTATTTCATAAAAGCACCCTTAACCTTGATATATCTGTTGAGGAAATGGAACATCTTTCATTCATAATAAAATCTGATCTTTTGAGTAGAAGAAAGTGAGGGTTAAGGTAAAATAAAATTTTGCTTTTGCAAATTTATCTATTCAAGTGAATAAAGGGTACATGGAGATTAATTATAATGATGGTTAGTTTTACATATCAACTTAACTTTGCTAATGGTTTCCTAGAGACTTGGTAAAAATATCATTTCTTGGTGTGTGGGAGAGACTGGCATTTGAGTCAATAGATTAAAGACCCACTAGCACCAATGCTAGTTAGCACCACTAACACACTGCGGTCCACGTAGACCAAAAAGGCTAATCTCAATCTATTTTTCTCCTTCCCTCCCTTTGAGCTGTGAAATTATCTTCTCCAGCCCTTAGACACTGAAGTTCCTGGTTCTAGGTTTTCAGACTTCAGGGATCATGTACAGTGGCACTCCTAATTCTCATGCCTTTGGACTCACTGAATTCTAGCACTGGTTTTCCTGAGTCTGTGGCTTGAAGGCAGCCTATGGATGGGGCTTCTCAGGCCCCATAACCACACGAGATAATCTTAGTAATAAATACTTTTGCATTTCTATTTCCTCCATCTTTTTAGACATGATCTCACTTTGTAGGTGTGGTTGTTTTCAGAATTTACTGTGTAGACAAGGCTGATGACTCAAACTCACAGTGATTCTGCCTTTGCCTTCCTAGTGCTCATATAAACATGTGCCACCATCCACCATACCAGACTCTCTGATTTCTCTATTTCCTATTGCTCTTTGTCTATGAAGATCCTTGCCTACAATTACAGTATTCTCCAATTTTTGAAATTTTACATAAAAATTAAGATAGGCAAGCATCCCGATTTTAACAAGTCAACTTCTTTCTCAGGGAAGGGGGGATTCTTGGAGACAGGGTTTCTCTTTAGCTTTGGAGCCTGTCCTGGAACTAGCTGTAGACCAGGCTGGCCTAGAACTCACAGAGATCTCCTCCTGCCTCTGCCTCCCGAGTGCTGGGATTAAAGGCGTGTGCCACCACTGCCTGGTTACAATTCAACTTCTAGAATTTATAATATACAATTTTCCCAACAAGCTTTGAAAAGTACTTTTGTTACGGCATTGCTTGTAATAGTGAACAATTGGAGATGGTTGTAAATGTCTGTTGACAGAATGAACAGGAAAAAATGTATAACAACCAAGCTATGTAATACAATGCAGCCCTTAGAAAGGAATAAATACATAATAATATAGAATAATATCCATAATGTTGTATGGAAAAATGCTAATGAAAAGCACGATCCTGTTCTTTGAAATAAACACTATAACACAGATGTTCATGCAGATAGACAGAAGCCTGGAAGGATACACATTAAACTCTTTAGAAAACTCTCGTGAGGATTTGTATAAAATGGTAGTCTTTATGCTTTGTTAATAACTAGTCTAGTGAATCCTTTAAATATTTTGTTGGGACATGTCACTCAGCCCAAGATGAACTGAAACCCAGTATGTAGTCCAGGCTGGCCTAAAGCTCATGGCAGTCCTCCTGCTTCAGCCTCCAAAATTCTGAGATTGTATCTACTACACTCAGCTTTATTCTAGTAAAATCAATAAAGAAACTAATCTTCTTAAATTTTGGTACTTTTATAGCAGGTTTTTAAAAATGTTTTCTTTCCTAAAGACATACCTCAAAAACTTACTTCATCATCTAAGAAGACAGAATAGTACCTAAATAGGCTTTCTCAACTGGGGTTCCACAATAAAATTAAACCCTAGAGAGCATTATCATATCATTTGTATGACAGTTTCTAAATTCTTCCAAAGATGGTACATGACTAGCCCCACTGCATACTCAGGAAAGAATTATTCATGTCATTCACTGGATGCCATGGGGCATTAGGCTTTATTTCTCTTGTTGGGATGTAACTCAGATTGAGAAGCGCTAGTGTAGACATTTGGCATCCTTTTGGGAACCTGTAAAAATTAAGCCTGTTTTTCTACTCTCTTTTTCTATCTTCTACCTTGGTCTTGTTTTTAATGCATTTGTGTTCCCACTCTCTTTGTCATAGAGTATCCCATTTAACAAGGCTGCAAATCAGACTTCTTTTTCTATAGCCTACCATGATATTCTTCAATTCTTTAACAGATACCAAACCAACTCAAATTTACTAAAGCATCTAGATAACTCCTAACATCTATGGTAAGAATGTGAAAAATTATTAGATTTCTATACCTGTTACTAGGCAACTTTTGAGGGATGAAATATTCAGGATTCTTCAAGGAATGTGCTTAACTCACCTAAATGCTTTCAAGTTGGGCTACTTTTTTTCTGGACTAGTTATACTAAAATTTCATTTTGAGTTTTTAAAATTATTATTAACTTGAACTTACCCTTGTTAAAAACAAAATGTCTTTTGAATAAACACAAATCAAATCAAACACCTGAAAAAATGAAAGCCAAGAGATTTTCAGCTTAAAAGCCAATTTAAGACAGGCACTAAACAGCTTATCCCTTTACTGGTTACTAATCAGCTTTCAGATCTGCTTATCATTTTCAGATCCCAAGTATCCAGAAACAAGCCCTACAGATAAAAACTTCTGTGTTTAATCAGTCAGCAACGTCAGTTTCTGACACTAAGGACATATCACAACGACAAAAAAAAATAAAGATGATAGTGGTCTTAACCTTATTAGACATACCTAGGGGTCTTTAAAAGTCCTGGAATCCACTGTGCACACCAGATCAGTTAGTTAAATGTCCAGATATGAGACTTGGCCATCCATGCTTTTTATCCTGCACATTCGGACTCAGTATGTCTGCACTATTGCTAAATCTATGTAACAATTCTCAGTCCTTGAACTGTCTGATCATTTGATACACACATGCATTTGACCTGTGTGTGTACATGACAACTGTGGCTCCTTTTTCATTCATTTGAGTAGCAGGACACTGCAGTCACCTGATTATTCTCTTACTGGAGCTTGGTTACTACTTATATCTATCATCTTAACAATGGAGATGTCCAAACGCAAACATTTGGCCCTTCTCCTCTGTATCAAATACATTAAATCTCCTCATAGTACAATCTAGTTATAACCTGAGTTTTCAAACCATCTATATTCTGACAACCATCAAATTTCTACTTCTGGCTCAGATTACCCCCCAAACTCTAGATTTATATCTCCATCTGAGTATACCCTTTGCATGTCTAATCTCTCAAATTCAATACATCTAAAATTATTTGATCACACTATCATAATGGTCTTTTTGCAGCCTTCCCCATCTTGTTCAATTATTAGGCTAAAAAATAACATTAGTCATGCTTTATGTCCCCTAATATTGTTCTATATATCAAACAGATGCCACTGGTTTTTATTTCAAACCATATCTGAAAAATCCACTCCTCATGACTTCCACAGTTAGCACCATGGCCCAAGCCACAGTCCTTCCCCCTCCCCCTTCTCCCTTACTTCTCTACAATGTATTCTTTTTTTAAAAAAATTATTTATTTATTAAAGATTTCTGTCTCTTCCCCGCCACCGCCTCCCATTTCCCTCCCCCTCCCCCAATTAAGTCAATGTATTCTTAACGCAGAAGCCATTGATCCTGCAACAATTTTATGTCAGGTAGCAGGTCCAATCTAACCTCTCCTGGAGCAAGTTGGTGTATTACTGCATCCCAGCACTCTAGAGGCTAAGGCAGGAGGATTATTATAAATGTGAGGTCTGACTACACAATGAGACTCGGCTTTAAACAATACAACAACAACTCTTCGGGGACACTTGGTTTAGAAAAGGTACCATTTTCTAAAAATGGCCTCCAATACTTTCCAAGATATCGTAGTTAGTTATTTCTCCAATCTCATCTCTTCCCACCTATACTCCCCATCATCTATGCATCTGCTCCAGCTGTGCAAGCCTTCTTGCTGCTACCTGTGCTAGTCTCTCTACCTATAGCTTTCCTCCCCATGTATTTCGGTGACATGACCCCTGACTGCTTTCTGACATTCCTCCGTATCACTTTCTCATGAGTGAGGTCTTCTCTAAAGAGCCACCATCCTTTCTAGAACATTGTCTTGCAGGTGCTGAAAACAAAATAAAAGACTTTTTTTATTTTTACATTTTTTTTATTGAGAAAAAAAAATTTCCGCCTCCTCCCAGCCTTCCCCTCCTCCCACCCTCCCCCCACTCCTCTCCCCCTCCCTCTCGAGTCTGAAGAGCAGTCAGGGTTCCCTGCCCTGTGGAAAGTCCAAAGTCCTCCCCCCTCCATTTAGGACATACGAGCATGTGAACGGTCCTTCCTATGGTGGGAAGTCATGATGAAGTCAATTACAGAAGTATGACAATTTCCACACTTGCTTGCCTGGTCTCAGTAGACCACTGAAAGAAAGAGCCTTTGACAGTAAAGACAAAAGTAAATGAGCTTTTTTTTAAAAGAATAAAACAGTATTAAGATGATAGAGAATCCAATTTAGAATTATCCGTAAGCAAAATAAAATCACTCACCCTAACAATTCTGGTGTTCTATCTCCACTCCCTAGTCTAGAAATGAAAGATAAGCTCAGAAACCAAAAGCTATCACATGCATTAATCACAGCACTTGGATTCCAGGCCCTGCAAAAACTGAGTCCAAAGATATCAGAAATGGCAGTCTCTGGCTCTTTTTGCACAAAATATTGATAAGACAGAAAAGGCAGCAGAGGGATGGGGGTTGGTCTAATCACAGGTGAAGTGAACCAAATTAAAATGCAATGCATTGTCAACCTAGTAGTCTCTACAACTACTAGAAAGCCATAAATGCTAATCATCGGGTCTAGGCAAGGCTTCCAATACTCATAGTAACAAACAAAACTAAACCATACTTCGACTCAGGTGTTTGAGAAAAGATATGTGGAGTACAGTAAAATTCTAAGATGTGCAGAGAAGCAGAAAAATGGGATCCAATAATTGAGATACAACATAACCAACTGGACTGCCCTAGGGATGACTTTACTGAAAGAAAGAGAACTCGGGAGAGATGTGGGCATCTATGTGTATGATCTAAGCATTTGGGACACTAAGACAAGAGGGATTCGATGAGGTCCAGGCTAGCCTGAGAAACAGTGTGACACTGTCACAAAAACATCTACTCCACACTTGGAAAGCAGAGGCAGGCAGACCTCTGTGAGTTAGAGGCCAGTCTGGTTTACAAAGCGAGTTCCAGGACAGCCAGAACTGTTACACAGAGAAACCCTGTGTTGGAAAAAAGCAAAACAAATAAACAAAAATCTACTCCAAACAAAAAGTTTGAAATCAATTATTAACAATACATTGCTTCTATAAATATTGTACATGGTGGGGGTGGAGAAAGGGAGGGAAAGAGGAAAGAGGGGAGAGAAGTAATTGAGGAATAAGGCAGAGAAAGAAGAGTAATGAAATCTCTAGAACCCAAGTCTAAGAACCATAGGAAAAAAATTTAAAAATCACTGAATGGGTATATACAAATTCTGACACGACCCAAAAAAAGGTGAGGGGGGGGGACCTAGATCAATCAAAACTATGCAAATTGAGGCTGGATGGGAGTGGAAAGTGACTAGGAAGCAGTAAAAAAAAGGTAACTTTTGTGGATTAAATCATTGTAGCTCTCAGCACTGGTAATCTGATGAGTATTATTTTGTTGGCCACACTCATCAATTATTTACTGCTAATTTTACATTTTATTGTATATAAACTATGCCACAATAGAGTTGTGTTAAGAGCATACAGAAGACAATTGGTGTATCTGAAAGTGTTTTATGGGGTCACTGATGGGTCTGTTTTCTTTCAGATACTCTCCTAGTCTTCACCACTCTGCTTTGTTCAGGCTAAGTCTTCAGGCTTTTATGACCATGTATCTGGCTATCGCCACTGGAAGGCCATCTAGGTAGGTAACTGGAAGATGGGGATGAAGAAAAGATCAAGCAATTTTGTCTGTCCTTTCTTGGTTTGGGGCACCTCTGACCACAGCTGGTCCTCTTCCATAGACAGCTCCCAGGAGGCTGCCTCAGGGTCACTACTCCAGGTTACTTCTGTATCTGGCTTCTGCTAATGTCACCCTCTATTCTAGACCTCTCCAAAGAAAGAGTGGCGCAGCTTCCTATAGCTGCTAATTTCTAGGCTGCCTCCCGGTTTTCTGATTCCATCAACTCTTTCATCGTCTATGCAACCAATTTCCCATGTTCGGTTTCCTCCACTTTAAGTACACGAGGTAGTTTCTGTTTCCTGATTGGGCTCTGATAGATACACACCTGCCACAGGAAAGCAGGTGCCCTCCCCGGCCAGATGTCTCATACTTAAAGAAGGGAATGACTAGAAACAACCTATGTTGTCATATGAACAATGCCCACAGCCAAAGAAACGAAAACCAAAATAGTTGTTTCCTACTCTACAAGTAGGTCCAAGTTGCATCACAGGCAGAAACTCTTGCTGTGCTCCCAGCCTGCCAAGTTTCCCCGCCTTCAGGGGGATTCGAAGGAATATGTGATGGCCCTGCACTGACGAGAAGACTGTGCGACAGAACTGGACATTTTGTAGACTGTTCCTTCCACTTGCACAAACGTGGCAGGATCTGAAGCATATTCTTGCCTTGATCCTGTCCTGACATGTTACTAGAAATCTTCACAAAGGATCCAGTTAAAGGCTTCACTTCTTACTTACAAATTGTTGCAGGCTCACTACAGCCTAATTCCTTTCCTTCCTGGTCACCCAGACTCCATTTTCCATTTTCCCTTGCAGTTTATTTGGATGAAAGAACACATGAAGGAAGGAGTAACGAACAGAAACCCCTCACCAGGCTCATAGAAGTCTCCATACAATGACTGAAAAGTAGAAACAAACCCAAATATCCACCAACAGATGAAATGATAAATAAAATATGGTCTGTAGCATGCTCAGCCACAAAAATGAAGTATTGGCATTCTCCAACATAAATGAATGTTTTAAATATTATGCCACATGACAAAAGCCACACACAAAACAACATGTATTTTCTCACTCTATTTATAGGGAATTGCCAGAGCAGGCAAAACCATAGACAGGGACAAAAAAGAAGAATATTGGTTAGCTAGTGAGGTGAGGAGTTGGAAGTAACTACTAATGTGTTGTCAGAATAGATTAATAGTGAATAGGGAGGAAAACTGGAGGAAACAAGAAAGGGAAGTGACTGGTAATGGATAGATTTATTCAGAGGGAATGCTGCAAATGCTCTAAAATTAACTGCAGTTATATGCCTACTTTTATTATAATTTGATATGCCATTTGGTTGATATCCCTGGGAAGGACTTAGAAGAGAGGAAGGAGGGGAAACTGTGGTTGGGATATAATATATGAGAGAAGAATAAATTAAAAATAAACTATGGTTTAATTGTACAACTCTGTTGCATAAGGGAAGAGAAATTCTCATAATTGCCAAGGTATTAACTTTGTGGGCTGTTTATTATAGCAGTAACCTTACCCTGGTGAATACGTAAGTCAACAATACTAAGAAGGCAGATTGTTTCCATGGTCAGGAAGATAAACTCTCTGAGGAGGCTATCTCTCCTGAGTATCGAATACAGAGAAATTTGGAAAATACCTGGGGTCCCTGACTAGGAAGACTTCTATCACCACTGACCCTGGTCTAATCTATGTAAATCTCTGCTTTGGGTCCTAATTCAATGGATACTATTTGTGGAGGTTTGGGTGAAAACGGCCCCCATAGGCTCTGAATACCTGATCTCCTTTTGGTACTATTTGGGGAGGCTATGGAACCTATAGGAGGTAGAGCTTGTCACTTAGTTCCATGGACTCTCTCTCTGGAACTGTAAACGAAAATAAACTCTTTCTTCTATTAAGTCACTTTTAGTCATGGTGTTTTATCACAGCCACGAAAGTAATATAATATGGGTGGTGGTATTACCAGTAATTATTTTTTTGATATTTTCTTTTTTATTGTTTTTATTGCACTACATATTTCCCACTCCCTTTCCTTTCTCTATTTTCTATATATACTGAATATCACTGAAATATTTTATGTATACACTCACATGTAAATAAAGAAGACATGAAAAAACTTGTTTTTTGCTGCCAAACCCTGAAAATAACTATAGCATCCATATATATAGCATTCATTACATACAGATCACTTCTAACTCTACACTGTAGCCAATCACTTAGACATTAGTTAATTTACTCCATTCAACAAATATTTATTGAATGCTTGCATACAGGTTGCACAGTGATCTTAAGCACTGGGTATATACAGTGGCCTAGTATATACCATGGCATAGTCCCCCATCTCAAATTCAGAGTCTAGTTGGAGAGATGATAGATATTACACAAATAAACACAGAGATGTGTCCCTTTTAGATTTAGTACCAGCCTATCTCAGAAAGGGATGCTTGAACTAGATTCTTAAGGATGATCCCAGTCAGTCTAAAGTGATGACAAAAAAAAAGTATTCCCAGACGAAGAACTCCAGATGTAAGCACCCACAGTATCAACAGCCTGCTGCTCCTCACACTAAAGACCAGCTAAAAGTGCAGTGAGCTAGAGAAGGAACCAGACCACTGGAGCTATGTTTAGTTCTCTTCTGAAAAGTTTTTCTAAAGCTCTGCCTAACCAAAAAGACATATCCAGAGCAACTCAGAAGTTTTTGTTCAAACTTTACGTTTTATTCCATATGGTTTTTCAAAGTTTAGCTCCTTCCAAGATGGGTTTGCCTAAATACCTAAGGAGAAGCTTGCTCTTGTCTAGGGAAGAACCAACCATTTGGCCTTCCTCACATCTTCACAAATACAAGAAAGTTGACATATGGGCAGCTGGATCTTCCATGTTTCTGAACTCATTTTATGTGCATTCTGGCTATCCAGTTACTAGTCCCATAAGAGACGGACTTACAGGAACTCTCAACTTTTTCTTACCAATTTTATTGAGCTCTACATTTTTCTCTGCTCCCCTCCCTGCCTTTGCCCTCTCCCATGGTCCCCATGCTCCCAATTTACACAGGAGCTCTCGTCTTTTCCTACTTCCCATGTAGATTAGATCTATGTATGTCTCTCTTGGGTCCTCATTGTTGTCTATGTTATCTGGGATTGTGATTTGTAGGCTGGTTTTCTTTATGTCTAAAAACCACTTATGAGTGAGTATATGTGATAATTGTCTTTCTGTGTCTGGGTTACCTCACTCAAAATAATGTTTTCTAAGGCTGTAGAGATGGCTCAGACGTTAAGAGCATTGGCTGCTCTTCCAGTGGCTTCTCTTCCAGAGGTCCTGAGTTCAATCCCCAGCAACCACATGGTGGCTCACAACCATCTGTAATGAGATCTGGTGCCCTCCTCTGGCATGTGGGCATACACGGAGGCAGAATGTTGTATACATAATAAATAAATGAATCTTTAGAAAAATAATGTTTTCTAGCTCCATCCATTTGCCTGCAAATGTCAAGCTGTCGTTATTTTTTTCTGTTGTGTAGTACTCCATTGTGAAAATGTACCACATTTTCCTTACAAATTCTTCGGGCATTTAGGTTGCTTCCAGGTTCTGGCTATGACAATGCTGCTATGAACATAGTTGAGCACAAGTCCTTGTGGCACAATTGAGCATCCTTTGGATACATACCCAAAAGGGGTATTGCTGGGTCCTGAGGAAGGTTGTTTCCTAATTTTCTGAAGAATCACCATACTGATATCCAAAGGGGGCTATACCAGCTTGCGCTCCCACCAGAAATGCACGAGTGTTCCCTTTATCCCAGCATAAGTTGTCATCAGTGTTTTTGATCTTGGCTATTCTTTCAGGTGTAAGATGGAATCTCAGATCTGTTTTGATTTGCATTTCTCTGATGGCTAAGGATGTTGAACATTTCCTTAAGTGTCTTTCAGCCATTTCAGATCCTCTGTTTAGAGCTCTCTGTTTAGGTCTGTATTCCATTTTTTATTGGATTATTTGTTCTTTTGATGACCAATTTCTTGAGTTCTTTGTATATTTTGGAGATCAGCCCTCTGTCTGATGTGGAGTTGGTGAAAATCTTTTCCCATTCTGTAGGCTGTCATTTTGTCTTGTTGACTATGTCCTTTGCTTTACAAAAGCTTTTCAGTTTTAGGAGGTCCCATTTATTAATTGATTCTCTCAGTGTCTGTGCTACTGGGGTTATATTTAGGAAGTGGTCTCCTGTGCCAATGTGTTCAAGTGTACTTCCCACTTTCTCTTCTATGAGGTTCAGTGTGGCTGGCTGGCTTTATGTTGAGGTCTTTGATCCATTTGGACTTGAGTTTTGTGCATGGTGATAGATATGGGTCTATCTTCATTCTTCTACATGTTGATATTCAGTTATTCCAGCACCATTCATTGGATATGGTTTTCTTTTTTTCCATTTTAGATCTTTTGCTTCTTTGTCAAAAATCAAGTTTTTGTAGGTGTGAGGATTGGTATTCGGGTCTTTGATTCAGTTCCAATGGTCTTCCTGTCTGTTTTTATGTTAGCCAATACCAGGCTATTTTCAGTACTGTAGCTCTCTAACAGAGTTTGAAGTCAGGGATTGTGATGTCTCCAGAGGTTCTTTCATTGTACAGGACTGTTTTGGCTATCCTGGGTTTTTTGCTTTTCCATATGAAGTTGAGTACCATTCTTTCAAGATCTGTGGAGAATTTTGCTGGGATTTTTAGGGGCACTGCATTCAATCTGTAAGATTACCATTTTTACTATGTTAACTTTACCTACCCAGGAGCATGCGAGATCATTCCACTTTCTGGTGTCTTCTTCAATTTCTTTCTTCAAAGATTTAAAGTTTTTGTCATAGAAGTATTCCACTTGTTTGGTTAGAGTTACTCTGAGATATTTTATGTTATTTGTGGCTATTGTGAAGGGTGATGTTTCTCTGGTTTCTTCCCCAGCCCTTTTATCATCTGTGTACAGGAGGGCTACTGATTTTTTTGAGTTAATCTTGTATCCTGATACATTACTGAAAGTGTTTATGAGTTGTAGAAGTTCCTTGGTAGAATTTTTGGGGTCGCTTATGTAAACTATCATATCATCAGCAAACAGTGAGAGTTTGACTTATTTTCCAATATGTATCCCCTTGATCTCCTTTTGGTGTCTTATTGCTCTAGCTAGGGCCTCAAAAACTATACTGAATAGATACAGAGAGAGTGGACAACCTTGTCTTGTTCCTGATTTCAGTGGGATCGCTGTGAAGTTCTCTCCATTTAGTTTGATATTGGCTGTTGGCTTGCTGTACATTGCCTTTACTATGTTTAGGTATAGGAACTCTCAACTGTCACCTGATTTGCTAGGCGACTCCTCTTAAAAGCACAAAAATAGTTTGTTACTAAAGTAAGATGTGGTATACATTGTATTGAGTCCCTACATGAGGCTTAATTTAATTCTTCGGTAAGAATAGGTGAGAAGTAACTTAAAACTTTAAGTTCTGGGGCTTGAGAGATAGCTCAGCGGTAAAAAGCACTTCCTGGTCTTTCAGAAAATCTGGCTTTAATTCCTAGTCCCCACATGTGGACTCACAACTACTCATAACTCCAGTTTCAGGGGATCCAATGCTCTCTTTTGGCTAACATAGGTATCAGGCATGCATATAGTGCATATACATACACCCAGGAAAAACATCCATACATATAAAAATTTAAGTTTCATATATTTGTACATACATACAATGAATTGATTACATTTACTCCCATGACCCTCCACCTACATCTCTTTCTTTCCCTCTAAATTCTCAGTTTTCAGTTGATGTTTTACTAAATAGCACATTGTCACACTATCTTCAAATATTTACGTTTAACATACAGATTGGTGATACTCTCAATCTTGATCAGACATGCTTATTTCAGAGGGTAAAGGTTAATGCAGACAACTTATAACTATGCTAAGTCTTTGAGAATAAGTGATTGTGATTACTCTACCATAGATGGGCTGGCTACATCAATCACCCAATGTTAAGGGAACAACTCAGAAGAAGGGGGTGAAAAGAACTTAAGAGCTAGAAGATGGGAAGAAGTACTGCAAAATGTCCTCTGGGCATGATATGGCTATTGCACACATGAAAACACAGCAACCGTGGTTACCAGCATAAGACCTGCAGCATATCAATCCAGGTGAAAATTTTAACATGGTATGTGCTGGGGGCAGTGGGTTCCAGATGCTCTAGCCCTAGCTGAGGGGCTATTGGCAGATGACAGCTTCTGGAGTAAGAAGAATCACTTTTCTTTGAGGTAGGTAGTCATTAGTAGGTAGCCCATACCCAAATGGATGACCCCACACCTATGAACATATAAACAACACAAACTGGACTCAGTGTGACTTCTATTAAAAAAAGATGATATAAATTTTGGAGGGAGGTATATTTAGGAGCAGCCTGGGGGAAAGTTTCAGGGAGGAGTTGGAGATGGATATGATCAAGATACATTTTACACATGTATGAAATTCTAAATAATAATAAAAATATTTTGTAAAAATTTTCTCATTCTAGAAGGTCATTTGATGGTTAGCATTTGGATTTGATGTTTCATTTGGATCAATGACAGAGCCAACAGTCTCCATCTGTTCATAAAGGAGGGGTCATGGGGTAGTTTTCTCATTATAGTGATTCTCCCATGTTGCTCTCAGAAGATGCTCCACGTGTATGTGCATAATCCAGAGATGCACTGCTAAAAGCTTTCTGGGTACTCACTTATCAGGCACTCAAACAAAACATGTTTTTGAGATGGGGCTTTCCTATGTTGCTCAGGCAGTCTCAAGCTCCTGGGCTCAAAAGATCCACTTGCCTCCGCATTTTAGTAGTTGGGACAACAAGTGTGTGACAATTCACCCAGATTAAAACACTTTTGATTACCATCCCTGACTTCAAACTCTATTACAGAGCTACAGTATTGAAAACAGCTTGGTATTGGCATAAAAACAGAGAAGTCAACCAATGGAATCGAATAGAAGACCCTGACATTAACCCGCAAACCTATGAACACCTGATTTTCGATAAAGGAGCTAAAAGTATACAATGGAAAAAAGAGAGCATCTTCAACAAATTGTGCTGGCAAAACTGGATGTCAACCTGTAGAAGAATGAAAATAGATCCATATCTATCACCATGCACAAAACTCAAGTCCAAATGGATTAAAGACCTCAATATCAGTCCAAACACACTGAACCTGATAGAAGAGAAAGTGGGAAGTACTCTACAGCATATGGGCACAGGAGACCACTTCCTACGTACAACATTGTTTGTAATAGCCAGAACCTGGAAACAACCTAGATGCCCTTCAATGGAAGAATGGATGAAGAAAGTATGGAATATATACATATTAGAGTACTACTCAGCAGTAAAAAACAAGGACTTTGTGAATTTTGCATGCAAATGGATGGAAATAGAAAACACTATCTTGAGTGAGGTAAGCCAGACCCAAAAAGAAGAACATGGGATGTACTCACTCATATTTGGTTTCTAGCCATAAACAAAGGACATTGAGCCTATAATTAGTGACCCTAGAGAAGCTAAATAAGGAGAACCCAAAGAAAAACATATAGGCACCCTCCTGAATATTAACCTTCATCAGGTGGTGAAAGGAGACAGAGACAGAGACCACATTAGAGCACCGGACAGAAATCTCAAGGTCCAAATCAGGAGCAGAAGGAGAGAGAGCACAAGCAAGGAACTCGGGACCGCGAGGGGTGCACCCACACACTGAGACAATGGGGATGTTCTATCGGGAACTCACCAAGGCCAGCTGACCTGGGTCTGAAAAAGCCTGGGATAAAACTGGACTCGCTGAACATAGCGGACAATGAGGACTACTGAGAACTCAAGATTAATGGCAATGGGTTTTTGATCCCACTGCACGTACTGGCTTTGTGGGAGCCTAGGCAGTTTGGATGCTCACCTTACTAGACCTGGATGGAGGTGGGTGGTCCTTGGACTTCCCACAGGGCAGGGAACCCTGATTGCTCTTTGGGCTGACAAGGGAGGGGGACTTGATTGGGGGAGGGGGAACGAAATGGGAGGCGGTGGCGGGAAAGAGACAGAAATCTGTAATAAATAAATAAATAAAATTAAAAAAAACACTTTTGAACAGAGAAATATTACATCATAGCAAATAAAAAAATGTTCACTTGAGAGACAGTGGGGGCAGATAGGAAGGATTGGAAGGGGAAAAGGGAGATGGAGGTGTGGAAATGATGCAATGATATAAATGCAATCAATAGCCATGTAAGAAATACTTTTCTTTTTTTTTTCTGAAGCTGAGGACCAAATCCAGGGCCTTGAGCTTGCTAGGCAAGCACTCTATCACTGAGCTAAGTCCCCAATCCAATGAAATTCTCAAAAATAAAAAAAAATACATTAGAAAAAGGAGAATACAGATAGGCAATTGTTTTTACTTTTAATGTTATAACAGTTATGTTAAAATTTATCTGAAAATGTAAGATACCAGCTACCATCTCAACATTTGATAATTTAGCCATTATTATATACAGAACAAGCTAACCTAGATATTGAATGTTACTGTTCATTGGTACTGTAATCTCCTGTAATTCTCACCATGCAAAGCTATCAGTTAGCTGAACAACATTAATCTATCACTTTACATGTATTATAGCCTTAGTAATACTGACATTTCGATACGAAGAATATTCTTGAAAACTAAGTTCATAGCAATTAGTCTGACAAGGATTTACCATGTACACTGCCCAGAAGAATTCTAAAAAATCAAGTTTATGTCCTCTTATTTTAGTTATACTAAGCATTACACAAATTAAATAAAATAATTGTTTTAAAAAAATTCCCCAGAAAGACAAACATGGTATGTACTCATAAGTGGATACTGGATGTAAAGCAAAGGATAACCAGGCTATGAACCACAACCCCAGAGAAGCTAGGTTAACAAGGAGGACCCTTAGAGGAATACACATGGAGAGCCCCAGCAAAGGAAATTAGTTAACATCTCCTGGGTAAACTGGGAAGGGGAATAGAAGGGAGGAAATGATCACCACCCAAATAAATTATGTGTACCCTATTTTTTTCAGAGGCTGATTCTAGGGGAGAATGTAGACTGTAACTTTATAGTACATAAAAAGTTTTTCTCTCTCCTTCTCCCTTACCCCTCTTTCAGCAGGATCTCATGTATTCCAGACTGCCCTTGAGTTTACTAAGACCTTGAACTTCTGAATTTCCTGCTTATTCAACAGAAACACCCTAGTATCTACAGAACAAAACCTAAATCCCTCATAAGTATGTAGTCCTCAATCTCTAGTACCAGCCTTCCTTACAGCTACCTACTTCTATCATAAATGTGTCCTTCATTCAGGCTGAACTAAACTGATCATTATAGTCAGACCCTACCTTTCATCTTGTAAACATCCATTACTGAAATACTTGGGGTAGTGCCAAGTGACCTTGCAACTGTGCACTGAGTACAACCAAAAGGTTGGTACAAATCCATGTGATGGTCAATTAGTGGGAATTAATTTCCTTTTCCTAGCATGTGGGTCCTTGGGATTGAATGCCAGTGGTCAGGTTTGGCAGTAAGTACCTTTACCTGCTAAGCCATCTTACTACCCCGCTTTTTATTTATTTATTCATTCATTTATTTATTTATTTATTTTGAGACAGGGTTTCTCTGTAGCTTTGGAGCCTGTCCTGGAACTAGCTCTTGTAACCCAGGCTTGCCTCGAACTCACAGCGATATGTCTGCCTCTGCCTCCCCAGTGTTGGGATTAAAGGCGTGTACCACCAACGCCTGGCCCTCTCTTTTTATTTTTAATCTTTGCGAGGTTCTAATTCCTGAGAAGTCACATGACTTACTTACAGGTGACTGGTATATATCAACAAAGTGGAGGTGGAAAATAGTCACATAACTCCCAAACAAAAACATGCCCTACCACACAGATACTTTTTGACAGCTCCCATAACACAGGTATAATAGTCTCTTCTCCTTATTGCTTTAGTGAGAGCTGTGATACACTAGAAATATTTTTTTTCACACACATCCAAGCATGGGAGTCTTCTGTAAAGGACTACCTGACACTATGATACTGACAGTATTTAGCCTAAAATGTGAACTACTATCCTTGAACTTAGAAGGGAGAGGCATAGTATTGATCTGCTGATTCTTGTGTCCCCCTTCAGAAATGTGCCCTGACAAATCTGAAAACCTACTTCCCCTTTTCTTTTATGCCCTATTTCAAGGGCAGTATCAAAAGAAATGAATGCATCTGAAGTCTCTTAATACACACTCTTGCGACATAAGAGAGACTGAATCTACGGGGAAATCTCAATAGTTTCTATAAACAAGACTTTTTCTTTTTAAACTTTCCTGGAATCCTTGGGTTAAAATGAGAATGTGATTTCTCCAAGTATCAATGCAGATTTACAATTTGCTCTTTCAGATTTAATATGGAAATTAAATATTCAAATAATTGATAATGTCCGCATGCTGTCCATTTAATGCCAAGTGGAGGACTTGCTAACAGATTAGATCTCCTCAAGAAATTGTGTGGTGGTTTGAATAAGAAAGCTCCCCCCATATATTTGAATTATTAGTCACCAGGAATTTGCACTATTTGAGAAGGATTACAAAGATTAGGAGGTATGGCCTTGTTATAAAGTAGGTATGGCTTTGTTGAAGGAAGGGCATTACTGGGGTAGCCTTTGAGGTTTCAAAAGCCCATGCCAAACCCAGCCAGTCAGTCTCTGTCTCTCTCTTCCTCTGCCTCTGGTTCAGGATGTAGCTCTCAGCTACTGTTCCAGTGTTTGCCTGCATGCCACCATGCTTCCCACCATGATGATAATGGAGTAAACCTCTGAAACTGAAAGCAACCTCCCAATTAAATCCCTTATCTTTTAATAGCTACCTTAGTCATAGTGTCTCTTCACAGCAATAGAACAGGACTAAAGCAAATGGTTAATGACTGATGCTTTATTTTATATGTCAAAATGTATTACAAATAATGTCTTGGCTCTTAAATGACATCTGAATCTGGCAGCTGTCAATAATTACTGCCATGAGCCTTAAAGCACCAATGAAGTGACTGACTAGTAATGCCATATCACTGAAATTTTCTGGATATCGAGGTTCAAAGATGAAAGCTTTGTTAAACCAAAGGTAAATATCACATTTTCTTTCATATGCAGAATCTAAGATTTAAATATATATGTAGTTGTAACATGAAAACAGAAGGAAGTATCAGGGGAAGAAAGAGAACAACAGGGGTCAGAACAAGGAAAGATAATGGGGAGATAAGCAAAATATGATGTTATATTATAATCCAAAAAACCAGAAATACTGTAATTAAACCCATTACTCTGTGTGCTAATTTTCAAATGCCGGTTAAAAACAACAATAAAAATGATATGCTAACCTAAAATTTTAAAAAACACTCAAAAAGGAAGATGTGTTAAGACAAATTCTCCTATATCTGACTCTGTTATAAAGTAAAAAAAATAATACCTTAAATCACTAGAGAAATTGAGAAGGCATTTCCCCCAAAAATATATGAGATAAAAATAAACACAAAAACATATTCTAAATCTTGTTAGAAAGATTGGTATTAAGTAGTGAAGACAACTACCTTCAAAACTCCTTTACTGATTTTAGTTATTTTAGATCTGTACTTTCGTTGTCAGACAGAAAAATGGCAACAACATTGTTTTAAATTTATCATTAAATATGATATAACATTGCTGGTTGGGATTCTCCTTTGATAAATATATCCATTTGATGGCAATCTCTGCATTTTGTCAATTGTTTTGATACTTGGGAGTGGTCAGAAGTTATCACTGAAGCCTGGTAAAGTATGAAAGATCAAAGTACACAATGATATTATAGATAAAAACCTGCTTCATGCCATGACTATTCCAAGTAATTCAGGTTGCATATCCCTAACATAAAAATCCAAAAATTTAAGGGTATCATATTTGGAAATTCAGATTTCTAAAAAAATTAAATTTATTATTATGTAAATGGATGTTTTGCTTGAATATGTCTGTGTACCATGTGCATGCAGTGTTCAAGGATGGAAGGTAAGGGCAACAGATCCTCTGGGACTGGAGTTATAGACTGTTCTGAGCCTTGTAGGTGTTAGGAATCAAATCCAGGTTCTCTGGAAGAATCTATCAGTCAGAGATCTTAACTGCTGGGTTATCTCTCCAGCCCCAATTAAATATTTTTTGATGAAGGTATTTAACTGTTAAAGTATGTAAATATTCTAAAATCTTGGGGGAAACCTGAAAAACAAAAAAATACTCTAGTCCCAAACATTTCAAATAAGAGATATCTTTTAAATTCAGCTTTTAAAACTTTATATATGCAGGCGTGTGGGACTCTAACTAGGGGTTTACCTGATAATGTGGTTCAGAAGCCATTGGAATTGGTTTCGTTAAGAGTTTGAAAACATTTGGAGATATAAGCTAAAAGGTTGTAACCAAGTTTGATGGGTGATTCTGGCGAGAGTTCACAAGACCAGAGGCTAATAAAATGTAGACAGTAAAGATTGTGCTTATGATATTTCAGATGGGAACAAGAACTCTACTAGGAATTAGACTAGATGATATCCATAGTATAATATCATGAAAAAGAACCCGTCTACAGTGTCTTGAGATATTATAGTAAGATGAACTTAAAAGTGACAGATTGGGCTGGAGAGATGGCTCAGTGGTTAAGAGTATCTGTTGCTCTTCCAAGAGACTTGGGTTCAATCACCAGCACCCACATGGTTGCTCACAAACTCTATAACTCCAAACCCAGGGGATCCATACCTCTTCTGGCCTCCACAGGTATAAGGCATACAAGTGGTATAGATATACATGAAGAAAAAACGCCCATATGCAAAAAATAAAATTAATAAAAAAAATAAAGATGGTAAACTACTAAATTTGGCAGAGGAAAGTACAAGGGAAGTGGTCATTCAGATTGTGGCATCTATCTCATTGCCTGCTTTTAGCCAAGTTTACAATGAGAATTGTAAGCAGAAAGATTGGGATATTTTACAACTTGAGCAGAAAAGCAGCAGCTAATGTTGGGGTCAAGGAAAATATGACTGTTGAAGAGCTCTGGGCCATTAAAAGAAGCCAACTATTTTGCATCAGGACAATAGTAAATATACCTTGATTATCTTCAGGAATGACCAAGACCCAGTCATTCAGGCTCAGGGGTATAAAGATTAACTAATCTGAAAGATTGTGCTTTGAAAAAAAAGTTGTAAGGCACTCTGCTGGCATAAGGCCACGTGGAAAGTGTTTCTCCATGTTCACTCATCCAAGCATTTATATTATAGGCCACTGAAGCCATAGTCCAAGGGGGGCACAGATACTGCTTTAGCTGGCAACTGACCTTAATGTTGCTCATGAGATGCTGTTTTTACAAGGATACAGACAGAAAACAAGAGTTATGGGATCATGAGGCTTTCCCCAGATTTCAAAAGAAAGCCTGGGAGGGTAGGCAATTTGTAGCAGGATCAAGATCCCTGCAGGCAACACCTAGAGGGCAACGTGTAAAGCAGTGCAGATAAAAATACTAGGGAGATCAGAAACTTGAACAGCTAAAGAAGGCTGCAGGGGGGAACAGGGCCAACCCAAGATGTCACATAGGTTGCAAACAGCAAGGCCACAGCAACAGGACAATCCTAACCCACCTAGAGCTCACATAATGGCACCACATGTCATGGATGCTGGACATGCATCTACAGGATTTCAGGTTTGTCCTACTGGGCTCTAGTCTTTCTTTTGTCCCATTCCTCTTTTTTTGGCCCCATTTCTCTTTTTGGGGCTAGAATTTTTTTCAAGTGCCTTTGAATGTGGAATGTATACAGCCATGACTTCTACATTATACAGAGGTTCACAACTAATAGTTTTCCTTTAGACTTCAAAGAGACTTTGGGCTTGGACTTTTTAACACAGCCCGAACTGTTAATATTGTATTGACTCTTGGAAGTAGATTGAATGCATTTTGTAGTATAAGACAGACAGAAGATTTTAGGAGGGCAGAGGTAAAATGTTACAGTTTGGATATGAAATAACCACAAGGGGGCATATATTAGGTGCTTAGTTGCCAGCTGATGGCCCTTTTGGAAATGACTAGATCTAAGGGCTCTCATCTAGTCAGTATGTTGATGGATCAATAATATGACATCATTATTAGGAGGAAGTGAGTCACTGGAGACATGCTCTGAAAAGATATATCTTGTCTCCCTCTTTCCCTTTTCTTTCTGTCAGCCACGAACTGAACTTCTCTGCTCTTTTATGTGACCCCCACCATATCCTGCCTCACCACAGATCTGAGTACTATGATGGAGCTGAGTACTATGGTCTAAAACTTCTGAAGCTGAAAGCCAAATGAAATATTTCCTCCTTTAAATTGTTTCTCTCGGGTACTATAATGGTGATAGGAAACAAAAATAAAAACACTGTCTAGCATAGTCATCTTTCAGCCTGCTAGCTAGATCCTTGGTTAGAATAGTATGCCTGAACTAGTACACACTAGTACATAGTAAAGTCTTGTCTATAAGAGCAATAGCAAATACAAAATTGCTCATAAAGGATTCTACACCATGAGAGGCCAGTAGTTTAACTGCTCAGTGGAAACTTCACGTAGCTTTGAATGGGCTTCTGAATGCAGTCAAGTGGAAGATACCAGGAAATGCTGGCTGGTTCAAGCCAGCTTTCCCACTGACAGGGAGTCCTTGCCATCTGAGGG
Organism: Microtus ochrogaster; assembly: GCF_000317375.1. Lineage (NCBI taxonomy): Eukaryota > Metazoa > Chordata > Mammalia > Rodentia > Cricetidae > Microtus > Microtus ochrogaster. The sequence goes on from NC_022026.1 coordinate 49,641,460, forward strand.
TCAAACATCATTCATGCCTGCCAACCTTTAGTAACTAATTTATGGTCATGTTTTGGTTCACTTCATAAAAGTTAAAGGTCAGCTGAAATGCAGGAATACTCCCTTTTCCTCATCACTATTTTCCCCTATAAGGTAGCACTACAACTTCCTTAAAATTGTATACAAAGCCATATCCTACTACAACTGGACTAGTTAAAATAGAAACATGAACTTAAAGACTATGTATACAGATGAATCAATTGGAAACTCTTAGCTTATTATATGAAAATAAGGTTCTCAGTACCAAGGACTCTTGCCTGGGCTCAACAGAGTCTCCTGATAGGAGTCTCCTGATATTGAGACCAGGAAGCATAAGGGATGTTGGTTTTGTGTGCAATACCAACTATTCTCCCTCCAGATTAGAAATTTATTTATCTCTGAATCATCTCATAGGGTCATATCCATTTTTAGATGTCAATTTTTCACTTCAAAGCCTGTTTTATTCTTTCATTCCTTTGAGAGAACAGTAATCATTATTTCATTCACTATTTGAAAATGTGTACACTCTATTCTGTCTAGCTAAAAAATAGCAACAAGCAACTCCCAGTTCTTATTTAACAAGCTAATTTTTATAGTTTTTATAGTGCACTAGGAATTTTCTCAAAATTTGCACAAGTGATGACACAATTCTTTTAACTCAACATTCAATCACATGGAAGCAAGTGTTAGTAAAGTTGGAGCTCATACACTGGGGGAACAGGATTGTTAGACTTTGTTTTCCCAGGTTTAACGAAGGTTGACCTTCATTTCTAAAATGCTTTCCCTACTTTGGGATGTTGAGCTTAAGAGCCACCGGGGTTTGGGGTGTAGAACATGAAAGAGAAGACACATTTTCACAGAGATCATGATGTCTCCTTCCCTTGATGAATCAAAATTTCATCATTATTTGCTGGTATCAACTACACATTCATAATATGTTCAACATAAATGTATATGTATATTTCTATGTAAAAACATGCACAAGAAATGCTTATAAAGGCATGTGTTTTAAGATCCCATACATGGAGCATCCTAAATGTCCATCATCAGTGAAATGAATAAATCATGGTATATCTATTCAATAGAATATTCTACAGCGACAAAAAGCTATCTAGTGAAACACACATCAGCATATATGAATACCATCAACATGCTTTTGAAGTCATGAACTTAAACACAGAAGAGAGTATGTTGTGTGATATAAGTTTAAGGACAAGGAAGACTAATATATGGAGATAGCAGTTGCAACATTGGTTGCCTGTGGAGAGGCAGAGGTTGCAGACAAAGCTGAACAAGAAACTTCTAGGGTGATTTTGTTTTTATTTTGGCAGGAGTATTGTTTAAATGTATATATTCATTTCTCAAATTCATCAAGTTATTTATTTAAAATCGACACATTTTTACTGCTGTCAAAATTTTGATTTAAGAGATGTGACTTTACATAGGTTACAAGATTCTGGGAAAACATGGGCTCCTATTTTGATGCTGTCTTAAAGATGCTGCTAGTGGTGTTATCAGCAATTTGAAGCTTAATACAGTTGCTGAAAAAGTACAGCCTCTGAAACTGGGAGACTAGATGCAGTAATTCTCAGCTCATTTGGAACACCACTTACTTCATGCATTCCTTACTTTATGTCATTCATTGGAAGACTTATAAGGCCGTGCTTGAAGTCCCTAGCTATCAAAGTTGCATATATTTCCAGAATCCTCTTCTGTATTGATCTGACATAATTATGTAAGTAACAGCTTACTTACTGGGACAGAAAAGAATGTATCTCAGAATGATTTTTAAGATACTTATTTTTTCCTATATGTTATCAATAGAAGAGGAGGGGAAGTAGACATAAGGCATTTAGATATCTGGTTTTCAGAGGTTGAATTTGAAACTCTACTTACCCTACAAATTCACAGTAGTCATGTTTGATGGCCACTTAGCTAGAAACTACATGTCTTAGGGTTTCTATTGCTGCAATGAAACACCATGGCCGAAAAGCAAGCTGGGGATGAAAGGGTTTATTTGGCTTACATTTACTCATTGCTGTTCATCACTGAAGAAAATCAGGACAGGAATTCAAACAGGGCAGGATCCTGTTGCAGGGGCTGATGCAAAGGTCAGGAGGGGTGCTGCCTGCTTGCTCAGTTTTCTTATAGAACCCAAGACCACCAGCCCAGGGACAGTACCACTCACCATGGGCTGGGCCCTCCTCCATCAATCATTAATTAAGACAATGTCTTATACCTGGATCTCATTGGAAGCACCCTCTCAGATGATTCTAGCTTGTGTCAAATTGACATACAAAACCAGCTAGTACACTATATTTTCCAACTTTACTTGTAGCAATATGGAGTCAACTGACTATAAGTCAACGGAATGTAAGAGTCAACGGAATATAAGAAATAGCAACTCACTCATGCTGACTAATTTTATGTCAACTTCACACAAGCTAGGATCATCTGAGAAGACAGAACCTCAACTAAGAAAATGACTCCAGAAAGTCAGGCTGTAAGCAGACCCATAGGGCATTTTCAAAATTAGTGATTGATGGGGGAGGGCTCAGCCCATTATAGGTGATGTCATCCCTGGGCTGGTGGTCCTGGGTCCTATAAGAAACTAGGCTGAGCAAGTCATGAGGAACAAGCCAGTAAGCAGCACTCCTCCATGGCCTCTGTATCAGCTCCTGGCTCCAGTTCCTGATAAACAGTAAGCCAAAGAAACCCTTTCCTCCCATGGTGGTCATAGTGTTTCAGCACAGCAATAGTAACCCTAAGACACCACATTAAAGAAAATCCCTCACTTACTTTTCTTCTCTGGTAGCATACATAGCACTTTTTCATACTAGGAAAGCTATCCTACAAGGATGGAGCTTCCAGATGTGTAGCAGCTTGACTTCTTCATGCTCTATGAATCAAGTATGTGGTATTATCAGAAAAGGGTCTTGCCAACAAGATGTGTAGGGTAACCAATAGCACTGACAATCACTTGTAATGTTGGGGGTCTATGGAACCTTACTGGCCAACAACTCCAAAAGAGGCAACCCATTCCTAGCATGGGGATTTTTATTTGTTAGCCTATGGTGTCTGGTAGAGGCACTGTTGCCTCATCATAGAGTGACTGACTCTCTTTCAACTCCTTTATGAGTATGCATGCATGCACACACAAATGTATAAATATATGTATATATGCATACATATATACATGCACATATATATGCATGTATGTGTATATGTACACACACATCTGATCTAGCAAGACATCCCCAGTGGTGCAATAATGTCATGAACATCATGCCAGTAACAACCACCTTCTGAATGGATTTAAGTCTCAGTCCAGAAGATGAAACCCATACTTGATTATCAGGCCAAAAACCTGCAGCCCTAGAATATAATCTACTATTATTATACTAAATGAACATAGTATTAAACAGATTCCTAGTAATTCCTAGATTAATGTATCTCTCAAACATCATCAGAGAAACTTCTATGTGTAGTGGATGGTGATTAGCCAATATTTACAACTGGTCAAGGTACAAAGAATGAGAGACTGTGGAATACTCAGCCCTAAATGGAACATATGTACTCAACCATTTTCCTCCAGAGGTCCCAGCATCACTGCAGAAGAGGGAACAGAAAGAGTGTAAGAGCCAGAAGTCATAGATGACTACAAGGAAACAGTGTTTTCTAGACACATAATGCAATTCCACATGTACTCACAATGGTTGTGACAGCATACACAAGACCTGTGCCAGTTCAAGCCAGACAAAATCTCAGCATGGAGAGGTGGGATGGGCACGAAGTCTCACTCCCTACTCAAGGAGCTATTAGCAATTGTTAGTGTAGAGAAAGGAAGGGTCAGTTTTCTTTAAAAGTGTAGCTCCTGGAAGGTCAACTGCACAACCAAGAATATATAGGCATCACAAATTGGACTCGATGGGTTTAAAATTTAAAAGTGGGGATACAATTTGGGTGGGGAGGTAAGAGGGATTTATCGTGGGGTAGTTGGGGCAGGGGGATGAACGATCAAAATACAGTGTACAAAATCCTGAAAGAATAAGGGAGAGAAAGGAAATAATTTGGCTCTCACTTTCTTCTTGTCTGTAACCATGGCCTATCTGCTATAATGTAAGAGAGGCAGTAAACTAGCTTCAACTATGTAGATGATGCCAACATGCTAGAGCAGTGGTTCTCAGCCTTTCTAATGCTGTGACCCCTTAAATATAGTTCCTAATGTTGTGGTGACCCCCAATGTTATTTTGTTGCTACTTCATAGCAATAATTTTACCACCATTATGACTCATAATGTAAATATCTGATGTGTGGGGTATTTGATACATAACCCCTGCAAAAGTCATTCAACCCCACAAAGGGTTGCAACACAGGTTGAAAACTGCTTGTCTAGGGGACAACAAAAACCTATAAAATGGTTGGATGCTAAGTCTAAAAGCCATTTCTAGAGCAGTGCTGCTGTGCTAACAAGCCTGGTTCCCTCAATTCTATCCTGCTAAGCAAGAGGAAAAATTCAGTCTTACTTAAATCATTGGATTTGCAGGCTCTTTGCTACATCATTTTAGCTAATTTACCTACTATTTAAGCTTTGGAGGCTTGCAGTCTCTAGGCAACACTTTCTAAGTTACACATATACATGCATGCATGCACACACGTACAAACAACACAACACAAACATGCACGTGCATACACACGTATGCACACACACTCACAGGAAATAAAATCAACACTATTGAAGGGCATCTAGGTTGTTTCCAGGTTCTGGCTATTACAAACAATGCTGCTATGAACATAGTAGAGCATATACTTTTGTTGTATGATAAGGCCTCTCTTGGGTATATTCCCAAGAGTGGTACTGCTGGGTCCAGGGGTAGGTTGATCCCGAATTTCCT
>NC_022026.1:49647692-49649233 GCF_000317375.1 Microtus ochrogaster
ATTCTATTCTATTCTATTTTATTCTATTCTATTCTATTCTATTCTATTCTATTCTATTCTATTCTATTCTATTCTATTTATTTATTTATTATTTGAGACACGGTTTCTTTGTGTATCCCCAGCTGACAAGGAATGAGCTCTGTAGACTAGGCTGGCCTTGAACTCAGAGAGATTCATCTGCCTCTGGCCTAAAATTAAAGTGCACCTATGACTAGAGTGTTGAGATTAAAGGCATGCACACCACCACCCAGCAATACCTTTTTCATGTGTATAATCCCATCCTTTATGCTTAACTTTATATCCTGTATTTTCCTTCACTTGCGTCTTGTGTTCTGGTTTCACCTGATATTACTTAGATGCACCTTGTGCAAAAAGAATTCTATGCTCACACTACAGCCAAATTTAATGGCCTTTCACTCTCCTCCACATCCTACCCCACATCCTACCATCTCCCATCCATGACAGAATTCTTTCAAACTTAGACCAGAAAATACAAAGAAGCATTTATACCCCTAAACAGAAAAACTCTCTCCTTCTGCTATACTTTTATCTATATAATTTTGGACAAAACCTTCATTAAACTATATCTTCCCCAAGCTACTAGAATTTTTTTGACACAAGAGTTATATAGACCAGACAGCCCTGAACTCCAGAGATCTGCCTGCCTGCCTCTACCTCCGGAGTGCAGGGGATAAAGGTATATACCACCACACATGGCCTTATTAGGATTTTCTACATGTCTGATTTAAGAAAATATGTGTTCCAAAGGCAAAGTACCTTGTGCGTTTTCATACCTTCAGCAGTTAGCATATGACTTGGATCATATCTAATGAATGTTAAAAGACAACAGATGAATTTAGCAGGTCACATGTTCACAAACCCTACACATAATCATTCTTACCTATTCAGTGCAAATGCATAGTGGAATTTAATGTTGTGCTGATCAGCCAAATTACATGTAGGCAGCATCTTCAGTGTTTCTACCAGCTTGACCATTGCATCATAGTCCTGTTGGAAAAATGTCTCAGTGTGAGAAAGAGGAAACAGTTCTTCATAGATTTTTCTGAATAGTTATAAACATAAGACAGCCTCCAAATTTAAAGAGAAACCTTTCCTAGCAGACAGTATTTAGTGAAATTGTAGCCTTAGCAAAGTACACAGAAAAATTATCAAGAAAAAGAATATAAATGAGACAGAAGAGGAATTCCTGCTACCAGAGAGCACAAAAATCCCAGCACTCGGAAGGCAGAAGCAGTCAGATCTCTGTGAGTTCGAGGCCAGCCTGGTCTACAAGAGCTAGTTCCAGGACAGGCACCAAAGCTACAGAGAAACCTTGTCTCAAAAAAAATACAAAATAAACAAAAAGCAAAAATAAAGGTAAAAATTTTGTTAAACCCAAGGGGTACACTCATCCATTGCTGGTGGGAATGCAAACTTGTGCAACCACTCTGGAAAGCAGTGTGGCGGTTCCTCAGGAAATTCGAGATCAACCTACCCCTGGACCCAGCAATACCACTCTTGGGAATATACCCAAGAGAGGC
>NC_022026.1:49650033-49657459 GCF_000317375.1 Microtus ochrogaster
GTGGCGGGGGGGGGGCAGAAATCCTCAATAAATAAATAAAATAAAAAAAAAAGAAAAAAAAATTTTGTTAAACCCAAAACCAGGAACACATGTGAGCCTAGCAACAACAACAACAAAAAGTTGTTATATGTTATATGTTGAGTGTGGGAGGGTTAATACCAGCAGCAGAACCGCATTAAAATCAGTTGGATAAATACACACAGAAGACCTAGTGACTTTCCAATGCAAATAGATAAAACATCTTACTCCTTTCTAGTTTGCCTAAATCAATCAAATTAATCTAAGTTAAAATTTCTCAACTGCAGCACTGTTGATATTCTAGGCTTACATTTCTGCTCCGGAATGCTGTCCATGTATTTATTGTTGGATGGGTAGCTGTATCTCTACCGGAAACCACAAGTACCCCGGACCTACACAGTCAGTTTTGACAACTAGAATGTCTCTCCAGACAATGCCAAATACCAGCAAGCTAAGAACTACTACTTCAAATGCTACACACATTACCCCAGGAGTTAAATTGCTACCATGTGTGTCTCCACTGGGTTCCATTTTGGCAGTGCAACCAATAGATACCCATTTAGCCAGGATTAGATATTACTGGTATTGGCCAACTCACTGCCAGTCAGTCAGTAGAGAGGATCTTCCTACAGAAACCTAATACTTAGCTTTAGACTTTGATGCTGCTGCCTCAGAAAAGAGAAGACAATATATCCAAGGAACCTTCTGGCTCTTCTTTGTGCTTAAGAGTTCTAACAATGAAAAGTTAAGAACTGAAGCCGTTCAGGAAGGGAAGAGTAAAAGAAAGCCAGCAAGTCAGAGAAACATTTCAAGGGCAAGGGTGCGGTAGCAATCATTGCATTGTGAAAGCAAAACCAGGAGCATTGGGAGTTCAAAGTCATCTTCAGCTACATGGCAAGTTCAAAACTCAATGTGCTACATAAGCCCATCTCCAAATAGGAACAAAAAAATCAAATAGAAAACCAAACAAATACTTTGAGAGATGTCACATTTTCTTGTTGCATAATACCAGCACCTGTTATTAAAAGCAGGTAGCTTTTTGTTTGTCACTCAGGCCATGGGTTCCTTAGCAGCTGACTCTGTTCTCGGTCCAGACCATAAATGAATGTCTCGCACCATAATTCATCTTTACAGAATTGGGACCAACAACCTCTAGTGCAGCTCTGTGGTATTCTACAAGTAAAACATATTATCTTTTGTGCCTCCAGAAGGAAGAGATGCAAGACACCCTTGAAAAGAATTCAATTTTGAAGAGAAATCCTCAGTTTCCCTTCAGGATTCCACACCTCATAACCTGAGTCTCAAGATTTTCCAGTAACTTCTGATGCCTATATTAGAATAAGCATCTGCTTCCCTAGTTCTTTAACATAGTCCAGCTATGTCTACTCTCACTGAGGAGTTGTGGTAAAAAGAGAAAGGCGTGACCAAAGCATAAAGAAAATTCTGGAAGAGTTGAAAACAAGGGCAATGGAGCTAATCAGCTTCTGTTTGAATCTTGACTTTGCCACACTCTATAAATCTGAGCAGGTTACTTAATTTTTCTGTGCCTCAAATTTATTCATTTCTAAAATAGAAACAATTAAAGAATACCTAAACCATAGGGTTAAGAGGTTTAATGAATCAGAATTTACAAAAGGCTTATTCTATTACCTAGAATAAAATATACATAAAATGTTGAACTCTTAGTTTCTTATTTTAAGCACAATAGGGGCTCTTGTTGGAGTGCTTACTCCAGCTCTAATATGACAAAACTACCTCTAAATCATCTATAACAGCCCATCCAGGTCATATGCTTATTTAGAAAGAGCAGCTTCTTCATCACACTCCTGATGTAAATAAGTATACATTGTATGAGAAATTCTTTATAACAAAGAAAAGTCAGGCATATGCTAGCCTCACCTTAGTATATTTCATACCTGGATATCACGGTAGGACAGGAGTAAGTTAATGATAATGTCTGATGTCAGAACCTCAATATTATCTATGCGGAGTTTGATCCGAGTCAATTCTTTTGCCAGTTCATCACCCTGGTATTTCTCTCTGGCTTTCCGGATGTCATTTAACAAGGTTTCTTTGTAATAAACACTGAAGAAGAAAACAAAAACCCCTCATTATTATATTCACGCATCTCTTAAGAAGAGTGCTCAGACAAACACAGTTCTCAATAACATATGGGGCCTTGGCCATCCCTGAGTCTTCCTATACCAATAAACATGTTAATATACATTTTTTTCATACTGCAGCAAAAATTAGTAGATGATACTAAAATTCAGCTTATTACAACTTTAAAAGTATCTTCAAAACTTAACTTAGAACTTAGAGTCTAAAGAATTTTTAGCGCAACTCATATATATATATATATATATATATATCTTGCTTCTATGCTGTGTACATATATATATTTATAAATATATGTACACAGCATAGAAGCAAGTTTACATGATTATTTAATTTCCCCCACTTCCAACAGATTATCAAAATTCAAACAAAACTCCAAAAGACATAAAACCTAGGCAAATTCATTTTAAAAATATTTTCATCTGCTAAGTGTTCCCAGCTTGTAGTCAAGAAGCTGTTCCCAGGTGAAGGAGAACGAAAACTAGTGATGTATTTGTTCTTGAGCAATCCAACAAGGGGTACACAGAGGACATGTCAGGAAGATTACAGACAGCGGTACCTTCCACCCTTCCCTTTCCTTGTTATATTTTTTCTGCAAAAATGTTTTCAAATATAAAAATCTAAACAATAAAGTATGAAAATCATTTTAAACAGTATAAATCTATCCTGAAATGTCATTATAGCCTCTCATTCAGCCAATATTAGTATGTGATACTTCGTTTAAAACTTGAAAAGCATCCTCATCTAGAGGTATAGTAGCCAATTTACAATGATGACCATGGATTAGTTTAAGCATCTTGTCTATTTTCCAAGTAATTTAAAATAGAATCTGGGCATTACCAAGCAGTTATGTTATCAATTCATTAAGAAGCTGAAATTATATAACTGTAAAGAACAAATTTCAGTTTCTCACTTAGGAAAGAGTAACTCAGCTCTAGAGAAAGAGAAATGACACAGATAAAATAAGAAGAAAATAGCACTTAGTCTAAATAATTATGAAGTGACGGCACATAAGTGTGCATACAGTATATAATCTGCTTCAATACTCCTAATAAGACCTCAATTAACATTTAAGAATACAGTCATAGCCTACAGATACGCTTCTGATAGAAAAAAATGCCAGTGTACTCTTTTCATTCTTTATTTCCTTATTTGTCAACTTCCATTACACTAATGATGAGCAAATTAGTAGATTCTGCCAGTGTTTAAAACTCTGTTAGTAGCTGAGTGAGTCATTAAGTTGGGTATAATCCATTGCCCATTCAGCAAACTGCAAAGGCATCAAAGTATTAAGGTGTTATCAGTTTGGCCTGACAAGGGAAAAGTTACACTTGTTTTCAAGGATAACTGAAAAATCGCTTTAAAAAGAAAAAATATGAAAAAAAATTTAAAAAGAAAAAATAGGAACAGTAACTTTTATGCAAATGAAATTATGCCTGGTGTATTGGGAGTATCAGATATGTAATAAGGATGTAGCCATTTCTGAAGCTGATGAGGGAGGACGTTGCTAATCACTGTGGACATGGAAATGGTTTCTAAGTGTCTTTTAGCACAAAACTCACACTAGAGATAATAAATCTGCCAGAGTTGGTACTTGGGCTAAAAACCTACCTGCTATCCTTGTTATAGAGGTTTTCTAACATAAGCACCATTAACCCTCTCCTTAATGATGACAGACACCAGGTACAGGAAAGAGTTGTTTGAGCTTTTGGAAATTAAAACAAATGCCCCCAAAGCTTGTTTTCTTCCTAATATATGAATTTATTGAATGAAAAACAAACTTGAATCTATTTCTTACAAAGACATCTGATTCCTCTGCCAGATTCAAGCTATATATCTCTTTGTTATACCTAAAAATGTGCTTCTAGAAGAGGTTTCTCTCTAAACTTCACTAAAATCTTTCCTTTGAAGTAAGACAGTAATTGTTAAGGTGTCAAAAAAAAAATCACCCCTTATTTGTTTTCTGCTGCTGTCATCAGACTTTTTCATTAAAGTCTGCATCCGAAGGAAGGGCATCAGGACAGAAAAGGTGAGAAGTCTGTTAACAAGTGTGACTTTCATGCCAGTACTTTAACAGTAACCCTTCACCGTTCAGGGTGCCATGATCTGAGCCAAAGTATGACATGAGGTCCTTGACATTTCATTACAAGTCAGTTCTGCCAGTCCTTTGGATTTTCATTTGTTTTGGAAGAACAAATCCTTCTTATGACACAACTTACAGGAATAAATCCTTTAAATTGGCTGTGAGCAAAACAACAGGGATATTCTAGTTAAAAATCATTTCCTGTCTTTAACTTTCAACTAACAACACTGAAGGTACAGTTTATTTAGCACTAAGGTTCAAAGAGCTACCCAATGAACAATCACCTAAGCCAGAACTCACACTCAAACTTATCTGCCTCTGAGTAGACACCATACCACATGCCATAAATCTATGAATAACATGTCACAGACATCCTAAGGTCAGGCTGGCTGAAGCTTGACTCAATGCATGCTTATGACAAGAATTTAAGGTCAGAATAACCTTGCTCTGGCATTTTGAGAACCTGAACAACTGAGTATAAAATTATGTTCACAAAATTATGAAAACACAGAATCTTAGAGGTAAAAGAGACCATTTAAAATCAACCACAGAGTTAACTTCCCTGCTTTATAAAAGAGGATAGAGACATAGAGAAGAAGAGTTATGTTATCAAGGTCACATAGAGAACCACGGCTAGCTCCTGGGGCAATTATGCCCATGCCCTGTTCTCTTCTGGCTTCATCTCAGGAACTCAGCTTAGTGAGGAGGCACTAAGGGGGTAATGATGGATTCCAAGATGATTAAGTAGATGGCCAATGGCCCCTATTCTCTGGGCATCCTGGTCACTTCAAAGTATATCACCTCCCTGAAAGTGATGGGAAAATCATTTTCTGCAAGACTCCCAGGATTTATGGTGGCTGATGGAAATTACCATGAGGTCACACGGATGTCCTTAAGGAGGCTAGTGAACCTGTCCACCAGGGGCATACACAATGGGCCCAGGATGGTGTCCCAGTTGGGCTGCATGTACTCTGAGGCTCGCCTTTGGGCATCACTTTCGCAGCAAAAATAATCAGCACATGGTGTCACAGTGTAAGGGATGAAATAATAATTCCCACTAGATGCCTGGAAAAAAAAGAAACAAAAAGTATTTCAGAAAGTGAGTGATACAGAAGCACAGCTATAGGCCTGAACAGGCAGACCTGGTAGGCCAGGGAAGGAGAAGACATACAACATGAAAACCACTTCGTGTGATTATCATTCCAAACCTATTAGGCTCAAAACAGGAAACCATTCAATTTCAAAATCACCACCATCTGTATACCTTTGAACCTCAATGGCAAAAATTTTAAAGAGCTTTAAGTTTTAAAAACTATTTAAGTTTATTGCCTGTTCTCCAGATCATAAGGAACCTGGACCCCTTGATAACCAAGCATTATAAAGTGGCTTATTAGTTTTTAGTGTAAATAAAAATCCATATAATTTGATGATTTAATACAGTTTCTACTAACTTTTGTGAATAAAAGTGATTCTACAAGAAGCACACGTCAACAAATATGATTATTTTCAAGGAGTTTATAAAAATCTGTCAACAATTTTCAATCATTAAGCAGCATCTTTTGTCCTGTAGAATAATTATAGCTGACTGAATCATGATCCTTTGAAAAACATATTCATTACCTTTAAAGGGCATTAATTATACTAAATTTTTAACACATTGAAGGTTAAAAATACATTCTTTATATGATGTTTTATAATCAATCTTTATAACTATAAATATACATAAATATATAAGCATATAAATAAATTTGGCATACATACATAGTTAAATAGAATGGAGACCTGTGGCTTGACTCTGAAAAACAATCTTTTAAAACACTGGAGGTTGTACCAGGAACAGTTTACATCTTATTGAATTGTTGGACAAGGGGCTCCCATGGATCATCCCAAACATCACAAGAGATTGCCAAGGATATTGGTTGCTTTCCACGACCTGATAGGAAGGCCATATTGCTGAAGACAACAAACACTTAATTATGTCATCAAACATGGAGAAGTCAAGCTGAAACCCAACTGGAAACTCCATACTTACTGACTAGCATTTACGGTGCTGAAGTTACTCTGCATGGTAACAGAGGAGTAAAGTAAGCATCAATGTCATCAAGTTATAAACACTGCAACCTACAATGTGACCTGCCTCCAACATATACTGCTGCAATGGTGTCATAAATGTTATTGGAGTAACCAACCACTCTTTGATTGGATTTAAGTCTCACTCCATGATATGGAACCCACATCTGATTCTGCTAAAGTGGCTAACAACCTGAGACTAGATTGGCCATGTACCTAGGGAAAAACCTACTACTGTTATTCTGCTAAAGAAGAATAGCAATAAAATGACTCCTAATGACATAGTGAAATGCCCATAGATAAATGTCTCACTCAACCATTATCAGAGAATATACTTTTTGTAGTAGATGGGCACTATCACAGAGACCCTTAGCTGGACAATGTGCAGAAAGTGAGAGACTTTGGAGCACCCAGTCCTAAATGGATGTCTTTATCAAACTCCTCTCTTTAAGGCTCGGGGATACAGAAGAGAAGGCATAAAGATTCCAAGAGCCAGAGGTGGTGGATGACTCCAAAAACTAACTTCCAGACACAACAGAACTGATACACGTTAAGAACTTACAGCGACTGTGGCAGCATGCATAGGACCTGCACAGGTTCAAAAGACCCCTGCACAGGGTCCCAGAGCACTGAGAGGGTTCTGAACACAAAGTAACATCCCTAACCAACTAGCTATTTGCCATTAATACCTGCTGGCAAAGGGAAATCAATTTTCTTTAATAGCATATCACTGGGTATAAGCATATCACTGGGTATATCAACCACACTCCATGGCAGGTCAATGCCCAGGAGTAGTTGGTCAAAATGAAATGAACTTCATGTGCTTTTTTTGTGGTTTTCTTGTTTTGTTTTGGCATTTAAATACATAATTTATTTTTATTTTGTGTTCATTTGTGTTTTGATTGCATGTATGTCTGTGTGAAGGTGTCAGAAGTTCTGGAACTGGAGTTACAGATAGTTGGAGCTGCCGTGTAAGTGCTGGGAATTGAATCTGGGTCCTCTTCAAGAGCAGTCAGTGCTATCAACTGTTGAGCCATATTTCCATCCCCTCTTGTTTAGAAACTTTTTATAGAAAGAGAGAAGGAAGGGTCATGAAGTTGGGTGAGAAGGAAGGAAGGGAGATCTGGAAGAAGTTGG
>NC_022026.1:49657559-49662495 GCF_000317375.1 Microtus ochrogaster
TACATATAATATGAAAAAAATTAAATTAATTAATTAATTTTTAAAACCCTATGAAACATTAAGCAGGGGAAAAAAGAAAATACTGGAGGTTTAGTTAAATGCAAATACAACAGAAACCAAGACTAAGTAGGGCTGTTCAATAAACTAATGCTACTCTAGGTTCTACTAGAAATATCTAGAAAGGAAAGAGTCTCAGTGTTTTCTGGGTTAATCTGATTACATTTAGACCATTGTCCCAGCTGTAAATCAGATTGACTTTCACCAAGCTGAACATAATTAATTTGAGACTAAGTTTCAAGGAGCCCATGCTGACCTCAAACTTACTGTGTAGCTCAACATGACCTTGAACTCCTAGTCCTCATCTTTCTGCTTCCACTTCCCAACTCCTGAGATTACAGGCATATTCCACAGGCCCTTCATGTATTCAACCTTTTGTTTGAACTTTCAGGAAAAAAAACTAGCTTAAAAATTTAGATCTTAATCACCAACATCTCAGAAACTAGATTTAGTGGCATATACCTGTAATCTTAGCACTTTGGAGTTAGAGTTGGAATTTCAAGGTCATCCCCAGCTCTATAGCAAGTTTAAGGCTAACCTAAGCTACCCAGTCCATGAAAAAAATTTAAAACTTCAATTCCCATATTTCAACTTGCATTTTGAAAGACTTTATATGGCATGAGGAGCCATTCATCTGGCTTTTTCCAATTTTTAAACTAAAGTAGTAGAGGTATCCAGGAAGTTGGACATAGTGAAGATATAACATCAGAAAGTACTTTTGTGGGGTTGAGAAGATGGTTCACTCAGTACAGTGCCTGATGCACAAGCTGGGGTTCACAACACCCAAAAAAATGCCAGGCCCGAGCTTGTCTATAATCCCAGTGCTGTGCTGAGAGGCACGGAAAGGCAGATCCCTAAAGGCAACTGGACAGCCAGCCTAGGTAAATAGATGATCTCCAGGTTAAATGAGAAGCTATCTCAAAAATGAGGAGAGTAATTGAGGAAAATAACTGACATCAACCTCAGGTATTCATCTGCATGCACATATGCATGTACCCACATAAATATGCATATATCACACAAAATAATTTTTAATCACACAAAGTAATGTTTAAAGTATACTATGTCCCCAGTAGGACAACAAATAAGAGATGACTCCTTTTAAATTAAAACTAGATGTATTAATTATAGAGAAAATTGTCACAATATCATGATCTAAGATCAAACAGAAAATGTGGGAAATTTTACAACTTACGTGTTTTCCTTCTGAATAAAATCTGCTTGATGGAAGTATAAGTCACATTCTTTTTTTCTATTTTAATTTAAAATATAATTGTCCTGAAATGCTCTTCTTATACTTTGTTGGGCCATGTCATTTCACATTTTGAATCTTAAAAGAGTCTGTTAAAAACAATTACCAATACTGTCTCACTAAAACACATTTTAAATGAGTTGAGCTTTATCTTGGGGACTAGATGATATTTTTGGCTTTGCAGAACTCCGAGTATAGTAAAGAAGACAGTTGAGGAGAACTTGAGGGAATGGGATAGTTGAGATAGAGGAAAGATAGAGATGAGAGCAAGGAAAGAGATATCTTGACTGAGGGAGCCGTTATGGGCTAGCAAGAAACCTGGCTCTAGAAAAATTCCCAGGAATGCACAAGGATGACCCCAGCTAAGACTCTTAAACAATAGAGGACAGGGTGTCTGAACTGGCCTTGCCCTGTAGTCAGACTGATGCTTATCTTAAATATCACTATAGAACCTTCGTCCCACAACAGATGGAAACAGGCAGAGACTCACATCGGAGCACTGGACTGAGCTCCCAAGGTCCAGTTGAAGAATAGAAGGAATGAGAATATGAGCAAAGAGGTCAAGACCACGATGGGTTCATCCACTGAAACAGTCTACCTGAGCTAATGGGAGCTCAGCAACTCCAGTTGGACTGGGAAGGAACAAGCATAGGACCAAACTAGGACCTCTGAATGTGGGTGACAGTTGTATGGCTGAGGGGCCATTGGCAGTGGCACTGGGATTTGTCTCTACTACATGTCCTGGCTTTTGGGGATCCTATTCTCTTCAGATGTATACCTTGATCAGCTTAGATGTAGTAGGGAGAGCCTTGGACTTTCCACAAAGCAAAGTGCCTTATCCTCTCTTAGGATTAGAGGGGGTTGGGGTGGGATGATGTGTGGAGGGAATGGGAGGAGGGGAGGGAGTGGGAATTTGGATTGGTATTTTCTTTTAAAAAATCTACTAATAAAAAAGAAGATGGGATTCTCTCCAGCTCTGACTCTAGGATGACATTATGTCCTCTTATTGTAGGTACTCTGTTCCTATCAAGTGTGATCAAAAGGAACCAGGCTTCCCTTTTTCCTTCAAGCACTATTTTTTAGGGCAGAAGCTCTACTATAGGCCAAAAAAAAAAATCCAAACACTATGTTCTGATTGCTTTTACCCCTACTTATTCAGGTAACAATTCCATGCCAGGAGATACTAAGAAAAGACCCAAGACTGCCGCCTCTACCCATGCATCACTCACAGAACAGGGTATTAGCCCAAGAAAAGATGCTGCCTCCATTGCTTGTTCCAGAGTATCATTATAGCGCAGTGCCTGAGGAAGAAGAGGCTGTAAGGACTCCTTCTCAGTAAGGAGCTGATTTTATGTGTAATGCAACATGGGACATTTCAAGTCTATGGACACTCTTAAAAAAAGAGATTGGTGGCAAGGAGCTAAGAAGAGCCTTGCAGGGCTCTGACAGCAACAAATAAAAGGTAGTTCAGCCCTAAGTTTTTCAGAGAGCAAGTTAACTAAAAGAGACAGCAAAGAGGAGCCTTCCTGAGGTTAGAACAGACTTCAAGAACTGGACTTGTGACTGAAGGCAGAGGAAGATGGCAGCAGAGGCAAGGTATTTTCATGATAAATAATTCCGTATTTATAGTTGAAAAATTTAAAAGAGTAGAAGGAACCTTTGGATCTAGATTGTTCCAAATTCTCAGTAGAGTTTGCAACCAGTAACAATGATGCTTAAGTTTTAAATTTCTCTTTGGCAATGAAGGTGCTGTCCCCAGAAGATGGAAAAGCAACTATCCTGAGAGTTGCCCAGGATTTTTACCAGTTAGTAGCAGTTAGCATCCCAGAAGCAGAGCAGAGCTGCAGATTTGGATGTAGATCTTGCTAGACAGCTTCCTTAGTTCACATGGTTTCCCTGATCCTGATTTAGTGTGTACTTCATTCCTGTGGACAGCACATTAGGCTTTCTTCCCTAGCAAATCAGATTGACTGAGATTGTATCTTTGCTTTCTCATCTAAACATCAGTTATGAGAACATTTTCTCTGTCCTTGATCAGTATATAGCTTGTGAACAGCATCTGGGAAAGTAGTGATTCCTGGTTGTATAATTTGATTTCAGGCTTCTGAACAAAAGGACCTAAATGATTCTGATGTTTACAAAGTACCTATAAAACCCTGTACACATCTAGCTCAAATTCCTCGTAGTTTACCAACAAATACAAAGTGACTTACCAGAGAGTGAATGTGTGTGTGTGTGTGTGTGTGTGTGTGTGTGTGTGTGTGTGTGTGTAAATAAATTGTAATGGGGACACACTGAAGAATGGGGTACAGAGACCAGTTCAAACAAGTAGCGGCAGTGTCTTAGGAGCTAAGATCCAGCTGTAAAGGCTTCAGCTCTACTACTTCTCTTTTTGTGGGAGCAGAGGAACGAGTAGAGCTGTTTTAGTTGTTCATGGTAGGTGGAGATAGTTTTTGCTCACTCTTTCTTAGTGACTAAACTTCAATTTTTGAGAATAATATATTGAGTTAATGAGTGAAAGTATTCTGATTTACAGAGAGATTCAGAGAGAGACTCTAGATTGTTCCCATTTTGAAAGTTTGCTCACTTTCAGAGCAAAAGCAACCTCCTCAGTTCTCTGTCCATTTCATTTCTTCAGTATAGTAACAGTGGGACTTGAGAAAAATGCTCTGTCTGGGTTGTAAAGATCATTTGAAAAATAAATCTTACAATACTGGAGCACAGAATATAAAAATTTAATTATGGAATTAGTAAAAAAAAAACCCAAAAAGTAAATGGTCATCTTAAAGATGGAAAATGCCCTTAAAAGACAGCTTTTATTTCCTTATTTGTGTGATGGTTAGTAAGCTGTATACTACCCAAAGCATTTTTAAAAATCTTACCTTTAGCTTTTTTTTTGAAAGAAGTTGCCAAGGTATCCCTTTCCCTCAAAAGTAATCTGCTCCTCTCTTGCATGCACCTGGGGTTTTCTGTGCGCAGTAAATCTCAATGACAACCTTGCATAATGATTAAGTGGGATAGAGGCCAAAGTCTGTGAGCATAATTTAACGTGATCTTCTGTGTTCTCCTGTATTCTAGAGAACAGCATTGGTTCTGACAGAACTGAAGTTTTGGTAGATGTTTTTCCCACACTGATAATCTTTGAGTTGAAGCCATTCTTTATATTTGATGGACAATTTTCAGAAAACTTTTTTCAAATGTACAAGACTCATGTACACTTATTTAGAATAGAGTAGCTTTAATGCTAGGCCTCATATATCTAAAAAATAGCAAAGAGATTGGATTTGGAAAATATGGTCTGGAATTGCCTGTCAGACTCTGAAGAATACATGTTTCAGTTTTGGATTATAAACCCTATTTATGATTTTACAAATATATTTAAAATTAAAATAAACAGAACTGGAATTGAATACCACTAGTATAAAAAGGGCCCACATGTAATTATTTCAGATTGTGAAACAAGTTGTGCCTCAAGGAACCATCAAAAGGTAAGCAAGGGTCAGTGAAATGATTTCCATAAAGTTGTCCTCATACTTCCACAAAGGACCATGACACAGAGTTGCCCTATAATATCATATTCATTCATATTTTCTCTCTCTCTCTCTCTCTCTCTCTCTCTCTCTCTCT
>NC_022026.1:49662595-49685635 GCF_000317375.1 Microtus ochrogaster
CTCTCTCTCTCTCTCTCTCTCTCTCTCTCTCTCTCTCACACACACACACACACACTTTTTTTTAAAAAAAGCAAGCAAACAAAAAAAAATGGATCCAAATCAAGGAAGGGGGAATAAAAGATTACAAGAGCCAGAATATAAGGAAGTCTGCTGTGACATAGTTTTTCCTCAGAATGCCTGAATAAAAAAGACTGGGACAATAGTACTATCAGTGGACGTGGAAGGGGGAACCTTTCCTGGGGTCCTACCCTTAGATAAAGAACTATATGCAACTACTGACAAATGGGAGAAGGAGAATTAGCTTCTCCTAGGATAAGCTGCCTTATTGTTAGTCTAATGTAAAGTATCAGCCTTGAAATGATATATACACAAACAATATAGACTTGGCAAATTGAATTCATATATATTTGTCCATATAATCAAAGTAAAGGAAGCTATCCACTTAATAGTGGGGAGCATTGGAGGGTTTGAGGGATGGTTTGCTGGGAGGAGGGAAGTGATGTCATTCTGTTTCAACTAAAAACATAAAACATATTCTAGACTTATCACCTAATAGAAGATACTAATAACTAGATGCAACACCCACTCAGCATGACTCATCAGAGACATTACTAATCAACCATGACAGGGACAGCAAGGGACAAGACAGTTCAAGAGCTCAACTGCAACAGTCATTCATGGAGAAATTAAAATAAATGCCCCTGCCCAAGGCTATACCCTTGAAGGAGCTGCATTTAGAGTGGAGCAATATAGAGACACAGACTTCACTGTAGCCCAACCAAGTCACAAAACTAATATGCAAGTTACACAAACAGCAGACTCAATTTTGTCAGGCAATCTTGTCTGTTTCCAATTTCCAGGTGGGTCTCTATATATTTTTCTTTGGGTTCACCTTATTACTTAGCTTCTCTAGGATAATGAACTATAGGCTCAGTGTCCTTTGTTTATAGCTAGTATCCACTTATGAGTGAGTACATACCACATGGCTGGGGCAGACTAAGGGGCCACTGGCAGTGGCACTGGGATTTGTCTCTACTGCATGTACTGGCTTTTGGGGATCCTATTCTCTTTGGAAGTACACCTTGCTCAGCCTAAATATAGTAGGGAGAGCCTTGGACCTTCCACAAAGCAATGTGCCTTACCCTCTCTTAGGATTGGATGGGGGTGGGGTGGGGTGGAAGGGTGTGTAGAGGGAATGGGAGGAGGGGAGTGAGTGGGAATTTGGATTGGCATTTTTTTATTAATTTATTTATTTATTAAAGATTTCTGCCTCCTCCCGCCACCGCTTCCCATTTCCCTCCCCCCTCCCCCAACCAAGTCCCCCTCCCTCATCAGCACAAAGAGCAGTGAGGGTTCCCTACCCTGTGGGAAGTCCAAAGACCACCCACCTCCATCCAGGTCTAGTAAGGTGAGCATCCAAACTGGGATTGGCATTTTTTTTAAATCTAATAAGTTAAAAAAAGCTGAAAACAATAAGAAAAAATGGCATAAATAAAGGAATTTCAATAAGATAATATCTTACTTTTATGAGAAACAATGAAGGTGTTGGGATGACATTCAATGTGCTGGGGAGGGCTAGAAAATGCATTTATAGGTATTTGGCACATACCAAATACCTATAATCCTAGCGCTTAAGAGAAAGAAGCAGAGCTGCATATTCAAGGCTATCCTGGGCTAGGCCAGATTGAGCTCCTTGGCTCAACCAAGTCTCAAAGAACCAAGGACTAAGGAAATTGTTCAGTGGTAGATTGTTTGCCTACTGTATACAAGGCCTGAAGTTTGATCTTTAGCACTGTAAAAATAAAATGTGATTGCTAATTTCTTAACTTATTTTAAAACTAAATGTAGAAATATAATGTATTTGACAACAAGAACAAAAAATATACAAATGGGAATAAAGTTGTACTGGAATAAAGATAAAAGAAGCAAAAATGTCAAAACAGAAAAATGAATACAATACCACCCTACTATACCCATATGCAAATACACATGTACATTTTTTATCAGTTTCATTTAAAAGACAAAAGAAGCAAAAACGTCAAAACAGAAAAAATGAATACGATCCCACTCTACCATACACATATGGAAATACATATAAATTTTCTTATCAATTTCATTTAATAGACATAGTTAAGCCAGATATGGCAGACCGTTTCTATAATCCCAGCACCAGGAGTCGGAAGCAGGAAGACTGCTTTGAATTTGGGCCACATAGTAAATTTCAGGTTAGTCTGAACAAAGGTGTGGGTCACTATGGCAAAATAAAAGATATCAAAGATATCTGTATCATAATTAAATAATCCCAGGCCTCTGTAACATGGAGGCAGATTAAAGGCACAAGAACAAAATCTATTTATATAGACTTCTGAAACAAACATTTCTGCTGAAATCTTGCTTGCCTTACTGCTTTTGCAAACCTATCTTCCCAAACAGCATAGGAGTAAACTTTGCTCTAGTCCTGTTGAAATCCTAATAAGGTGTGAAAACAGCATTTTGACAAGCAGGATGTGTGCTATGACGGGTTCTTGTTCCAGAAGGCAGAGCCAATGGCAGCAGGAACTGATGAAGGCTTCCCTGCAGCTAGGAGAGGAGCTGAGTTGGGAACAAATGTTTAGCTACTGTTAGAGAAAAATAAGAAGAAAGAGAGGAAATGCATGAACCCTGAAATCAGCTCAGTGAGTTTAATAAACAGGACTGAAGAGACAGCAGGAATCTTAACACTTGGGGAGGTAAAAATACATCCTTTGAGAAAATCTTTCAGAAACCATCCCAAAGTTTAAGAAATTTGTCAGAAAGAAACTGGGACTAATGACTATATTTTTAAAAGTAATTCTGAACTCCAAATGAAAGTAGCCTTTTGAGTGTGCTGCTTTTCTTCTTACAATGAGGAAGAGTGGGCCCCATGCATCTTTAAAAGATGAAAGACATTCAGATTTTTGTAGGTGGACAGACAAGAAATTAAAAAGAAAAACAATGAATGATTAGTATAACATATGTTGGATAGTGAACTAGGATGAATTATTTCAAACTGTTATAAATGAAATAACCTCATGAATCCAGCTCATTAGAACTAATTTAACAAAGGCAATTTAGCTTACTCCATGAAGAGGTATCACAACTAGTATTCTGGTGACATTGATATGTAAATCTTCTTCTAGATACTCTAAATATTCCTAAAAGGATGATTATGTAGAGCAAATGAGGTCAGGAGGCTGAGAAACAACCTCTGTATGCTGTGATTACCATTAATGAATGGCAAGCAGCTCTGCCATGTTGGAATGGACAAGGCAAGCAGGAAGTATCATATGTACCCTAGCAAAGTTGCAGCTTAGATTCTTAAGCACTTAGCATTTTAAGAAGCACTTCTGGTCAGAAAATAATTTCAGATATGCAATAAAGACAAATCTAGATTAAAAAAGACCTCAAAATGGATCATAGTGGTGGATAAATGGACATAGGCTTAGGAGAGAGAAGAAACAGAAAGTCATAAAAGGAAAAAAAGTCTTTAAAGAGATAGAGCACAGTCATAGATTAAAAGGAATAAAGAAAAATAAGTCACATAAAGATGGAAAATTCACAGAAGAGTCTGGATTATGTATATTATTGTGTTTTCTTTGAAAATTTTAACTGTGAAGGAACTAAGTAACCAACAGATATACTTTAAAGGTATCTTGATTTTAGAATTTGATAAGGATATGTTGCTTTGGAAAAGAAGTTCTTCTTTTGCTTCCACAGAGGATGAGAACCTGTGGAATCCTTCCAGACTAGTGTGGTTTGATGGACCAAGACCCCCTGAAAGGTCACCTTGAACACCCCTCAAAAAATTACCTCACCCAATAAACAGCAAGAAGCAGTTTGGAGAAGAACTATGCCCATATCCCTAAATATTGTTTAGAATGTTTGTTTACATTTAAACGGGGATATACTATAGAGATTTGCATTGGTATGGATCTTGATTTATTGATATAAATTTAAGGTCAATTTTGTTATACTATGTATATGTATTTCTGCTCTTGACTTTAATATTCATGTTAGATTTTCTAGATGTACAGAGATATATTTCAGATGGATAGGCATTCTTCAAACTTTTCAAAGACTACAGAATATGGCATTTAAAATGTTTTAAGAACTTAGGACTTTTCAGGACAATGAGACACATCTGCTCCTGGCAGCACCAATAGCTACAAGAGGAAGGTGGACATCGAAGAGGATCCTTATGAAGTTGTTTAGCCATATGGGTAAGAAACTGTTCTTGCCGGGGCTGCTTGATGAACTGGACATGCAGGACCCACAGAGAAATGACTGCTGAATTTGTCTAAAGGTGAGACCATCCTTTAAGGTTCCTGCTTCATGAAAGAGTCTGCCAGACATTCTGTAGGACACAGAAAAAAGTGACTGACAAACTGCCAATATAGGCAGAACTGTCTTTGAAATTCCCTGCCTCATGGAAAAGTTTGCTGAATACTATGGGCCTCTGGGTGAAGACTGGATGCCCCAATGGTAAAGAAGAACTTTGGGTGACTGCCCAGGCAGTGAGATGTCTCTTTCAATTCTAGAGTTTTGGAAGTTGCTTACAATGCACCTCCTGTTTATTCAGGTAATATTATATCCTTCTGGAGTTTTTGATGGGAGTTCAAGAATTTATATTTTTCTTAGTTATGATAAAAGATAAAGTAGATATAAATATTTTAACTGTAATTCTTGCTTGATAACTGTTTTGTTATATGTAATTTTACTATGTTAAAGTTAAAACCTTCCTTTTAAAGTGGAGGTGATGTCGGATTCTTCTCTATATGCTATGATTACCATTAATGAATAAAGAAGCTGCTTTGGGCCTGTTTAATAGGGAAGAACTTAGGTAGGCAGGGGAAACTAAACAGAATGCTGGGAGAAAGAAGGGCAGAGTTGGGGAGAAGCCATGTAGCCCACCAGAGACAGATGCTGGGAACTTTACCTGGTAAGCCACAGCCATGTGGCGATACACACATTAATGGAGATGGGTTAAATTAAGATGTAAGAGTTAGCCAATAAGAAGCTAGAGCTAATGGACCAAACAGTGATTTAATTAATACAGTTTCTGCGTGGTTATTTTGGGGCTAAGCTGCTAGAAACAAACTAGTGGTCTCCTTACTACAGTAGCATTAATTTCCCTCTTCCTGTCTTTCTCCCTATCTGTCTCTTTTTCCTGTGGATATGATATGACCAGCTGCTTCCCTACAATGATACAAAACTGTACCCTCAAACTGCGAGCCAAAATAGACCCTTTCTCCATGAAGTTTTTTTTGTTAGAGTATTTTATCACAGCAACAGGAAAAGAAACTAAGATATCACATTTGATAATTTTGGCTCCAAAGCCATGGCAAACTTTAAAAATAAAGAGGAAGAGGGAGGACTAGGAAAAATTCTCTTATCCTTGAACTTAGGTTTAACCCAATCTATATGTTAGAGAAGATTTCCATAATTTAAAACAATGATGCCAATATTGGCAGCATCTGTTTCTCAAAGAATTTTCAATTCATTGGGATTATAAAGATAACCACTTAAACAGGAACAATGAGTTTCTCTAAAATCTTATTTTCCAGAAAGAAATAATTACCTAGTCCAAAGGTCAAGAACCAGATTAAGTTTTTAATAAAATGGTACTTTTTAAATAATGTGATCCTATTTTGGAAATTTAACTCCTTTTTTTCAAAACAACTGAACTCTGGCATTAGGACATGACAAGTGAAAATGAGGTCTAGCATTATTTCAACAACTTCATTTATAAACATAAAATGGAACCTATACCAGCCTATAATTCTTCCGGGATCATAGAAATAATATAGGTCAAAATCTCTCCTCTCTGTTAAAGTTATGTAGCTTTCAGTTAATAAACCCTCCTCCACTCAATTGAAACAAAGTATTTCTGTGCTCATCAACCAAGAATGTATTCCTTACTCTTGAGGTACATATGACTTCTATTGTTTCTGCAGTGAAATGCTTATCGTATAGTGTATACTCAGGTGCATTATTCAGATCCCTCTCAGCTGAGAGTTCTTCAGCAGATCAGCTCTATTATTAGACCCTTCTAGAACTTTGTCAGAGGCAAAATGTACCTCATCCAGTGCAATACTGCTTCCAGGAATATATCAATACAAGAACGACAACACAGGACAGCAACAGCACAGCAAAGTCCTTCTAAACTGAGACCTCCCAGGGAACGGGGCCACAGCTATCACTATCAATGAGCCAGCATCACAACTCCACTCATCTCTGCTCAAAGGCGTCATTTCCTCCACTTACCTAGTGTGGACTTCAAGGCCACTTCTTAATAAGCCACTTGGACCCTAAACCAAGCCTCAGACTCTGCTTCTAGTGATTCATATAAATCAACCCATGAAAAGGAAAATTGGAACAAAAGAAGTTACAGAATACCTTTAGATAATGTACACTACTGACAAAGTACCAGAAAGTTCCAAAATTTAAAAGACAAAAAAGTCTCAGGACTTGTTATATTCTCAATCTTTTTTCTTTCATAAAGATGCACTCTTGATCTGTCATAAATACACTGTACATAAAAATATAGCAAAAGTGAGAACTCTGACAAAAAATCTTGTAGTTTCAAATACTTGAATTATGAACTAAATGTGGTATTAAAAGATTTTTGTGAAAAGCGCTTTTTATAATCAATTCAGAAATACAAATTAATAGTTCTATTTATAAGAACAACCGAAAGAATAAACTTTAATTGAATTTAAATCAAGGCAGTAAAAAAATGAGTATTCTGACAATGATGAAATACTGCTGTCAGAAATGAGACAACCAAAATAAACAGAAAAATATCCCATGTTCATGGATTAGAAAATGCAGTATTGTTAAGAGGACAATTGTTATGTTTCATATTGCAGTTGCAAAACACCTCAAAATACCAACTTAATGAAGGTTTTATTTTTGGCTCTTGGTTTGAGGATATATTCTGTCATGGTGGAGAACGCGTGAATGTCCAGCTATGATAATTTCTAGCATTGCTCCTAAAAATGAAGCCAAGTATGCCTACCCCTCTTTCATATCAACTTCAAGTCAATGCATTTAAGGCACAATTCTAGAACCAGCAAATTGCCCCCTGAAGACCTCAAAACAGCTTGGTTTCCACTTATATACAAATTATTTTAAAGATACGACAGAATGTCTGCATGCTCACAGAATGGCATTTAGTCTGTACCCGATTCATGAGCTTTACACTTCACTATGACTATGGTGCATGTGATGGTAGCGGGGGAGTGTGCCTGCGTGTTCAATCCTTTCAAAGTGATCACAAATCAACAGTTCTATCAGTTTTTCTCTTGTAAAAAAGTATGATGTTATATGACTGTAGGACCCAATCCACAGACAAGGGATATAGAGAAACTCTTCTTAAAACTCAACCAATTTACTTTGACATTCTGCTTTAATGTTTAATCACCATTAGCTGTAAGCTGCCCATTCTGCTGATGCAAACCATTCTTCTTTGCCTTATTTCTATCCCATCTGCAGTGCAAAATTAACTCTCTTTTATTACCGGGAAGAGAGGATGAGCATGAATGCAAGCACTCCCTGGCTTATCTCCCTTTAGTCTTTCCTAGTTGATGCTATTTTCTTTCCTTCAAGTTATCTCCAGTCATTCTCTATAGTTCTTAGGAATGCTGTGATACTTTATGCCTTCTCAAGCATTAGAATACAGGGCACTGAATTTTAATGAAATGCCAACCGCAGCAGAGATGGCTGTTGCCAAATCCTCTAGAGTAAGTTATTCCCAAACAAACCACACTGGAAAAATTAGGCTAAGTTATACTTAGAATTACTACAAATGTTAATAGAATTCCTGGGTGATTAGCAGGGAATGCTAGAAAGGCACACATATTCCCATTTCTTTTCTGAAGAGGAACTACAAACCACTCTGTCTTATTTTCTAAATATGCCTGTTTACAAATCCATGTTTCAATGGTAATCACTTTGTTTCTAAAATGTCATCCCTGGGTGGGGAAGGAAGGCTCACTTCATGTGGGGAATTGTGTTGGTGTCCTGAGCCCCTTAGCTGCTCAGTGGGACTTTCTGTGAGGTAGTCACATAAAGCTCCTACTTTCCTAAAGAGCGTGCCCTGCTAAGAGCCTCATTTCCTGAACCCTTTCTACCATGTCCCTGCAGGAACTCCAAGTAGAATAGGAGAAGTGGCAAGAAAGCCTTCTATTCTAGAAGGGCTGGTGGGAAAGAAGCTGTGATCCAAGGGCTTATTCCTGAGCCTAGGTTATGATTTCTCAAAATATAATACCATATATCAGAGGTTGGGTGGGAAGAAGCTTGGGGTACATTCAACAGGAAGGGCTAGAGAGATGACTCAGCAGTTAAGAGCAGTGGCTGCTTTTCAAAAGACCTGGGTTTGATTCCCAGCAACTACATGGTAGCTCACAATCATCTATAATTCCAGTTCCTAGGGTCTGATGTTCTCTTCTGGACTCCATGGACAATGTATGCACATGGTGCACAAACAGACATGCAGACAAAACAACCATACACTTATAATGAGTTCTTTGCTTTTTTTTTTTTTGAGACAGAGTTTCTCCATTTAGCCCTAGCTATCCTGGAACTCCCTCTGTAAAACAGGTCGGCCTTAAACTCAGAGATGTGTCTGCCTTTCCCTCCCAAGTGCTGGGATTAAATGCATGAATCACCACTGCCTGGCTGAAATTATATATATGTGTATATGTGTGTGTATGTGTATAACATATATTTACATGTTTGTAAATGTATGTTTACATAAATAAAATATCTATGTAGAGTAATTTTGGTACATTTGAGGAGGTGAGCTGTTGTAATGTTTTCTAGGGTGAGTTTCATTAGCCTGTTCAAAGCAACATGGTGATGAAACTCTGCAAGCACAGTAACTTGTTTGATGCATATCTGGAGACATCAGTACTTAAGGAAGAAACAGAATGGAATGAAATTCTATCCCACTTCTTTTCTACTGTGTCTGAAGTCAGGTGTGGCCCCCATATGAACTGGGGTACAAGTTCACATTCCTCCATTACCAGGAAAACTTTGGTGGGCAAGTATGGAATGTTGGCCTCCAGCAAGGCAAAACAAAACAAAACAAAACAAAAATGAGCAAACAAATAAAAGTCTTTTGTTGACTTCAGGAAGAATGACCCAACTCAGAAAGAAACAAGGAGATTGTACCAAGTTCAAAGCCCTAGTGAGAAATGAATACATACTTGCCTGACTTGACCTTTTGCCCCACTCAATGAATGGCTGAATGGGTCTTGACCTAACAACTGCATTGAAGGACAAGCTATTTCTGGTTGTTTTCTTATAATCAAAATCAACAGGCATGATTTTAAAAAGAATCACCCATGTGGGCTGGTAAGATAGTTCAGCCAGTAAATATACTTGCCACTAAGGTTGAAGATCCAAGTTTAATTTCTGGTACTTACATGGTGGAAAGATAGCACTAACCCCAACATACATGCAATGGTGCATGCCCTTATCAATCACCATGCCATACATATGCAAAATAAATAAAAATATTTTTTAAAATATTACTTCTATCTGAAAGATCATTAGTTAAGCATTTTACCAATCTACATAAATATGGCTGAAAATCTTAAAATATAATACTTACTACGTTTTTTTGAGTAACCATATCCTGAAAAGAAAAAGAAGATATGAATATAAATTTTAAAGTCAATTATCATAGCCAGTAGTCTCTCCAGATCTTAATCATTTTAAGTTTAAGTTTAATCATTTGGTGTACCCTTTGAAAGCTTCAAATAGAATAAAACTCTACATTCAAAATTCAGATGCCAAGAAAAACTGATAATTGGTTAGCTCTGCAAATACTGGCGGAGATATATACTTAAAAACATTCTCAAATATATTAGAAAAAAACATTTATTCATATATAGTTTAAGATCTCACTTTGGGGTGCTTGGTGCCCTGGCCCTTGCCTTGCCAGAGAAGACAGTAAAGCACTAGCTATGCTTCAGCTTGAACATTTCTTGAACGGACTAATATGAAGGCTTCAGGCCATCCCATAGTCAGCCTTCTCACAGAGAGTGTTGTTCAAACTGTCCTGACCCCCCTGGAGCTGTCTGGGCATGCTCAAAGTATAACGACAACAGTGTTTGTTAACTTAGCATGCTGACTATGCATCAATTGATTGCAACACTTTTACACTGAAACCCGAAATTTATTTTAAAAGAATACATAATTAAATAGCCTCCATATAAAACATTTATTATACATTGTGACATTTCTGGTTTCAGGTAATAAGTGCAGTCTCCTGCTTTTGGTGTATAAATGGCTAGTCATTTTCATTTTTAGGAAATAGTTGTACTATTAAAGAATTTGCAATCTCCACAACTGTAAAACAATAAAATAAAACTTATGTCATAGGATTTTATTGAAGGTTTTGCTAAGACATGGTCGAGGAAAATATACACAAGAAAATACATTCTAACTTCACATTTCTCAAAATATAAATAATCAAATTTTATATCTATAATTCCTGTAGATTTCTAAATACAACTTATTTAATAAATAGAAGTCCATCTATAGAGATATATAATAATTTAGATTGTTTAAAACCTTTGGAAACTTCTATAATGTAACATACGCTGACAAAAATTTCTTTTCTTAGTCATATGAATGATTTCTGCACAATACAGTCCAGAGCTCTAAGTACATTTTTATTTAAAGTATATGTAAAATTTACTATATACAGGTTATATATCTAAAACAGGTAGCATTTGTTGCAGGAAATAATCTCTAATCATTGCAGAAACCAGAAAAATCTGGTTTAATATTAAATCTCAAGAAACACAAACATCTAACTTTGGTACCAAATTGTATTGCTATATACACATGATTTTTAGTACTGAGGGAGCTGAACACTTAGGAATAATATCTGTGAAGTCAAACTTTCTAAACCACTGGTTCTCATCCCTGGTTGTAAATGTGGGAGATTTAAAAGATAAAAATGTATCTGGGTCCCACCCTCAGAGACTGATATTTCTTATCTGGGCGTGACCTAGGTCTTGGGGCATTAACAAGCTCTTGGGGTGATTTTAAAGGCCAGTCAAGGTTGAGAGGTGCTGCTGTAAACAAACTAATATATTACTCTTAAATTGATTTCACACAGACTAGGATTACCTAGCTACTGCTAAGATATTCAACACTATTCAGGAAAGATGAAGTTTGGAACAATTCGGATTAGAAATTTACATTTTATTAATATATTTTAAAACATTTTAAAGTCCTATGCTATTCAAGAAAGCTTGCATGAAGCTTTCAAAAACCACATTTTTAAAATTCTCAATAATTACTGAGTTGTGCAGGAACATACAGGTTTCCACAGTTAAGCTTTCCTTTCAGATTAGAGGAAAAAAATCAATGAAATATTGATTATGTCTATGCTAATTTTTTTGCTCATTTTGGTAACCATTAGGTTGTCTTCATATGATTAGTTATGAAAGTTGAGAACTATTTTTCA
Source organism: Microtus ochrogaster (assembly GCF_000317375.1). Lineage (NCBI taxonomy): Eukaryota > Metazoa > Chordata > Mammalia > Rodentia > Cricetidae > Microtus > Microtus ochrogaster. The sequence goes on from NC_022026.1 coordinate 49,674,099, forward strand.
TAATGTGTATATTTGATGAAAACAGCCCATGAGGAGACTCAGAGCCTTGTGTTTGCATCAGTGGAAACTAACAGATTTTGTTTTTGCTTCCCTAAGCCTGAAGTGCTGGGTGCCTGCAAAAGTTCAATATAGCAAGGATGCACACATAGCAGCCAAGGAGTTTTCGGTGGAAGCGAGAAAGTGTGGTGGGAAGGAAGAAACTCTACAAGTGATTCTTCAGTGCATTTTCAAACCTCCAGTGCTAGAAGTCATATTTCAAATGGACATAAATTAAGTATCCAAAGGAAGGTAAACAACGCTCCTTACCTTCAATGACAGAGCAGTGTCGGCATCAGTATCATAGTACAGAATGACGTTATTAGCCATGTCAAAACTTTCTCGAACTCCAAGATGGTAGAAAAGGGAAGGCTGTCTGGAGATATCACTCATGTCCACGAAAGCAACATCTGGGATGAACAAGGAGAAAAGAGTTGGGAGGGGCTGAGATGATCTGTGTACTTAATTATTCTGCTTGCTGTTGATGATCAATAAGGACTATAGCAATTTCGTTCTTCTACCATCAGCTTTTTACATAAAGTAGAAGTGATAAATGATTTAACTAGGATTACCTCCCATGAACTGTAAAAGAATAACAGTAAGAATTTTTAAGAATGAAGAGACTAATACATATGTATGCATGAGTATGAGTATGTGTGTGTGTGTGTCTTTACACATTTTTGAGACAGGGACAGATGGCCTACAACTCACAGAGGTGAGTTTGTTTCTGCCTCCCAAGTGCTGGGATTAAAGGCATGTGACACTATACCTGTCTTGTTTTCCTTTCTTGAGTGCTAAGAATAAATTTTCACTTAGAACTCGCTGACAGATTTGTTTTCAATGATGGTTCTTCTTATAAATAGATATACAAAAACCACATGTTGTGGAATATTTGTATACTATATGAAGATATGCTGCTGTGATTGATGTAATAAAAAACTGAATGGCCAATAGCTAGGCAGGAGAGTATAGGTGGTATTTCTGGCAGAAACAGAGAAGTCAGAAGAATGAATCTAGGAGATGCCAAACAAGTCAGATGTATGGGACAAAGGAGCGGTAGCTGAGTCACATGATAGACTGTAGATGAATAGAAACGAATTAATTATAAGAGCTAGTTAGAAAAAAGGCCTAAGCTAAGGCCAAACTTTCAAAATTAATAAGTTTCTGGGTCACTATTTATAGTCAAGGGGTCCAAGAATGTTCAATGATAAAAGCTCCCTACAACTGGTGTCCAACATCCAGCACATAAATCCATATAGGGACTGAAAAAGCTGGGGAAAAAAGTCCCAAATAGGCTAGTGCTTGCAGTGTACAGAGGTGTGTGTGACTCTTTTAAGAGGCCCTGCTACTGGGCATCTGAATGGGATTTATAAGCAGTGTACTCATTTAATGTAGCTCATTTAATAATGTAATATAGATTTCTAGTCACTGAAAGCTATATTTATAAATCATTTAAGATAATTAAGATGTGCAAGTTAGTAGTCATCTATAACAATCAAATTTATAGTCTTATTAGATATGTTTTAAAGGTCAAACAAAGATATTGTACGTAGATATATTGTCTTCAAACGTTTCAAAGATCTACAGACTATGGCATTTAAGATGTTTTAATAACATAAAGCTTTTCATGACACTGAGATACATCTGCTCCTGGCAGCACCAATAGACTTCAAGAAAGGATGATGGGCATCAAAGAATCTCTATATGGAGTTTGCTTTCTATTTTGGCAAACCTAGCCATTTGGGCAAGAAACTACTCTTGCCTCTTTGCTGACAGTATGTTGTCCAAATTGGACAAGCAGAACACAAAAGAAGGTGACTGCCAAAGCTTGCCAAGGCAAGGTATGACAATCCTTCAAACTTCCTCCTTAACAAAAAAGTCTGTCAGATATTCTAGGTCTGAAGGCAAAAGATGGATGCCCAGCATTACAAAGGAGCCAAATGTCTCTGTCGTTTCTATAGTTTTGGAAGTTGTTTGCTACACACTTCCTGTTTACTCAGGCAATAGTATATCCTTCTTGGGTCTTCGATGGGGTTGAAAACAAGATAGTTATAAATACAGTTTTCCTTGTTACTAAAATTAGAAAAAAAAAACCTTACATACCAGATGTGAAGTGGATAGGGTTCAGAGACATAAAAGTTTAAGTTATTTATCTAAGAAAATGTTTTTAGGTCTAAAAAGATTATTTTTAGGATGATAATATGTTATGATAGAAAGTGGTTTAGGTATAAATTTTGAACTCAAGATAGGAAAGATAATAGATTGTTTTCTTTAAAATTGCCAAATACAAATGGATTAGATATTGAGCATATAATCATTACCTGATCATTGTTCTTATTATATATAGTTTTACTGTGTTATTGTTAAACCCTTTCCATTTTATTTAGACAAAACAGGGAAATGTTGTAGAATATTTGTATACTGTGTGAAGATGTGTTGCTGTAATTGGTGTAATAGAAAGCTGAATGGCCAATAGCTAGGCAGCGGAGTATAGGTGGGATTTCCAGCAGAGAGAGGAAGTCAGAGGGATGAATCCAGGCTCATGGGAGACACCAATGGGCCATAGAACAAATCAGGATAGAGGAGAGGTAACTGAGCCATGTGAAAGAATGTAGCTTAATAGAAAAAGGTTAATTAAGTTATAAGAGCTAGTTAGAAAAAAGCCCAAGCTAAGGCCAAGCTTTATTAATACTAAGTCCCTGGGTCATTATATGCTAGCTGGTAGTCCAAGAAAGTCCAACAAGAAAGCTTAATACAACATGTACCTATCAGTGAAAGATAATGCAGTAAAACCCATGTGCTTAGCATTCAAGCACAAGTTAGACCTCCATATATCCCTCCGATCTACCAGAGAAAGCTAACTTCTATTATGTATCACTTATATGTGCACACTAAAAGCTGAATGTCTACATGCCCACACAATTCACGTGTTGAAACAGAACCCCTAATGTGACAGCATTTGGAGACGGTGCCTTTGGAATATGTATGCATGAATGACATCAGTGCCCTCTTTCATGAGGTTCCAGGGAAGTGAGCTGCTCTTTCTATCCCATGAAGACACTTGGACAAATGCCGACTGTTATCAGACATGGAATTTGCTGGTATCCAGTCTCCAGAACGGAGAGATAAATCTGTTATTTGTAGACTACCTAGGCTCTGATATTTGGTTCCAGCATCCTGAACAGACTATAATACACACAGTATATTTTCATATAACTTTATATCTATTAATACTATCATAGTTGACAAAGTCTTTGACTTTCTAGTATTTGATGGGATTCAATCAATTTGTGTCAGTGTAGTTCTTACATTTTTATTTCTGTATAAAATTCCACTGCATGACGACTAAATCATAATTTCTTTACCAGGTCTACAGATGGAGATATTAGTCAGTTTTTCTCTTTTCTATTTCAAGCTATTACAATTAGCATTTCTGTGTCATGGCTACTTATTCACCTTGGGCATATAATGCTCCCTGAAGTTATGCCCTGTGGTTGAGATCTATTCAAAGTAGAGGGTCCACTGGTGGCATCAGCTGCCAGCATATTTAATCTTTAGTATTGGTTGCCTTTTCAGAGCTTGTGATTTTCAAAGGGGGTGGTGGTGGTGACATAAAAGCTTCATGTCTGATGGGTGCTGCTTCCTCATCATATGAGTAGAAAGGCACAGAAGTATGTTCAAACTTAGGCTTGCAACACTGTGGGTCACTGAAAGGCCATCAAAGTACTGATGAAACACAACAGACTGGAGCTGTAGGCAGGAGAAAACAAGGTGGCAAGTAAAATCACATCAGCTCCAAGCACCACTGGCTCAATACTGAGACACTTGAGAGACCTGAGGTCAAATGTCACTAAGCCCTGAGTGGGCTTTTTATTCTCCTAAAAAGAACATGACCACCTGCATGCCAGGCATTATGCTCAATACCAAGGATACAGGTGTGAATAGGGTATAATCACTTTCCTCAAACAGCTCTTATAGTACAGGGACTGAGGAGATAGCTCATCCAGTAAAGTGCTTTTTGTGTCAACATGCCAGCATGAGGACCTGAGATTTGGCCCCAGAACTGACATAGAATATTGGGCATGGTAATGCATACTTCCCTAGGTAGAGAGGTGGAGACAAGTTGATACCTGGTTCACTAGCCAGCTAGCTCAGCCTGATCAGTAAACTTGAGGTCCTAGTGAAGACTGTCTCAAGAAACACGTTTGATAATTCCTAAGGAATGACACCCAAGGTTGACCTCTCCCCTACATATGCACACATATGCACAGGAACCTCTCCCCACAAATACACACACACACACACACACACACACACACACACACACACACACAGAGACAGAGACAGAGACAGAGACAGAGACAGACAGACAGACAGACAGACCGACCGACCGACCGACTGACCTAGGTAGGCAACCAAAAGGAAGAAGAGTTTCTGGGCCAAAGGCCAAAGGCTAGATAAACTGGGAGAATCTCAGTGATAGATGTACCCCTTAGTAAGGTTCTTGACCATACTTGGGCAGGTGGCAGTTAATAGAAGGCTGGAGGAATTCGTAAGACTTATGCAACTAAACTGGAGTGTCAATAGAGGGTGAAAATGGAAGAAAAGAAAATGCAAAGGACCAGACGCAAAACAGGATGCAATGTTAATGTGAAAGCCAGAACACCTTTGGAGAGGAATCTGGAAGGGTTACTAGGTAACAGGTCGTAACGGCATCCCAAGGGAACTGGAGTCTACTTTGAGGCAATGAGAAGCCTCTGGTAAGGTTCTTGAAAACCTTTTTATTATAGACACACACAGAGTATAATAAAATTCCAATGATCCTCATCTCACAAATTATAAGCCCATGAGAGGCTTCCTTTTATCTCTACTGTCACCCACCCCATGCCCTTCTATATTCTTTTGAGCAAATACTAGATGCTATATTATTTTCTCCCTAAAGATTTCAGAATGTGTGGCTGAAAGATGAGAACTTGAAGAAAAATTAATAGTATCAATGTCTCACCTAGAGGCATTTTATTTTAAAAACAGTCATAAGAGGTTTTAACACAGGAGTCTATGGTATTAAAATTTACCCAGTAAGAGTTTATCGCTAATAAGAGGACAAACATATATGCTGAGGAAATACTTTACAACTCAGCTGGGTCACTTTATCTCAAACGGACAATTCCGCGCCCTGCAGACATATGCAGAGTCAAAAATAACAGCGGAGTACATTAGGTAGTCTGCCTACTCAATTCTTCCCTGGACTCTATTGCTTATCAAAATTAAATTTAAGTGCTTCACAGGGAGCTATTGTAAGTGGCAACAATGATGCTAATTCCAAGGCCACAGTGACTACTAACATTAATTAGAGGATAGGAAGTAAAGGGAAAGAAAAGAAAAGAGTGTGGTGGGAAGAGGCAGAGCCCAGAGCTGAAGGATAGCAGACCTTAAGTTACACAGTTCATCTCTGTAGGCAGTCTTGAATTTGATGGAGTGGCCTTTTGCTAAGTGGGTTACATTTTCATCTGGTAACATAAATTTCTTCCTTTCTCTGTCCATTCAATATTCTTCACTGCAATCTGGATACTGGCTTTACCACCTCCAGAAAGGTAGCCTTCTGTACCTTTACCCAGATCTTAGACAGAGATTCTCCAGTACCAATTAAAACTAGATAGGTGACGACCTCTACTCAAGAAGGAATTCAGACTTAGGAGACAGTGGCTGGAGGGCTGCAAATTTCAGGTCAGCCTGAGCTACACAGCAAAACCTCTCCAAATTCTAAGCAATTCATGTTCAATAATAAAAGCATTTCAAATCTGAAAAAAGAAATTGAAACAGGGTCTCACTATGTAGACAGACCAGGCTAGCCTTGAATTCATAGAATTATGCCTGCCTCTGCCTCCCACGTGCTGGACTAAAAAGGTGTGTCACTATGCTGGACTCATCAAACTTGAAACCTTTACTTACTGACGTCTGTTACTCAAGTGAATAGATTAAATTCACCATGAGGATTTGTACCTAGACAAGATTCAACTGGTTTGTTTTTAGAGCAACTATGGCACTAATCTAGCATCAAATTTCTAAATGCTAATTCTGATAAGACACTCAACTGCAATTTTTTAAGAGGCCACCAATTCAAATCATCTCAATACTCAAGAGGCAGGAGGCTTGCCGTGAGTTCCAGATCAGCCTAGGTTACAAACAACAAAACTACAAACAAGAAAAGGATAAAAGATGACAGAGAGAGAGAGAGAGAGAGAGAGAGAGAGAGAGAGAGAAACTCGATCATTTCAGATTACTTATCACAACCTTCATAAGCTTTGCCACATGGAAAATCCCTCTAGACATCTCAGCTGTGTTTCAGTAACCCTTCAGAAGATAGCTAAGGCTACTTTGCAGGTAGGGGAAAATGAAGCACAAAGCTATTAACAGACTCTTCAAGGTCACTTAACTTGGGCGGAACAGAGACGTCTCAAACACACCTTTTCTGGCCCCAGTCCTAGGCTGGCCTGTGCCTAGATGAGGCTACTTTCCTGACTCTCTTCCTAAAACTGAGCTACCTGGGAGGAAAACAATTTATGTATCAGACTAAATCTTAGGTAAACAGATCACAGATTAAAAAGGAAGAGATAAAATGCAGGTTTTCATTACCAAATGCATTGTGTGATCTTAGTAACCACTACCTCCCAAAGTTCCTACCAGTCAGTTCCTAATGCTGCAGGCAAGCCTTGCTGTGGGGTGGGGGCTGCTATAAAGCACAACCCATCCTCTCAGGTCATGAGGCAATGAGGCAGGCAGGCACACACACTCCTATCTAATGCAGTTTAACTCTCTTTAGGAAGTGATTCCCCATCAGAGAATGCAAAAAGCCAAGGATCCTGTTCAAATCTAAACTAACAGGATATTGTCTGAATTCATCACTGAAATACCCCTCAAAAATTTGATTATAATTATTCCAAATGTGTTAATGTGAAATAATATGAAAAACATAGGGTTTTAATTCACTTAAACCCCTTAAATTCTTAAAACTTTTGATAAAACTTGCTGAAGACCAAGGCAGCAAAATTCCAGCATGGACAGGGGAGGTGGTTCTACCTGTCCGCTTAGGAAGCGAGAGTTAGTTTTCTTTAGGTATACGGTCCCTGGGAGGCTACCCATGCTCTAGTAGATGGCCCTACACCCACGCACACACAGGCAAGTCCTAAACAGATTTGGTGGATTTTTTCCTTAAGAAAAAAAAAAGGTATATAAAGTTGGAAGAGAAAAGTAGGGGAGGGAATAGGGGATGGATTTGATCCAAACACATTATATGTGTGTGTAACTTTGCCAGTTTAAAAAGACCATTTGATCAATTGAAAACAAAATTTTGTTGTAGTTTTTAAGAGCCAGGGTCTCAAGTAGCAAAGGCTCATCCTGAACTTTCTATGTAGCAACAAATGATGTTGAACTTCTCTCACCCTCTTTTCTGCACTACTATAGGTGCTAAGATTACAGGAGTAAGTACATCACCATGCCTGACCTTTAAACATTTTTGTTAAATATTTTATAGGTAACAAACAAAACCACACTGTTTAGCGTGCTTTAAAAGTACTGAATTTACGCATCATGGCATTAGTTAATGGTATGATAGCAAATGATTTACCACATAGTAATTGTGTGTGCACACTGGCTCATGCCAGTCTTTAAATACACTCCAGGTTGTCTGTAAACCTATCTTCCTCCCAGTAGAAAAAAAAATGATTGTAAATGAGAGGTTCTTTTCCTTTCTTTCTCTAAACAAAAAGCTAGAGTTCAGAATAAGTTTTCTGCCAGAGACATTTAGAAATGTAATTAGACCTATGGTAATGCTGGTCCCCTTAAAACTGCCTTAAAAACAAAAAGCTCACCTTTATGGAACAGAAGCCATGTCTACTGACTTCTACTAAAATTATATCTGTCTTTATCATTGTTTCTCATTTCTAATAAACTTCAGGTGAGGCAAGTACAAAGAATGCTGTGAAGTGTCATTTAAACTTATTTTCCATTTAAAGAGAGGGAGAAAACTCTTATTTTCCAGAACGTACTATGCAAAAAATGCTAACCTACCAAATCAGCGTCAAGCATTTAGCACATCCTTACCTGGTGCTATCATCAGATGGGTTAACTTGCTTGGGGTTTTTGAGATTTGATTAGGAAGAAGAAAGGTGAAGAGTAGGGACCCATCAAGAAATTCCATCTTTTGCCTTCTAGTACTTAAAGACCAAAATAAACCATATATAAGCAAACTATGTGTGCCCACTAAGGTGAACAGACTCATGGTGTCTAATTCCCTTTTACTCACAGTGAAGTATTTGTAAAGCACGGCATGGCATGACTTAAGGCACTTTGACTTTTGCACAAGAATACTGCTTTTACAACTAGCAATGCAGAACAACAATGTGCCAAATTATACTTCAAGCTAGGCTGCAGTTTAAGTAGCGTCCATACCGTCATTATCATCCGTGCTGTCACATTTCCACAGTCCCTATCCTGGCTTCCTTTGAATATACTGCATCCGCATCACATGGTAGTTTCTTTTTAGATTTCTTCTACTGTTTCATTAAGAGGAAATTTGGGGGGTCTTATTTCTTAGCAGGGTTTTCTAAGCACAACTTCTACATTCAACTCACCTTTGAGATACATGATTTTTTAGAGCAGAGCTGGTTTGCTGTGCTATTGCCACATGCCACCAACCATGAAAAGGTCAGGAGGCTTTTCTTTGACATTGACAAAAATCATAGGGAATAGGTCCTAAATTGATGCTCTTCTCTATTTGTCTCACTCAAGTGCCGGTCTATGGGAAAGGACTCGAGGATTTTACATCTACTTCCTCAACAATCATACTGCTATCTTTTACTTAAGAAAATCAATTGTTCCTTCAAGATCACTAAACATAGAGACTTTTGCATGACTTCTGATTTCACCTCTTCTATGCTTTACATTTCCTCCTTGGCTTCTATTGCCACAGCCTTTAAAGGCAACTGGATCCATTCAGGGCTAATGACTCACTGATGGATAGGAAACTATCCTTCTTTGTCCTTACCTCTTCTAGATTCATTGTATTTTCTCATGTCTGATTTCCACTGTAAAATGAATGCAGAGTGCTTATTATTTGTATTGACCATACACGTCCATTAGTCATAGGCTTTACAAAGACTTAGCTGTATCTTAGTAACAAGCAGTACTCTAGATGCAGAATTCTCCTTCTCAGGACAGAGAGCACATTTCTAAATAAACCCATCTAACATGGTTTGAAATTTGGGTCTTGTGAAATCTAATGAAAATCCAACAGTCATTCTAAACTTCAAGATGGTAATTGCTCCCAGTTCATATAATGAATATTTGGAAACCACAGTTTTATATAATATTTGACTGTGTCCCTAAAGGTTCATGTGTTAGAATATTTTATATCCAGTGTGGTAGTATGAAGCTAGTAGGTAGGACCTTTAAGAGCTGGGTACTAATATAACGTGACTAGACTACTGGGGACACTGCCCTTGGAAAGGATTAATGTAATTCTCACTAGATTCCAGGTGGTTTTTTACAAGAGTTAGTTGTTATTTGAGGGCTAAAAGAAATAGCCTAAAATTAGACAGTACTAATAGTTACATAACTGTGAATACACTAAAACCTATGAACTTTATACTTTAAATAAATGCATTATATCCCAATAAAGTTGTCTAAAAAACCTAAGTACTAGAATATTCATAACAGCAGCACTATTTATAATTATCTTAGATAGAACCAACTCAAATGCTTCTTTATAACAGAAAATAAATTGTGGCATCTTCTTGCACTGAAATACTATAGCAGTGGTTCTCAACCAGTGGCTCAAAAACCCCTTGGGGGGGGGCAAATGGTCCTTTCACAGGGGCCATCTAAAACCATTAGAAAACACAAATGTTTACATTACAATACATAACAGTACAAAAATTACAGTTATGAAGTAGCAATGAAAATAATTTTATGGTTGGGGTCACTACAACATAAGAACTGTATTAAAGGGTCATAGGATTAGGAAGGTTGAGAATCACTGTACTATAGAGAAATGGCAAAGAATACGCTACGGCTACAATGATGTCATAGAGGTAGCCCACACACCAACAGTAAACAAACGGAGACAGACATGTCAAGGTACAAACTGAAATTATATTTATAAAAAAAACAATATTAGGCAGAACTCACCCACCTTTTTCTGTATATGCTGTGTCTCAATTGAACAGGAAAACAAAAAGCACACTGAAAGCTGGATTTTGTGTCTTTTTCTTCAGTTCAGAACAAGGAATGGAGAGGAAGTTCATTCTTTAATCACAAAAACTCTTTTAGGAATCTTTTCCTAAAAACTACAGGAGACCATACTATGTGATGATTGTTTAAGAGATTTAAATCTGAGTCTCTACTGCACCAAGCAATACACTATACACCAAAGTAGTGGCAGGAGTTAGAGAGGAACGGGACAGAGAGAACTGATAGTAAGCACTTGCTCAATTCAAGGCACTGACACTTACTTGGAGACATTTTTTTAGCAAGACTCAGATACATTCAGCCAACAGATAATAGAGTAGACTTTCAAATTCTGACGCATAAAGCCAAGCATTCCAAGGTCAGTGGACTATCAGGATGGACACATGTCTTCAGATGCCAGACAGGTCCTTAGTCTAAAGAACCTGGACTTCTGAGTCTTTGAAGGATGAGAAGAAAGGATGCAGCCAGGGTCCTGTTACCAATCTCCAAATGTTAGATTCATCCTAGGCCAAGACTAGCTTCTCTAAATTTTTTAAGCTAAGGTGTCTTGCTCAGAATGTCAGTTTCATTAGAGAAAGCTGAGATGTAAAAGTGAAAACTGAAGCTTTCAGAAGATTACATGGACTAGTTGTTGGCACAACTAAAACCAGGAAGGTGTTTTAGGTATGCAGGCTAAAAAGCTCTAAAAGATATTCTAAATCAGACTGCATCATCAAAAAGCATCAACAAATGGACGAATTAGCAAGAGAGAGAGAGGCTCAGGGCTTTGACAAAGTACTTAAACACAAAATATATCAAAAGAGCTGAAAATTCAACAAGAAGGTAACAACAATTGATAGGTAAGTGACTTCATATTCATGTCACAAACATCACTTATAAAGGTGCATGGCATCATTATTAGGTAAGACATATTAAATCCATCAATGAGAAACTACTATACTCCTCACTAAAAAGCTAAATTTTAAAAGATCAATACTTCAAAGTATTGATGAGGATATGAAAATGTCATGAATGGTTTCTGGGAATATAAAATAGTATAACCACTTTAGATAAAGGGTTTTAAGATCCTTATATAGCTGAAAATATAGCTAATTTTTTTCTTTTTTTAAAATGTATTTATTTATTGAGGATTTCTGCCTCCTCCCCGCCACCGCCTCCCATTTCCCTCCCCCTCCCCCATCAAGTCCCTCTCCCTCATCAGCTTGAAGAGCCATCAGGGTTCCCTGACCTGTGGGAAGTCCAAGGACCGCCCA